>NW_020455016.1:1251169-1382353 GCF_003342845.1 Nothoprocta perdicaria
CATTCCAATGAAAATAAACTCAGATGTTAAAAGACTAATCTTAATTCTATTCAGAGAAAGATGGTGAACCCTTGCAATGGGAGGAATAAAATATGTAATGGAAATTTGAGGAAGAATATTTTTTAGATGTTATCTTCCTTCACATGTTGTTACTCAAAATAAGAAAGGCAATATATGAAATGTAATTACCTATGGTTATGAAGGGAGGAAAAAAAGGATTTCTTTACAGGATAGCTACTGAAGTTATGCAGGTCAAACTGAAAAAAAAAAAAAAAGAAAACCAAAACGCAAATAGGCTGAGTAGACCTTAAACACAACCCTTTACATTCCAAATAAAAAGCATATGCTGCACTGATTCAAAAAATTCCTGTGATTGCTAGTTTTACAAACTAGAGTACAACACTTCCTGGAGGAAGACACTATGACTTGGGGATTGCAGGTGCTAATAGCTCTGTAGGGAGAGTACTTGAGATTCTGCTCATAGACGGTGCTTGAGCACATCTGTAAGGGGTCAGTGGTACCCTTGTTTTGCCAGAGAGCTAACTTAAAAAACGAAGGAGTTGGTCCTCCTAGTCAAAGCATCAGATTCTCTGGAATGACATCTGAGAAAAGGATGTTGGAGGTATGACCAAGTTCTTCAATCACTAATAGGAGAATGAGCTCTTCAAGAAAACTCCAGTAACAACACATTTAGAGCATATTTTGCCCTTGTCTATTATATTCATTAAAATGTAGTCCTAAATTAATAACTATTCAAAAGAAGTTTCTTTTCAGAAACAAAAACAGAATAGTGGATTAAAAAAAACCCTCCTTCTGTTTCCAGGCAAATTGCAGAGGATCACAGAGAGAAAGAGAAAAATGTTGTAGTTGTTTGTTTGCTTTTGCAAGGCACTGACCATGACCTCTAAGGAATGTGTAGGAGAGGAAATGAGAAGCAGACGTGGGAAGCTGAAAAGAGCTGCATTTCTCCTCTATCATTAAGTATATAATAAGGTAGATTACATCAGTTGTTGGTCTATTCTCTCTGGTGAACAGGTGTCATAGATACAGTACTGTCTAATCAAATATTAACTCATCATGTGGCATATGATTATGTTTATGTACTCAGCTCTAAAATAGATCCGTAAGATTTTAGAAGTAACTCTCTTCAACAATTACTTATTACAAACTATAATACTTCAAGTTTTTCGAATCTTCTATTTCTACATTGTTTGCAATAGTAAATAAATAGCATTTCTCCCATTTCATAGGTAGGGAAAATGGAAATAAAGTCATCTGCAGTAAGTTGTAAAATAAGTCAGTCTTCTGAGTCATGAATCAGGTTAGTTCTTGCTGGATCATGTTTGGACCAAAACTGCCCAGACTTTTAGTGCAATGGTTAAAAAAAAAAAAGGGAAAAAGAAGTATCTGATTCTTTTTTACACATTGCATTACATTTGCTAGACTTTTTACTGTATTCAACCTCATATAATTTCCAAAAAGTTGCAGTATATAATATAAATGTGTGTGTCTGTATGTATAAATTATATAGTTATTTTATATTTTTATATATATGAACTAGTATCCCATCATCTACTACTTGCCTAAAACATCAAAATTTACCTAATTGATGGATAAACATTATCAGAAGTGAATAAATGAAGCTTAAGAAATGCCACTCAGTATTTTAATTACTCAGTGAAGGTGGGAGATGTGCCAAGTGCTGAAGAGATCCGAGTGCAAACTTTAGCTATGACTCAACTCCACCTTGAAGTCAGATACAGGTACAGACTGTTCCCTGTCCATCCTAATTGCTTTTGGAAAGAAACTGGGAGGTATTGGAAAAGAGTGATAATCTAGTAGTGTGCTTCAATAAATTTTCAATCTGGACTGTCAGTGAATTAGGACTGTACCAACTGTACCATGGCTTAAATAAGATCTGGGGTTGGAACACGACCTGTCCCAACCTGCAAGCTTAGCACCTGCCTCGCCATGCAAATATGGCCAATGTCATCCCAGACTGCTTCTGCTCAAGTCAATGTTAGTCCACAGGAACAGAGCTCAGTGAGGCTTGAGACCTTAAAGAATTCCTTGAAATGTATTTAAAAAGAGAAGTTTGAAATAACGAGCATAACAAGGTTAACCTTGTTATGCCTTAATGATCAAGACTTGTCAATTTATTTTAGGTTTATTGAAACTATTTCCTTCAGTGCTGTATTGTATCAGCTTCAGTTTCTTTTAGATGCTTAGATATGACAGTGGCAGTAAAAGGAGGTATTCTTGATCTCTCCTTCACTTCTGGAGAGCAGACCAGTAAGAGCTTSCCATTGGTTTTTACTAACCCTAAGTATTTTAGTAGTCTCTTGCTATTTCACATGTTGTGAAGAAAACAAAGCATTCATCTGCCTCCTCTAGCAATTTTCATAGCTCATGAGCCTAATCACTCCTATCAGGTAGCTGGATAGCTTCTTCATTCTTTACAGCCAACAGCCTTTTTGTGTGTCATATTGAAAGCACGTTTCAGCCTTATGCTACAGAGAATACCTTACATATTTTAATCACTTCCTACAGCCTCACCTTTTGAAAGATGTGTGCACTCAAAAGCACAGGAAGGACAATGCTGAGGTGACCAGATTGTTGTTCTCTTGAGGATTTATTGGCAGAAATTTAATGCTCCCAGTGAGTGGAAAATCTGAAACAGAGAACACTCTAGTGTAATCTTGTTGAGTGTGAGATCGTTACTTTTATTTTACACTTGGGGTATTTTGTGAGTTGATCTATACTTTTATTTTTTCAATAATTACATTATTGGTGGTTATTTGAGGGTTGTTCACAAAAAAAAAAAATACAGCAGAGGAATATTCTCTTGTTTTCTGTATAGGGGATGCAAAGCCTCATTACAGCAGAGAGATTCTGCTGCAGTAAACTTGTACTAGTGTGACAGGTTTAAGCACTTAATCCTATTGCTGGTCCTGTTATAACAATTCCTAGAATATGGCAACAGTAACAGGATGTTTTTCATAGAAATTAAAAAAAGGATTATTCATTTTGGTGAGTCATGTTCAGCCAGCCCTTTGTTGAAAGCTGTGGCTGGTTGTACAAGCAGTGTGTTTTTCTGGCAAAAGGAAAGCAAACACTGAAGAGATCGGTCCCTTTTCTGCCATCACTTATCTTGACTTTTGGTCTCCATTATCAATAGAACTGTTAAAAATTCCAGCAAAGTCTAGTTCTTTTTAGAAAAACCCATGTGTTGACTCAATCCTTCTGTGTCTCTCTGTCCTGTCTCCTATAGAAGGTTCCAAGACAAGGAACACAATGTCAGGCCTTGTCTACTCTGCTCTTTTGTCTCAGAGTGGTGTTAAATCTGTTTGTCGATATAAAAGCCATATCCTTCTCTGGTCCTACTTAGAAGGTAATACTCGAAGCAATCTACTCAAAAATATTTTCTGCAAGTAGGTAGAGGAATGGGAATCCCATAGTTGGTCCTTCCTCTTTCAGCAAATTGACCATAGGAGCTGAGTGGAAGCATAGGAGTGAGTAAGTTGCTCCCGAAATTGTTGTGAAGATGTCTTGCTTCCTTACAGTAAGGCAGAAATTATGATGCTAAGTATTACTCTAGTGCTTCTCTACTACATAGATACAAACACTGCCACTTTGTAAGGACAAATTATAAATTTATGATTGAATTAATTCATTTTCTATTGTCTTAGCCTGCTTGAGATATGGCTAAGCAATGAGGACAAACAACGAAAGTCCTTGCTTAAAAATACAGTCTAACTAATGTCCTATTGACATTAACTTTCCTGGTACAATTAAACAGCTTCTCACATTTGCTTATCACCAATTTCTCTGTGGAACGCTCACCATTTGATTTTTTTTTCCTAGTCAGGAGAGTCAGTTGGCCTTTTGAGAAATACCTAGTGACTTTCAGAAGCTTTGTAAGACTTGTTCTGCATTTTGTCTACTACTTTCTGTACATGTGTTGTCAAAAGTATTTTGAAGTATAGTAAATAACTCCATTTGAGGTAACTTTTTTGGATAGGTTCTCTAAATAACTAACAACCCAGTAATAAAAGTAATTTCTTTACATTATGAACAAAACACACTTCAATTAAACGTTACAGAACAAAAATTTCTTGCATGAATGATTTTTCTTGTGAAGCAGGAAATATATGTTCTATTAACATCTTTGACATGATCCATACTGACATCTGGGTGTCCTGAGAATGCACCTGGCTTGCTTCCTTACCTGCTGTTCCTGTCCTTTCTCATTGACCACAGCAAAGTAAACTGTAAATACAAAAATGTCATCAAATGCCAAGGATTCAAACTTTCTTGATGCTGCTAGATCTGAGCTTTTGAAATGTTATTGATTATCCTTGCTTTTCAGGTGAAGATGGGATAAAGTTATTCCATCTATCAGTTGGATAAAGATATTACTTCTAAGATGCTGAAACCCCAAAGTACATTTATATAATAATTCAGGTTGCAGTATTAACTTGAAAACACTCATAACTAGTGTTAAAGGCACCAATTCTCCTCCACTTGCTTCTTTAGCTTTAAGCGACCTAGGCAATAAGGAAGTGGCTGATTTTAGACACATTATGTGATATGTGTCAATATGTAGGTCACTGAGAAAATATTAGGAATGCATTGACCTTTGTCATTCAAACTGTCACATTGACAAGGGAACCTCTAACCTCTAATGCTAATTATTTCACAACTAATGCTAGTCAGTTATATGTCCTCAGCTGAGGTATTGCTAAAGAAGGATAACCTTTTATGAGCCAAAATTTCCTTTTCACATTAGAACCAGGTCAGATGGGATTAAGGGTCTTATATACTTTCAGAGTAATGCGATGTCACCTTCAAAGAAACAAAGAAAGAAGTTACAATTGCAGTGTTAATTGTTGTCTTTTCTTTCTTAAGTAGATTTCTGCAGTAGATTTCTGAGTTTGTTCTACATTTTAATATTTGAAGAACCAAAAGGCAACAAGCTATTTCAGTGCTCACTGACATATTATAGTGAAGTTGTAGGAATCTGTTTCAATTGGGGCAGTTGCCAGGAAGCTTACAGAATAGTTTAAATTTTTGTCATAAATCCATGGATTTTTTTTCCTAGCATAGAGGGAAGCAAAAGCCATAAACTGTACTAAAACACAGTCTATTTTATCCACATGTTATAACGAGCACAAACAGGTTTATTCTAGAAAAAGGAACATTTAGAAGCACAATATTTGTAACCCACTACTGATGATACATTAATCTCCATTTCATTCAGCGAACAATAGCATATATGGCCAGCCTAGGTTTACTAGATACTTCCAAAACATGTCTATTTTCAGTTAGAAATGCTATCTGCTGTGAAGTAAAATCATCCCTTGAAGATTGCTGAGTCTTTGCACTCTGTCAGAGGAGAGGAGTTACCGCTGATCATATGTAGTCCAACTGGAGCCACATCTATGAGAGGAAGTGCAACAGAGACAGGACAGTCTGGAAGTTCTGTCCCTGGTCATTACATTCATTGCCACTATAAAAAGACTTCAGTCAATTACGAATTTTGTCAGAACATTCTAATACTGATGGAAGGAGAAGGTCACTTTGAAAATAGCTCCTACTTATTTGTCTGTCAATGCTCATAAGAAATTATACACATACACCAGATGCTAGACTGGCTGCGTCCTTTGTTCATAACACAGGCAATTAAAACAAAAATGGGAATGTCCAAGTGGTATAGTATTAATAATCTCAAAGATTAGCAACTAATCCCAAACCATAATGAATTTTCCATCAGCATGACGTTTAGGTCACTGTCACTATAAATCTAGCCCAGTGAAGTCCATTACCCAAAGGAATGTCCATGGACTGCAGAAAAACAAGACAGAAGCCAGGATCAGGGATTAAGAAAAAAATGCCTACTAGGTGCTGTATCCACAGCCTGTAGATGGCAGTGCACACAACCCAACTATTACAACACATATACCCTACAAGGAAAATATCTTTGAGGAGATAAATATCCATCATCATTTCCAGTCACTTCCAGTCTAATAATGTTCCATTCTGTTCTAATAATGCCCAGACTTACTGCCACATGGCTGCTAGAGTCCTTGTCTTTAATCACTAGTATTATTTGAATTATTGTTTGATGTGTTGGGTAAAAAGACCTGCAAATTTGCCTGGGCAYCTGATTTCTGGAAAAAGTGGTTCCAGCCCTGTGACCCTATAGAGGAATAGGTGTGTGGGGGGAGAAACGTCCTTGAGTAAATAGGAGAAAAAATCTTCTTGTCAGAGCACATCTCTGCTGAGTATGTTATATAAGCGCTGCCACTGTATCATGAAGTACCTAAGAGAGAGTTCCAGTTTGCTGCTGGTAACTCAAAGGTATCTGAGGCCCCTGCCTGTAACAGACCTAGGTATCAACACAGCTGAAGTATCTTAAGACCGAAATTGTGAACCAGAAGACACCTTATCTGGGAGGGAATGGGAGTATGTGGGATTGATTTAAAATGCCATTGCATCTAACCATGGTCACRAAACTGAGGCCTGGATGAATGTCTGAAGTGGTATTAAAATATAGCAATGTAAACAAATGAACATTTGACACTGTCACCTCCAATCTAAGCTAGGATGTTATGGTCTAAAGGGGGAAAAATGGATGAGTAACAAACTGTTTGGATGGTGAGTGTCACAGGATGGTAGTTAGTAGGTTGTCCTATAGCCAGAGGCCATTAGTAAATTGGGTACCATGGTGGTTAATGCTGGAACTTGTGCTATTTAACAACATTATCAGTGACTTGGGGTATATGAGAGAGCATACTTTAGCTTATTTGCAAGAAAAGGCCAAAGGGGAGGCAGAAGAGCAGCTGAAGCACTTGATGGCAGAGCTGCTTCAGAGAGATCTGGGCAACCTGTAGAGATGGGCAAACAGGAACCTCATGAAATTCAAGAAAAAGAATACAAAGTCATGTGAGGAATAACCCCTTGCCAGGGTGCAAGATGGAGATAGACTGGCTGGGGAGCAGCTCTGAGGTAAAGGCCCTGGGGACAGTGAGCAGGATAAGAACCAGTGTTGAAAACAGCACTGGAAAAGCAGCTATTTTAAATTAAAGCTAGTTATCCTACCTAACTTTTGATCCAGATATAACTACTCACACATTTTCAAAGTCCCATCAAAAATTTCTACTACTACTCATTTGTTGCCTCCACCTGAAAAAATAGGCCCTTTCTTTCTCTAAGGTAGTTTCTACAATACACCTAACAAATATTGCTCTATGGTGTCATTCCTTCCTCAACCTGATTTTCTGGCAAGTCTTTTGTCCTTTCATTACAGAACTGGACTCCAGATTACAAAACCTGTTCTCCTTGCCTTGTTAGTTTTCCAGAAAAAAAGAAAAACATTCAAAGAAAGTGACCGACATTTCTATACAGAGGCATATCATGTTTTGCTAGCCCTTGATGTCTCTGCCATACAGAAACATTGTCTACAGCTTTTGCAATGATGCTTCTGCAACAGGGTCACTGCTGCTGTTCATGGCTGAGGCTGCAGTTTTCCTGGCACTGCTCCTGCTAAATTGTTTTGTGTTGCCTCTGCCACTTTTGCCTGCCTCTTCCCATCAACTGCTTCCATCCACATATAGGGGAACTGTATTCTCAGCATTTTAAAATGCTCCAGTAAGTAAGAGCTAGCATGTGTAGTCAGTCACTGACTTCTTATGTTTATTAACTTCTCGCTAGAGCAAGGCTCAGAATAAGAGAGTCTGGACTCTTCTGGGAAAGGAAGAGGCCAGATGAGTCGGGAAGGTGTGCTTGCCCCAACACTGTTTGCATGACACATGGGCACCTGTAACCCCCAGCAGCCATAGGAGCTGCTATCATTTAAAGCAATTTCTCAGGGATTTTCTGCTGCCTTCAGCATGGTCCAGATTCTCCAGACGTATGTGCTCTACTCCCCACTCTACTTTGAAAATGTTTGTACCAGGCTTGTGAAAACAGACACCTATTTGCGCCCTGATGTTCCTTTCTGTGGTAGAGTCAGACATCTGAGTGTCCTGTAAATTCCCCGGCCTTGTTCATATATGGGAAGGAAGAGGAATTGATCCCCTCCAGTTTCTTGCTTGTATAGGCATGTGTGTATATCACTCTGTACATGGATGTGTGTGTATCACTCTGTGTGATCCCAGATGCAGGACACAATGGTACCTCAGAGAGATAAGGAAGCTGCCTTTAGGAAGCTGAACTCTACCCTGTCTATGGAAACAGTCGGTGGAGTGGAGTGAACAGAAAAGCTCTCTGCTGTGAGCCATCTGACTGTGTGCCAGATAGAGGCTTCGAATTTTGATGAGCTGATAATCAAAGTTATGCAGATACCTGTGATTTTGAGGAACTGGATGAGCAAGGATATGGTAGTGGGAAAAGGATAAAGATGTAAAATTTCAGAGCACAGTGACAGTAAATTAAGGTGGCAGTACTTGTGGTAAAGTGTATGGGTAATGCAAGAAAACTGTTGAGAGTCACCAAGAAGTGGTTAACATGTCGTACTTTTTTGAATCAGAGTTCAAAGTCAGATCAGACAGGAAAGAGAAAGTTACCCTTGTAATACATAGATGCATGGATGAGAAATGTTTGTGCATGAATGCAGTATCCACTGCAAAGGAAATACATGCACACTAAAAACAAACAAGAAAGCAAACAAAATGAATACTTAGAATGCCACCTGCATCATTTCACTAAGTAACATATGGTGAACTTTACCTGAAGRATGCATTTGTAATGAATGGATGCATTTTTAATGCGTTTGTACTTCCTCTCATTCAGAAAGTGCATTCCTCTCTTCTGCAGTCTGAGAAAGGAGATAACTCCCKGTGCAGGCTCACATTCCCAGATGAGCCATGTATCTCTCTGTGGTGCAATCCTGTACACTTGTACTGCATCTCATAGTCATTAAAAAGAGATGAACTGGTAGCTTATACGAGATGCCTGGCAATGMAGTTTTACCATGTGTCAGAGCTGTAGGCTGCAGCAGAGCTACAGGGCAGCTCCAGCCCCTGAGTCCAAGAACTTTGTTGGCATTTACCTGCAATACATTTATGTTTCCAAGCTTTTCTGAAGACTTCTCTTGTATGGATGTGATCTGAAGGAAAACTGTTGCCATCCCTTTGGGCCTCACTTCTTGTATATCCTAAACGTGTTAGAGTTTCTTAGGGAAAGGACTACAGATTGATTTATATGTCTTACAGCAGCCAATAAAAAGGGATAGAGTGAGAAAAACTCCATCCGTTTAGTCCTTACCAGTGTCCCTTGCCGCCCTGACATAGAGGTAACCTACAAAGCCAAGCTACCTAAGTTAACTATTTCAGACACCTGGGACAGTGCGGCCATGTACTAAAGAAAGATACTCTCCAAACATTTATTCTGATATATAAACTTTGCGGTTATTCTTACATTGTGCTTGGAAAAAATAACAATTTTATACTTGACTTTTTTTTTTCTGCTAACTCGAAAGCAACAAAAGCTTTTTTTCTAGCAGACTTGGCAGCCTAATAACTAATAACTTCAGTGACTTTATATCTAAAATTTCCRGGTTCCTATTTGTGTCAGTCCTATTAAATCAGGGCTCTTATCAAATGAATCTTGCTATACCTTTAAGGATCCCTAGCATATACCACAGGAACTGGCTGTTCCGCATTATGCAGAGGCTCATGTTACACAATGCTGATCATTTCACACTCAGGCACCAGACAAAGCAGACCTCTGTCGGAGCCTTTGGCTCTGACTGGTTTCCGAAAAAAACACATGTTAGCTGGGAACGAAATATCACCTGCATGGAATATTCTGAGTGACAGAATGAAGTAACTAAAATAAAACCAATAAAGCTGAAATTTGCTGGAAATTTGGAAGGCAAATGTAGGAGGCTCAAACAGTGCTTCATTCTGTATCTGTATTTTGCACTGACAAATCTGTTAAGGCTTGTCATGTATGCCAAAAATAAAAGCCAAGTGAAATGAAGGAGCCCRTGCTGATGTCACAGGAAAAACTGGCATCCTCGAGCAAAGAAGACATAGATTTGTTTATAAAGGAGCGTAGGACTGGAAAAGGTCTCTGGATCTTCATCCTATTGGATGAAAAAGAACCTTTATATTTGTTGTAAAATCTTATTTTCACTGCAGTGGTGCTAAAATAAACTACAGCTACAGAGGTAGCTATATAAATGAAATCTGCTTTTGTTTGACATGTTATTTCACTAATTYCTAAGCGCAGATTTGACCAGGACTTTGAATCTCTCTCTTCTTTTTTTTTCCATCACTGACCAGCCAGTGGATGTATGCAGCTGCATGGTGGGGTGGTTTAGTGGGTATGAATTCAGACAATGGAAAATATCACAAGTTCAGGCCATATAAATCCAACTTGGTAGAGAATAGTCTTAAATAATAAACTGATGATTAAAAACCCAATATCATCAGGTTCTGATTCACATAAAACTGTTCTAAAGTTATACCAATGAAGACTGAACAGTTCCCTTCTGCTACTTCACTGCAACAGACACGCTTCCAGCATGAAAAGCAGATGTCCCAGTCAGGTGAACTTAAAGAAAGAGCTGATTTGAGACCAAAGTTCAGTAGATATGCCCACATTGCTCTTTGAACCTGGTCCAACCACCTAACCAGCCCAAATTCACTTCACATCSACACTGTGGTTTAAGATCAGGCGGGGGAGGAAGTTTGAGTCTGGAATAACTCTGAGCTTTGGCATGAGTTTGCTCTTACCTGCACATGACTTGCTATCTAGTATTTAGGTCAAGACTCTTTTCACTTTACTAATACTCCCCAAGGCTGCATTCGGTGTCCTGGCCCATAGCATGTTACTCACTAATCTAGTTTAGCTAATGTAGCTCCTCACTTCTCCTCTTCCCAGTGCTGGACGATTAGTGGCTATAAATATGTGTCACAGRGAAGAAGTCCATAGCAGTCCTGGAGAGCTGTCACCTTGGGTAGACAAACCATGCAAGTGATGGTGACGGACTATCCAAATCCCAGAAGAGAGAGGAACAGAACAAAGTGACCTCTTTTGCTGAGAAGGTATCAAGGTTCCCCCCAAGAAGACCTCCAAGCCCAGGATAGAGCAGAAATAACTGAATTATGCATGCTTACCAAAGTTGGTGCCTATATGTCTAAGGAAACCCAAAACATTGTGCTGGGAATATTAATGCTGTGCCTGCACAGGCAAATCTTCCCTATGGTACAAACACACCTTGGGAAGAGCGAGCTTTAGAAGTAACTCGGGAACAGGGGGTAACATGAACCCCTGGATCCCAGCACTGCTTGGCAGGGTGGGACTGGGCTGTACACAGGCCCAGCAGCATCTGCCCATTCTCTTCCTCCAGCCCAGGAGGAGTCAAGTCACTCTTGGCCCCTACACCAGCCCCATCCTACATTAACCTGGCTCTGCAGCCCCAGCCTGGAAAACAGGCAGGAATCTGCAAGAACCGCATGCATGAGACTGCTATTTAGAGTAGTTAATAGCCTGGTTATAAATATCATATTAACATCATGTAACCATTGTCACTTCTGTTATCCTTCACTGGGAAAAGAAAGTGCTGGGAAGGATATTTCCAAGGGATTTTTCTGCAAGCCAGCTGAAAGCAGTTACGTTACACACAGGCTCGGGTAGTGTGGTGCTGTCGGCTGGAGCCCAGACGCTCCGTCAAAAAGACTTTGTCAAAGCCTTGGCTGAGACTGATTTGTGAGGAGTAAGCAGGTTATTTCTAAACTTTAGCAGTGAGCCTGAGTTGGTTAGCTCACTTCTACGTGCAGCCTGGACACTCCTGAAATGTCTGTCACAGGACATAAACATTTAGGATTTCTTTAAAGCCAGACTCTTGGGCTCGGAACCAGGTAAGGTTATGAATACCTGCTATTATTCTTAGCTTTTTCAGTGTATGGTAGACTCAGTACAGTTAGTTACATAGCCATCAGCTGCTTCATGCTTTCAGCGAGTGTGAGGATAGTCACAGCTGCTTAGCTGCAGCACCTTGCAGATAGTCCTGATTTCTTTGTGAAAGTGCACACAGGGCCACCCATGTTTGCCTATATGTTGTTGCTGCTGGAACAGCAGAAAAAGAAAAAGAAGCCCTTCACAGAGAAAAAGAAAAAAAGCAGAGGAGGGCCAGAGAATAGCCTCATCCAGGATATTCCCTGGCTTTAAGATCTGATTCTTAAACTTTGGGTGTAGCCCCCCTGCTCCACAGCAGTGTCTTTCTCTCCAGCTCGTTTGTTCTGGCTCCATGCCCGTCTCTCGGTTCTTGCTTCCATAACATACAGTCATATGGTACCCAGACCCAAAGCAGTGCAAGTTAGTTTTATGCAGTTATAAAAATGATGAAATCCTTAAGCAGACTCCCTTCATTTTTGAATAAGGATTATAAATTTGATTCTAATGATGCTTGAGAATTTGCTAAGGAAATAGCTCTGTTTCCCAGAAGTCTTAGCAGTCAGTTTTAAATCACAGGACAACACTCAAGGTATCTGTAACATCCTTACAATCCTATCTTCCTTTCCATTTGTATTGGCATATGCATGCACATAGAATTGCCTGAAAGGGTGTTTTTTGTTTTGTTTTCAATTTTTTTCCTTATGCCATGAGTCTTTCTTATATAACTTAATACTGAGCCCATTTCAGTGGTATAACATCTGTGATTTTACCAGGGGTAAATACCATCTATTTTTCTTTTTGGAGAGACTTTAGACCATAGTCCCACCCTTTATGGCTGAGTTATGATCCCACCACTTTTTCAGGAGAGCACAGCTTAAGTTACAGTGCTCACTAAAGTAATCAAACATAAAACGTGAATGCAACAGTTCACAATCACAATAAGTAAATACCCTTGAGAAACAAGAGCTTCAGTTTAGCAGAACAACAAATTACCTTGYTATGAGTAACATTCACAATAACTTCACAAGCAAAGCTGCCATTCCGTCCTGTTAACTTTGTAAGACATGAAGTCACAAGGTGCAAATGCCAAACTGCTAGAAAAGAGAAAGAAACTCATTCCTTCATGTCAAGTCTGATCAGAAATAGCACCTAGCACACCTCAATTTGTGTTCTTTTTAACCTGTTGTTGCTCAGATAAAGGTTCCTTCCACTGACCACATTTGTGCAAGACAAATCTTACAAGTGCTGAATTGCATTTAATTTGCATGTAACACTGCAGACAAATAAGTAGATGGATTTATCCAAGAAGCATAAAAATATACTCTTGAAAACACATATGAATGAAGATTTTGACTTCAAATGAGAGCTATGATGTGATTAAAGCTTCTCCTGTGTATGCATGTTTGCAAGATTAAGCTTGAAGCATGAAACAATACACAATTTAAAAGGAAAAAATGGAAAAAATAACAGAATCACAGAATCATTAAGGTTGGAAGGGACCTCTAGAGATCATCCAGTCCAATTCCCCTGCTCCAGCAGGGACACCTAGAACACATGGCACAGGGTGAYGTCTGGTGGGTTTTGAAGACCTCCGGAAAAGGAGACTCAACAACTTCCCTGGGCAGCTTGTTCCAAAAACATACTCACATTCTTTGGGAAGAGTACAGGAAATAACGCCTTTTAGGCTTTCCTTCTTTATGTATGTTTCTGCTTAGACTATTTACATGTGTTAGGAGAGGATAATTTATATGTATGACAAAATGGAGGTCAGAGTTAAAAAAAAACGGGTGATGAATTAGCAAGAATCCTTCTTCCTAGGAGAGAGAGAGTAGAGAGGTGGAGAGTCCCATGCTGAGAAGCAGTCGGGAGACAAGTCACTATCAAGTTAAAACCCTGTCTCTGCTGACTTTAAGGTTGGACGGTAAGCAAGATAATAAATATGTAACAGTTGCAATGTAAAATCCAAAGCAGAGACATGTGCAAGACAGTGGTCAGCAAAATATTCAATCTACTTCCCCACATTGTGGTTTACTATGGCTCAGAAAAATGTTTGTCTCTATCATGCTTTTGCATGGGATGATCTTGCCATGAAAGCCACACACTTGTATCAACAGCAGAATGTCTGTCCAGAGGTCAAATTTTGTTGCATTTCTTGTACCTGTGGGCATTGACTCCCACAAGAGGCTGAATTTGTGCCCTCCTTGAGGGCACAAATGTGCCCATTCCCTACCTATGCATGTGTCATTTTATTCTCCACAACGCATAGGGGAATCAGGGTATCAGGGAGCATCCCTAAAGGATGAATGCGGAGATGCTATTTAAACAGAACATAGGACAAAAGCATAGACAGAAGAAAATCAAGATTTACTGAGATACCTCTTAAAAAGGGGATAAGGCAAAAATCATTTTAGCAGCAGTATGTTGTGGTCAATGTAGGAAAAGTATGGAGACTGGAGAAGAAGCAGTTAGACCCACAGGCAGATGATCGATATGAGCTTACTATTTAAGATCAAATTGAATGACAAAATAAATTTCGCTCTAAACTTTGTTTACAAAGCTTGGGGTGGGACTCAGCTAGAGTCTAAGATACCTAGCTTGTGGTGTCAGTATGTAGGCCAAATGTCTCAGCTCCTACTACTGTCAACAGAGGTCTAGTCAATGGGCTCTAGGGAGGAATTCAGCTGACAAATTGCTGGTGGCACAATTCAGCTGTCTAAACATAGACCTCTAATGTCAGTTGAGATACCCCAGGCTGTGCCATCTGGGCTCCAGCTATCCCTCCTGAAACAAAAAGACAAAAAGATTTGTGCCATATCTGCCAGCCCCCACAGATGTCTCACATACCTGCACGCATCTGAAATGAATGCTAGACACTGAACCAATTGATTCAAGTCCTACGTTGAATCCGTTTAAGATGAGCTGCTAGCATGCTCTACAGGGGCTTCTTAATTTAGTCATTTGAAACTTAATGTGATTCTCATATAGATGTTCCAAGTTAGCCATCATCACCTCCCTTGCAAGTGTACATATAAACATGCTTCTGCTGAAGGTGAGCTGTATCATCTGAAAACGGTACCCTCTGCTGTACAAACTTTATTGACTACAAAGTCTATTATTATCTACTAGGACTGATTAATTCACGCTTCGATACCTGGCTTCTAACCATCTAAAACTGGGTAAAAGGAAACCAAGCCTAACGAACTAGTTCCAGAAGACTTGACAAGATTTAGGTCCGGTTTACACAAGAAGAAAGTATTTTCCATAGAATTAGTAGTGCAACTTTATATGAATAAAGTTGTATTGGTGTGAGCACTTTTATTCTGGGACTTTTTTTCTGCTTTTATTTATATTGCTTGTGAGGAGGCTGAGGTAAATCTGTTCCAGGACCAGTGTGCCTGTGTGGTAATTACTAATAATTCCCTTTAGAAACAAAGCCTTGGGGACAGGAGAAGAGAAAGGAGAGAGGGCTGGAAAAAACATTGGGGAGGTTAGTCAAGCCATGGACAATGGTAGTAGAAGGAAGCACTTATTTAAGTTCCTTCTGATTGTCAAATAGTGATGACAAAAAATTGGCTCTATTTTCGTGGTTTTTAAATGGATTATGTTTTTATACTTGCTGGCTGTTCCTTTTATTGTGAGCCTTTTGTTTGATACAAATTGTTTCAGTATGTCTTTGAACTGCCTGTTTGAACACACTGCTTAATTCACTTCCATTTTCAAGAACAAAATATCTCAAGCACTCAAAAATATTTAGAAATAACTCCATACTCATAAAACATTAAAATCTTTGTAATTGCCTAGAGTAGGAAATGCTGCTCATTTTTGAGATGTGCAGTCTACTTGAAAACCAATTGTGTATTTCATTTAAAATGAAAGTATATAAAATGTCTGTTGCTTTAAAGCAAACTTAATTTAAGCTRTCCTTTAAAATGACTTCCATGCTCAAAGCCTGTCCTTTTTGCTGCTAGTATCAGCAGTCTCCAGTCCTGCAAACACTTGTGTATGACATTGCATTAATCTAATTGACTTCAGTAGGATAAMATCTAAAAGTGATGTCATGTATGTGTCAGTTTTTGCAGTAGCAGGATCATTGTAAAGTATTCATGTTTCTCAATTGAGAGACATAGGTTTAGTTGCTTGCATTGTGTGTGCTTTTATCAGAATGTTTCTTATATAGTTTATAATAGGTAAATGAATCTTGTCCAGGAAATGACTTGGAGCAAAATTCTAATGTAAACAGCTGCCGTGAGATGTATACCTGTGATAATGCTCAGAATAAGCAATATTTTTTGCTATAAAAGTCTTATGGCACAGTTTTATAAAAGGCTCTAGTAATAGGTATTCTAAAAAAAGTAGAGAAGCCATACTTTAAATATTTAGTTTTCATGAGTGCTTTAACTTTTCAACTTGAGAGTTCTCTTTCTATGGATTTTTTTCTCTTTCTTTAATTTCCTAGATGCAAAGCCAATCCAATTATTCCCTCTTAGGAAATGTTTGAATCATGTCCCTCATTAGGCAAACACGGGAAGTCTGTGCCACCTTTACCAAGGGATCTCTTCTATGGAACGTCTGGAAACTTCATAGTATTACTTGCTTTACTGGCTGAGGTATTTTTATTCCATTAAAAACAGATGCTGGTCCTTAGTATTAAGAAAGATTAATTTCACAGATACAATGGGATCCTATTATAGCAATCTGGTTTTGTTTTTAAACAGACCAATTTCATCGTATGCATGACGCCTGACKACAATATAAGTGTTTTGATGTGCAAATGGAAATCTGGGAATCTGACTTTCCTATGGTATATGTAAAAGGTGACTATATTTGTAGACTCTAAAAGTAGATTTAACTGTACAAGTTTTTGAATACATACCATCTGTGTTAAACATGTGTTCTTCTTAGGCCATAATTTGCCACTGCCAATTTTTCTTTGAAATGACTATAATRCCCTTCAAACTGACCAGGCATTTTAGCATTCAAGATTAATTGACAGCCATCTTGTAAAAAGTTGACACATATTAACAGAAACTTTTACCAAATTTAATGAAACAAAACGAGCCAGAGTAGTTGTGAAATGAGTCATTTCCCAACACTGTAGGGAGAACWTAGTGTGGCCCTGGATGAAATCAGCCATGCACATATTTAAGCTTCAAAAGTGGTGAGAGAGGTTCTTGGGAGTGCAGGAACAAAACACAGAGAACAGTGAGCAGCATATAATATTGCTGTAACATCTGGTCACAGAGAACGTGAATAAATGGAAGTTTGCTTATAAACAGCTGAGCCATGGCACAATTCTTTTAAAGCCCTTTCAAGAGAGGTATGTTTTCAGTGAGGAGAGGCTTAGCTATGGAATTTAGTCCCCTTTCAAGACCATCTGTAGCTTGTTTTTCTAATTAGGGGGTAGTCGACAAACAAACTGCTTTTTTTGCTGGGGGAAAAAAACAGTGTCTCAGAAAGAAGCTCAGGGTTTTAGAGAGATGCAACAATTTGCAAGGGGAAAAAATAAACAACTAAGCATGTTTTTCAAAACATGCACATCCATTTTGATTGTGTTGTGTCACTGAGCCCTAACAATTACATGAATGGTATTAAATGAAATGTCACTGGGTCTTCCATTTATAATACTGCATCATAATTGATAGCCTGAGTCTTTTCAGCACTGACTTTGATCTGGCTGTTTGATTCATGTGAGCTGACTCCAGTGCCCTAGAAAACCTCAGCTGAAATCGGTGGGGTTGAAGAAGGGTGAATATTCTTGCCCTGCAGCTCAAGCTATGGGGTAAGAAGATAATTTTATAAGATTGAGATTGCTTTTTAGAATTGTTACTGTAAATTGTCAGATGAATGTAGTGAAAATTTTCTTTCTTTTAAATGTGCCTATTGGTACAAGACTGAAAGCTTAATTTCTGAAACACCAGGTTGGACCCCTGAGCACTTCCAAGCCAGCTCTTTGTTCCCTGACTCACGAGGCATGRGGTCTTCTGAGTGAATAAAGAGATCGGAAAGTAGTCCATGAAAATAAATGAAGGGAGGGAAAGCTGATTCAAATCATAGTGACAAAGTGTTTTATTTAATTACTTTTTATTTATTTTATTTTTTAATTTCTATCAAATGATCTGTTTTTCCATTTTCCCAATGAAGCACCACTCTGGTCTTACCTTTCACAGCCMAGCCATCTTTTTTATTGCTTCACACAGATGGAGAAAATTCCTATTTCTGGTCTTTGCTCCCAACAGTCATATTTAATGTAGTTACTCTTTCCTAGACGATGCAGAATGTGAATCATGTCACTAAGCCTCAGGGAAGTAAGAGATCAAAGTTTCCCTCCCTGCCTGTTACTTAAGGTTTGTGGCAACTCTTGGTGACTTTTTGCTCAACGCAAGAGTTTGCCCAGTTAAAGTTTTGGAGGCTGATGGAGGACAGACACTGCACAACTTGTGGGGGTCAAACATGGCACTTCTTAAATAGTTTAAGAATCTGATTCAGAATTAAATATCTATGTAACTTTAAGAATCTAGCAAAGTTTATGACTTAGGGTGCCTCTTAATGATGCAGTTTTACACGCAGCAAGAAGCATCATTGTGTACTTACAGAGACGCCTACAGCACAGAAGCACAGGGCTTTACAGTTAAGATTACTTGAACAGATAGAGGTAAATTACATGATAACAATTTAAAATATTAAGCAGTTGAATTGCTGCCATATTTGATATAAAAATATCTCTGTGGATTTTCCTGGTATCAGAGTAGCTGCACATGAGAATAATCATTCAAAGCAAAAGGTCTTTTACTCCTAATTGCCTCAAAACTTATAGTAACTTCCTAGACCACAAAGGGTGACTTGACTCCCTCRTCGGGAATACTCTACAAATTCTTGCTGTTCTACTTCTGCAGTTCTCAAATATGATACAAAGGAGCTTATCCGTAAAATAGAAGACAGCTATTTGGTTAGCTRCTTGAAATAAGCTCAAATTATATCTCTGGATAGAGATTATAAAGAAATGAACAAGGATTAGACTGAAAACAGAAGTAGACACCACAGCTATCACATTGGATTTCTGCTCTTCTTCTTAGTATGTAGTTATGCTGGGATTTCTGTCATAAGGGTAACATGTTATGTCAATTCTATAGAATATTCTTCCTTTTATGGTTATGCTTTGTTGCTCATCTAGCTGCCTATATGAACACTGTCCTGGCTGCTTGGCAATGCAGAGTAATTAATATTATATGCCTTTAAATGAGGATTCTGTAAATGTTGTTATTCTTAGAGTAGAAATAGGATTTCACATGCCAAATGAATAATTAAAGCAGTGGAATGATGCTTTCTTAATGCTACATCCTCTTCTGTTTATTAAGAAAATTAGTCTTCAAAGGACAAAAAGTTTTTAGTATACTAGATATTGTGTATGAAGACAAGTAGTTCACTGTTGTTACATAAACTATTTCTTCTCTCAGCAAGACTGATATAGAAGATATTTGTCTTTTGTTCTTTTAAAATGCACATTTGTTTGTGTTGTCCTCTGTCAGTTACTGCACAGGAACAGCAAATACTGCCATATAGCTGAAAACCCAAAGATATGGATGTTTCTTAAATTTTTGAATCAAAACACTGTGTTTGTCCAGTTTGTCCAGAAGTACTGGGTTGTATTGCATAGGCACAACTATTCATGCTTGGGAAATCCCAGGAATAAATAGATCACTGTATGGACATGTGTGCTCCAAGTCCCCAGAGCAGACTTCCCTACTCCGTAAAAAAAATCTCACACTTCCAATGCTGTCAGACCTCCCCATTTTCCTCAGAGCAGCCTCCTACCTTCATTCTTCCGTCCTTCCCAATCTGTGGGCCATCCTTAACACAGACCCTCAGTTCTCTGCTTCCCCCCAAACCATTTGCTAATAAATACCTTTAATCACCTTGAAAGTTCCCTAGCTTACTACCCCACCTGCTCCCAAGTCACCAACCCCAATGGGTGTCCCAGATGTTGTACCTAGAATTAGAAGTGGCTGCTTTGGGCAATCGCTGCAAGCATCAGGTTGGAGCAACAGAAAAGCAACAACATGCATTGTTCTAAGCCATTGTACCATCCAGCAGTAACAGCGCTAGTTCTCCTTTCTCAGTTGCTGCCAAAGACTGCTGCATATTAAAGGGCTCTTTGGTTGGCTGCAAAGTTCTTTCATAACGTGGTTTGCCTCTCATTTAATACAGAATAGGTGGGACTCTAAAGAAATACTGAAGGACATGTATAGAGTTGAATTACCATGAGCTATGTGTGCATGCACCTAGAGCATACAGCAACTCCTCACCAAACATGTGATAATTTTCTAATATTATCAAAGACAATSCCAGTGGACGGAGAGGGAGAATTTATATCTCAGAGCCACTGGATAAATAGCTCCACAGGAAGCAAAATTAATGGTGGCAAAGTCTTTGTGGAGAGATAACTTCTTATAGAAATGAGTGCATTAGGAAGATGGAACCTGAAAGTTGCATCGCTCTTGTGCATGTGTCTGAATGCATTACTGGAGGGAGATTCCCTACCTGAGACAACAGGGAGCTCCTGCCAAATTTAGTGAGGTAAACTCAGATGACACTTAAAACACCTTGTCATCTAAATCTAGAAATTCACTTACCACTGTGTTTCTGACTGGAAAACGTGGCTGTTTGTTCGGAAAGAGTGGCCTGGCCTCGTTACATGGCCATTCATAGTCTCCAGGTTTCCCATCCTTTACTCTTTATGTGACTCCTCATATTTCTTCCTCCTTCTCCTGAACTKCTCTCGAAACATCTATCTATCTATTGAACATTTCTACCTTCAGCCTCTTGCTTCAGCCTTTGGCCATTTTTCTATCTCCTCTTCTCCTCAGAATGGTTTCCTGAGGTCTCTCCTTCCTTTGCCTCTCCTCCTTGTCCACAGCTCCATTAACATGGCCTCCATAGAGGCCTCCGTACACTTCTTTCCCAGCCTGCTCTCTCCAACGCCAGCTCTTGGTTTCCTTCTCTGCTTTCTCCAGGTAAAACTGAAGTCTCTGCAGCCTTCACTTGGAACATATGCAGGAGGGATGAAGTTTCTAGGTCATTAACTCTGTGTTTCTCACCAATAGGTGAAATTGTTGCTTTGCAAAGTCTTAGAATTGGACTTTATTGGGTGTTTGTCCACTAGAAGTTTCAGAAGTTCAAAAGCTTTACCCTCGCACCCAACTTTTCCCCTGACTCACTCTCATGGATGGCTGGATAGTGCTATGTGCAATTTTTAATAAAAATACTGTGCCCAGCATCCAAATTCAGTCTGAATTCTTCAGTTTGTACAGTTGGAGGCTGACAAATCCTATAATGAGAGATCTCGTATGAGTCTTATAATGGAAAGTGCCAGGCTGGCTTACTAACAGGAGTTGCTACAAACCCCACTTAGCATTTAAACGAAAAAGAAAAGTAGTGCTTTAAATGCCATCTGCTAAGAATTCTAGTAAAATATGTTGCACTGACACTATCTTGGGACTTCATGCAATATTTAATGAAGTCAGCTCAAAAAACGTATTGACTCAAATTAGCTTTGTATCAGGTTTTGTTTGACCGAAGAAATAAAGATGAGAGAGAGAATAGGCATGAACAGATCTTTTTTCTATGAATTTGGGGGAGAGGAAAATAATGGCAGAGAAATGTTTCATTTCTTTTTATCATGGTGAGAGAAAGAAAAAAACATACCAAAGATGTTTCTTAAAAAGAACCATTTAAATAGGACCACTGTCAAAGGAGGCAATTATTTTTGTTTTATCATAAAAGCTTGTCAGCTTCATTTTAGGCCTGAAATGCAGAAACCAAATGAAACTTTTGTAGGATGGATTGAGTTAATGTACAGCAGCTTTAAGAGTGAGAAACCAAGAGAAATGATTAGGTCGTTTTTGCTACTTCAGCTAGAGAGCCCAGATACTGCTACTGCAGCCAGTGACTGTGGTGCAATTAGTAGATGATTTGCTAAGGGAATATGTAGCCTTAAAGGCAGGTGCTGATGGGATCCCAGCTCTCTCATTGTGCTGCAAAGGACTGCAAGGCCGCTAGTGGCACTGTGGGTGCCATCCTGTGGACCCCGCACCGTTAATGGAGGGACCTTCGCGGAGCTGAGGTGCAGATGGCCGCGGGGCCGGGCTGGCCGGGCCGGCCGGGCTGTGAGCCCTCTGGCAGTCCCAGGCAAGGGTGTGTGTGCGCTGCGCCGCCAGCCGTGCCAGGAAACGTCCCAGCTCGGCCCCACGGCTGGCCGGGGTGCAGCTGTCCTGTGACCGGCATGGAGGAGCCACACGTTCACCACGCAGGGCCTGGTGTTGGAGCTGGGGCAGCTGTGGGGTGCTGGGTGGAGAAGCGGAGTACTCCTTCTTGCCTCTCCCCACGCAGCAGCAAAGACCTTCTCTGGGTCACCCGGGGAAGCCAGTGCAAGCCTAGCTCATAGAAAATGTAGCCATTGAGCACTGCCGGCTGTTGCAGCTCTTTGCAAATAAAAAGGGGGTGAGGGAGGAGCTTGGTCTCTCTCCAGYAGCTTTGCATAGATTTGCAGGTCCAAAGGAAATGAAAATCGAAGTCAATCAGGAACTTGAATATATATTCTGTGTGAGGGAATTCCCAACACAAGCCGGACGAGGTGTGAGTGCTATAACATATCCCTGTTGTTTTAGGATCTATCTCAGCCATGGGGTGTTAAGGGCACATTACTGTGACTTTTGAGCTGCTGCAGCCTGCGCTGGAGGTGAGGTTCAGTCTGCTCTTGAGTTGGAGCACAGGTACCAGAACTATGTCCCAGTGATCCTGCCTCAACTGCTTCCTATGTTACACTTAGAGTGGATTACAGACCACTTCCTATGTTACACTTATAGTGGATTATAGACCTAAGCGTTTATTTACCTGATCTTGATTGAAATGTTATTTGCCATTGGAGAGAGAGAATTTAAGACAGTATGTGTGGGAGACATTAAGAAAATAAGTGTAATGGGGGCTGTGAACATTTGTGCTTTTCAGACAGGATGCTGAGAGCAAGAAAAACTAATTTGTTTTAGATATAGTATAATCTCTGAAGACACACAGTCTGTTTCTCTGAATACTCTGATGCATTTTACAGAATCTCAGAAATATGAAATTCAATTGCCTACAAACCTTTTTTTCCAAGGAGAACTATTTTATTATGAATTATTTCTAGTGCTCCAGATGTCCCTATACTGCTTATATACCTGTTTACAGCTTTTCTCTCTGAATCCCTAAGTCTGCAATTAAGTGGGAAAAGAACATATGCCTGCCTTCCTTCTCCAGTCTCATGTTGCTCCTCTGCTGTCCCCTTAGGTTTTGTTTCACAATTTCCATTTGCTTTTCGAGCCACATGGACTGAGTATATTGTGGGTTTCCTACCTTTCCAAATGTGCTTGGCTTCGCAAATGTTTTAAGGCAGTTTAGGACCCTTTAGCTGACAAAGTATGCTAATTTTACTCCATAATAAGCAAAATTTTCAGAGTTGGGACCATCTTCTACATGGAAACTTTTGTCACAGAAGTATATTTAAAGAGAAAGTGTCTGGGTTGTGCGTATGCTATCCTCTTTCTTTAAAAAGGGATCCCAGCCATCTAAGTCATGCATGAAAGAGCTATCAGAGATCCTCTCCTCCCGCTTGGATGAAGGGGTTGGTCCTGTCAGAGTGGAAGCTCTTCCAGTGAAAATTTCCCTTACAAGATAATTATGTGCTTAGTGTGTTTGGCATACTGGAGATAGGAGAAGGTGTTGCAGGACTCTCCCAGGCGTCTGGCTGCCCAACTCCAGTGAAGGGTGGCAGTGCTGCCTGGGAGCCCATGGCTAAGCAAGACTTGGACAAGAGTAAAATGTGTTTGAACCTCCTCGTGGGCTTCCCTTTGGACTTGGAGATGGCTTTTAAGCTCAGGCCCTGTCCCAAGTGTGCCCAGATGTGCACCTTGCCTTGCTGATGTGACTACTCATCCCAGTTGTGGACTGTCCTCTTGGTCCAGCCCAGCCACTGCTGTCTGCGTTGGACCCAGTGATGGTAATCTTACCTGTGGACCTACTTTTTGAGAGGTATCAAAGTCAGCTCAGCCTGATCCTAGCCTAAATATTTCTTACTGCTTTTAAAGGTAACTTAAAACAGTTTATGCACCTCTTACAACCTTTCGAAGGTGCCATTTAGTAAAGGAGCTGACACTAGACTAAACTGATCACAGTTGACAGCAAAGGACCAAGCCCTACTACAAATGGAAAGTCTTAATCTCAGACTTACATGATACTAGTGCCAAAAGATTAAGGAAGATTCTGTGGATATCCCAAGCTCTGTATGGCTAGACAGAACTTTTCAGGGATGTTTCTAGGGATTAAGTTACACAACATTTTTCTCTTTTTATGTGATATATTTCAATGGAAGAGAAATCAAATCCTAAATCATGCCAATATATTTACTGTTAAGTTTTGGAGAAGTTTACTACTTAGCAGGTACACAGGATCAACAACGTAATCAGAAGAGATGAAAAAAGTTCTAGATAAACACAGAGAAGGAGCTATCTAGCAGAAAATGAAAGTTCCTGAAAAYGGGAATAGTGATACATGGCAAATCTGGGGAGATAACAGACTTTCTATGAAAACTTTCTATTTCTGTCTTAATATGGCATGCATTCTGAAGCCCTGGTGTCTAAAGTATTTATAGAAAAAAATTGCACACCTGTGATGCTCTGCCATCTGAAGCTTGGTGATTCCCATAAATCTGCTACTTAGTCCATTATCCACACGGTAGAAGCATGTGACAGTGATTATGAAATAAAGTGAATGCTTTTGGATTATAAAACACGCTAAGGTCTGGGGGGCAAAGTGAACACAGGTTACCTCTGTACCTTTGCACATAATATTAGTAGCCAACTCAGGTGAGTTAGTAATAGCTTTTAATGGTGTTCCTAAAAAAAACAAAAACAAACAAACAAACAAACAAAAAAACCCTTATCTATTTCCTTTAAGCTTATGTTATGTATTTTGCTGAACTAATTTTGTGCCAGAATGATCTTGAGTGTCATATTGTTAGTGCTCCAGAGAAGTATTCCAGTACTTCAACACCTGCTCTCACACAAAATTAGTTCTACTTATATCCACAAAATAAGACTAAATGAATTACACTATTTCCTGTTAATATTCCTACACCCATCTCCTAAGTGTGGTGAAGTTGTAAATATTCAAGGGTTTCTATTTGTTCAGTATTTGCAGAATGTATCACAGAATCCTTAAGGTTGGAAGGGACCTCTAGAGGTCACCTGGTCCAATCCCCCCTGCTCACGCAGGGTCACCTAGAGCATGTGACACAGGGTGGGCTCCTAACGGGTTTTAAAGATCTCCAGAGAAGGAGAATCCACAACCTCTCTTGGCAGCCTGTTCCAGTGCTCTGTCACCCTCACTGTCAAGAAATGTTTTCCTTAAGTTCCTGTGGAACTTTTGGTGCTTCGGTTTGTGGCTGTTTCCTCTAAACCTGTCAGTGGCCACCACTGAAAAGAGGCCGGCCCCCTCCTCCTCACTGCCTCCCTTGAGGTATTTATACACACTGATCAGKTCCCCCCTCAGCCTTCTCTTTATTTCAGGCTGAACAGGCCCAGCTCTCTCAGCCTTTCCTCATAGGACAGATGTTCCAGGCCCCYGATCATCCTCATAGCCCTGCGCTGGACTCTCCAGCAGCTCCACATCCCTCTTGTACTGGGGAGCCCAGAACTGGACGCAGTACTCCAGATATGGCCTCACCAGGGCTGAGTAGAGGGGGACGATCACCTCTCTCGACCTGCTGGAGACGCTCTTCTTAATGCACCCCAGGATCCCATTGGCCTTCTTGGCCASCAGGTCACACTGCTGCCTCATGTTCAGCTTGTCATCCACGACACCCAGGTCCCTCTCGACAGGGCTGCTCTCCAGCAGGTCAGTCCCCAGCCTGTACTGGTGCCTGGGATTATTCCTCCCCAAGTGTAGCACCCTGCACTTGCCCTTGTTGAACTTCCTGAGGTTTCTCATTGCCCAGTTGTCCAGTCTGTCCAGGTCCCTCTGGATGGCAGCACAGCCCTCAGGGCTATCAGCTATTCCTCCCAATTTGGTATCATCAGCAAACTTGCTGAGGGAGCAACCCTTCCTCGAGGTTGTTAATGAATAAATCAAACAGGACTGGACTGGGGACTGACCCCTGGGGGACACCACTAACTACACTACCACTAACTACTACTGCTAATGTAACTGATCGTGTTATTGTAGCTTYGACCTTAATTGAAGAAAAGGCCCAAATGTTTGATCTACACATAATATAAAATATTTATAAAATGTTCAGTCCTATGATTTTGGTTACTGGTCAATGATGAAAAATGGAGAAGAATGAAATACGTCCATGCCAATTTGTATGTAAACCACCCTCTATAAGTACTGAAATTGACTGTGAGTCAAGTGACTTGCTTTATATGCTCAATGAAGAGTTTGTCCTATTTAAAGGAGGAATTTCAATAAGGATATTTCAATAAGGGAATTCCAAAACAGGGATTTTACTTGGCCAAAGCCAGTAAGGTAAACCTTGAAAGCATTTGTTATTTATAAATCTCTGTGTACAAATATGCATCCTACTTTGGAATCTGTTCTTAGCAGAAATAAAATCTAAAGGAGTCTGAAACTTACACAGCCATCATACCACTTCTCACACAATATCATATTTAAAACAAGTTACTAGAAGATTCTTCAGTGAATGTGGTTCACATGTCAAAACATTCAGCTTAATTTATCATAGCCTTAAATACACAACTTGTTCAAGTTTGTATAGCTTTAGAGTAAAACAGAGAAGAGTGCAGGAACTTGTTCATGTAGTTCATGTATTTTCCACACTAAGCTATAAAACAGTTTGAGAGGCACAATTCTGGTGTCCAATTCAGTAGTCTTCCCTCCTTCTGAGTGGTAACATCAGCACAAAATATTGAGAAAATTACAGTTTAAATTTGGTGCTATCAGTACTGAAATAAAGATGGGAGTGATTCTTACTGTTCATATTTACTTCTCAAGATTGCTTAATATAATTTTTTCCAGGCTGAATTCTAAAAGCATCAGATTTATCAGACCTGCTAACAGTGATTGTAGATCAGATATGCACTGAATCTGACTGAAATCATTAACTGTGAATATGAAATAAGAGTCACCATGAGCACTGGTGATTTTAGTTGTCCAAAACTATAAAAGATATTCAAAGGGTGCTACTGTTCCCAGTCGCTGAAGTTCCCAAGCCAGCCCTGAATAAGGGAAGTGTGAGAAGAGACCCCCTTCTGCTGAGAGGGATGTGGTAGTGAAACAGCTGGGAGGGAATGGGTGATGATATTATCTTCATCTGACCTAAATGGATTTGGAAGAGGACATATGTCTACAGCTTCAGCCAGGGGTCATAAATACAGGATTAAGTTCTCATTCCTTTATGCTACACTTCCATCTAGGAAAGCTGAATGACCTCAGTGTTTCCGTAGTTGTGAAGTACTGATCTGTGCCATAATGGCTAAATAGTCACATTTTCATTCCAGAGTTGTCTGTCTATCATTTGTAGGTCAGCCATTAAAGTGACCGCTTTAAAGAGATTTTTTTAATAGCAATTATATTCAGGAATAAAATCTTTTTGTTGCCATGATTGGCCATTTCTATGATCGGCACTCAGTAAATGAAAGATATGTTTCAGAATTTGGAGAAAGAGAGATGAAAGTCTCTATGATCTCTTAACAATCTATCCAAAAAGTGAATTATATATTTAGATAAAGCGAAATGATATAGCCATGAGAAAGATCTATTAAATTATCTGAAAGGAAAGGAAAATATGGAAATGAAAGAAAAGGAACAGAAGATTATATTCTTCATTGGAGTATTTTCAATCCACTTGCAAAGTCCTCAGCTCTATTCGTGCACTGTTTGAAGGCAAGGCTGTGTAGATGTGAGTCTTATTCCACATCTGAACTGTGTGAGCCTTTGTCAAGCTGGATCTCTGCAGCCTTGCTCTGTATGCAGTCTTGCATGAAGGGAGAAAGGACAAGAAAAACAAAAAAAAATCAAAAAACACTTTCCTCTCTGAAGAGGTGGATTTTGCACTCTTGGTGAAGATGGAAAACTGGTTATATTGGATATCAGTGAGCAATCAGACCTATGTTTGACTGAACTGACATCTTTGTTTGGTGGCTGAAGTATATTCTCAGTTCAGGAGCAGTAGGTGAGTGACAGAAATCACAGATACTGCAGTGGCAGGTTAATATGGCAAACTTGGTCGGTCTATTAATCTTCCTATAGTATAATTAAAAATCATCATAGTCTTAGTTTGTTCCAGCCCTGCCAATCAAGTTTCTGTCTGCTATCAAGCAGTAGTTAGAAAAATGCATGCTTTGATTTAGAGTTCAGACAGGAAAAAACCTATCAAACCTATCAGGGACTGCTGTTCTATGTTACCTTTCAGGAGGCAGGCTGTAAAAAAAAAAAAAAAAAAAAAAAAAAAAAAAAGAGCTAGTTTGTAAAATGTCAAAATGTATCTTTAATTCACAGCTTGGCCATTCTGTCAAATATTGGCAGAGACACTCCAGATGCTAGTTGTTTTTTCTTTTTTTTTTTTTTCACAGCCTGAAAGGACAGAACAACCTTCTAACATAAAGCCATTTGTACTGAGTTTGATAAACATATGCAGCCAAGAGGAATAACTTTCTGTGTAGAAGTCTGCAACCAAAAATCACATGAGCAATTTATTAATGACATCCCAGGGTAAAGAGTTCTCAGATAATCTTTTTTAACATCACATTATGCTGTGAGCTGTTGTGCTGAGATTCAGGGAAAGATGAAGTGATGGCTTTAACAGATAGAAAGTGAGGTTTAATTTGGAGGTGAAATAAATCATCTTTCCATTAATAATTTACAGGGATAAAATTTACATTGACTTCCCTAGGTGTTTTGCCCCAGGTAACACTTTTTAAAGCAATCTGAGGCTTGASACCTGGACATGTGGAAAGCAGCGATTTCATAGGAAAAAAATCTGCTCTTCTCTCTCCTTCCCTGAATTAAGCTTTATTTCTAGAGGACTACTTACTATCTCTGCTCCTTCTTTAAACTTTCAGTTTTCCAAGGTGATTATGACTTTTACAAGGTCTTTAAGGGTTACTTTCTGTCTGAAACACAAAGATAATATTTTTACACTTGCAAAAGCAGTTTGTGATCTTAAATATCTCTAATTGTGAGGTGACTTATGGCTACTTCCAGACATGTGAATGTATTAACTTTTCATTCAGCACAAGTACCATGTGCTAAATACAGCACACAGAGACATTAGGTAAATCTATAACATTTTCGAGAAGAGTCTGGCTCCCTAAGCTTATTCAAGGGAATTTGCTCTTTTTCCCATAGTAGGAATGGAGTTGTTATGATCCATTCTGTGCCTTGAAGTGAACACAAAGATTCTGAATGTGTCAGAGCTCCTGCTTCAGGGAAATAAAACCTGATCTTGTGCTTACATTAATGGATTTTAGCCCAGCAAACCTTTAGGAAGTTAGTCACAGAGGGGAAAGTCAAGCTGGGTTTCTGCTATACGTGTGGGGATACTCAGCACCATCTTTAGACTGCTTACTTTGGATGCCCCAATTTGGAACTTGCTCTRTATTGCAGAGAAGGCTAATTTGTTATCATTCTCTTGGGTGCTTTTATAATTTTGGATTGCAACACAAAATATTTTGTTTCAGATTTGCTTTCTTCTGCCACCACAGAGCAGTGATGCTCTCTTTTTTTGTTGTTGATAATGATCTATATCAGCTGAAGAAATTAAGTGAACGTTTTTATTTTCGTCAACCTGACAAACGGAAAGAAAGAGAAAAGAACAAACCCGACATCACAGGATGCTAAGAAAATTACTTCTATTTTTAGCCTGGTACATTTTCAGACATGTAAACACCTCTGTTAATCGCAGACCCTGCAGCAGTGCTCTAGGGATTATTGAGTTGCCTGGAAAGCTGGCAGCCATGTATGGCATACCAGTGAAGGACTTGACAAGGCTAATTGTGTTCCAAGTTGTTTTCAGCACCAGTGGGAAAGATGCTCTGTGTCCTGGATGTACTGTACAAACTGAGTAGTAATGATGGAAGAGAGGGAGGTGGGGAGATAGGGGTGCTGAATAAAGGTAACAGGATCCATAAACAGATGACATTTCACTCATATATTTGGCCTCAGGAATTTGAAAAGCAGTTGCATATTTAACGGGAATGAGATATATTATGGATAGTGCCCATATATACTTTGGAAAGTTTAAAAACCCTCTAGGTCTTCAGTASTTATTCCTATCTTTCTTCCCTCTAACACTGAGAATATGAAATTTGTTGATGGTATTTCCTCTGTAGACATGGGATTTTTCAAATCCAGAGAAGTGATATTTTYCCTCCATACACTTACCAAGTCTAAAATTTCAATGATACTTCAAGCTTTAGTAGCGATATTTCAAGTCTGTCTTCTTTTGGAAATTCCTGGTAGGAGCATATGATTTGCAAGTATGTTTTTGCTTGTCTTCCTTTCTTTAATGTGGGTTTCCATTAAATCTATTGCTTAAGTGACTTATCAGCTGTCTTATGAAGTGTTCCTTAAAGAGTACTTAGTTCAAAATCTGTGTGAGCAGGTGAAAATTCTGTGACGTTTGCACCTGTTCATCTCACATTTAAAATTGGTTCTGTGCATCAAATTCAATATATTTAACCAAATGACTTTTTCAGCATTTGGAACATATTCATCATCCATTTATGTGCCTTTTTGGGTGCTGGTGAGAGGAGGCAGATAACCTTTTATGGCTTGCAGCTCCAGGAAAATCAGCTTGTTTTCTCTGCTGAAGGAACAAACATGTCCTAAAAACACCTCATTGAAGCAGATTTAACAGCATTTCTTCCTTTTTTTATGAGCACAGCAGTAGATTTGCAATAGGTCTGCTTTGCTGCATTCTTGTTTTTCTCTGTCATATATTGTTAAGCATACATCTCCTGCAAAATGTGAGCTGTTTCTGCTTTCCTAGACGTATCTTCAGTTCTTACAGYGACAATTCAGTGTAAGATTGTGGCTGCACTCAGGCATGCTAGCCCTTAAGAGCTGGTGTCATAAGCTAAGCTTTGATTAAGGGCTTAATAACAGGAATTTGGGGGGATGCAATCTTGAAGGGAAATCATTGGCATCATGGGGCTCAGGAATAATCTGTCTACCAGTATAATATAGGGGAAACCAGATAAAAAGATRAAAAGATGTGAGAGGAGGTACAAGGGAAAGGAGACTTGGGGAAAATAGCCAGGAAATGAGAGAAGGTCTGGAAGGATATCAGGGGTGTGATGGAAAGAGATTGTGAGAAGTATTTCCAGAAGAGAGAAGCCTGGCAGAGTAGTATGAAGTAGTATTAAAGGGAACTGATGCACACTCTGACTTGAGGAAAAGAACAGACTGAGGCTTGCAGTGATAGCACGCTCCTTCTAGGGTCCTGTGATAAAAAAAAAAAAAAAAAAAAAAAAAAAAAAAAAAAAAAAATTACGCTTGGGAGCAGGCTATCAGACATAACTAGGCACAACCCAGTCCTTCTGAAGGTTTTGTGTATCCTCTTACTGGTGTACCTAGAACAAACTGATGAAGATGTTCCTTTCCATTAAACTTAGTTGTATTTGGAAGGGGCTCATCCTTAGGGCTACAGATACATTTAAAATACTTGTATTTTAAGATACAGATACATTTAAAAAAACTTGTATTTTAAATATATATATGAGTTAGAGTCTATTTTCTGGCCCAAAGAGCAAGTGACATTGCAACAATGGAAGTAACATCTGTCTTTTCTCAGCCAGCTAAGCTGTTCCCACTGGTATTCTCTGCTGGAAGCATTCCTTGGTCCATGCTCTCCATTCTCTTGGTTCATGCCTGAATATTGTCTGTGGGAAATCAAACCATGCCAGAGACCATGCCAGCAGTGTGACTGATAGGATGCCACCACTGCAAAGCTTGTGCTACAGGCCAATTTATTTTCCTAGTAAAGTCATACACAATCTCTGAAAGTGCAGAGAGTGCACTTTCAATCTCTGAAAGTGCAGTGGGATTCAGCAACCAAAGGGATAAAGATGTCTGGGTAAAGAGAAAATTATAAGCCATTCATTAGCTCTGAAGCTGAATGTAAAGTCCTCGTGGGGCATTTCCAATAAATATAGACTTTTCTATTTTCTGCTGTGCCTGGAGGAACAAGAGAGAGGGATCTAAAAATGTGCATAAGCTATTGGTCACATTTCCCCTAATAGTAGCATTGACAATCAGCTGGCAGTGGTGCCAAGTCACCAAAGAACCTGGGTTGGTGCCAGCACTGTGATGATTTTTAAGATAAGATTGAAATATATCAAAAAAGGTTGATATAAGGATCAGAGGTTCAGCAGAGAGGTAATCCCCTTCAGAGTAGTAACTCTGGATATCTAAAGATGGATTAATTGACTGTGGAGAGAGATTAGAGAGACTGGTCCCAAAAGGCCAAATTAAGCATTTATGATTACTATAATACCAAGAAATTAATAGATAAGGTGTACCACAATGTACCCTGCTGCATGGTTGGAGAATATATCTAACCTACATGTACTGTCCTGTGCATAGTCTTACATAGTGCATAGCACACAGTGGAAGGAGAGTAAACTGGGCATTTCTTGGCAAAATGGAGCTGGTAGRCCTATGCAGAACCATAAATCAAACCATAAATCTTCCCATCACCATAGTCAATCTTAAAATAATGCCTATTTTGTTAATGTAAAGCTAAACCTTTTGAGATAGTAAAAATATATAAATTCATAAGCATCTATTCTGAGAGATTCTGTAACTATAAAGATCTGCTATGACTACTGCACAGACATCAGCACAAAAATGGCAATATATTCTGCCAACAAACACTGTGCTGTCCCATTGCCGTAGGACTATCAGCCCCAAATTGCCATCTGTGTCCTGCAGTGTTCAGTGTCCCATTTGGCTAATTAGCTGGCATATGCCATCATGTGAAAGAAGGAATTGTTCTATCCTGTTGTCCTTTTTTCTTCAGAACTTAAAATATTTACAGTTGTTCATCCAAAAAGTAAAGTATTTTCCACAGGGAATCACAAATGTTCTGAGTACTACATAGAACAGAAAAGACATATTATTCTTASTGCAAAGAATTATCTGATTCAGATAGAGTAAAGGGGCAGGCAAGTGACCAGCCCCACATTTTCAAATTTGCTTTCAGATGGAACATTGGTTTTTCAAGAAGAAAAAGTTCACAGAAATTCTTGCCTTGAGCTTACTTRTTGGCTTGAAACCAATGACAATTTTCATTTCACATATTATGCTGCAGAGTTCTAGTTAGGTTGTCTTGGGTTTACTTTCCYCTTTGTGAGGTGGACTTAATTTCCCTCTGTGTACTGAGCTGCCATTCTAGTGCCACAGATGCAATCTCTTCTTTTGCTAGGAGACCACGCAGCTTGTCACTAAATATATAGGCCACACAATAAACCTTGTTTACAGAGAAGAATGTTCAGCAAATATTCTGCAACTCCTGGGAGAGTAGAAATAGTTCACCAAAAAAATCAGAACAAATTTCCACAAGGCAATTCCATCTCATCATTTTTTCTGTTTTTCCTTTGCAGAAGAGCATGGTCTCCCATGCCAAACAGACATCGAGGAGCCAGAAGGGGATTTGTAGTTGAAAAGATGAAGAGAGGAAACTGTTTTCTGAAGTACGTGGAGCTGACAATATTTGTAATAATTGGAGGTTGTTTTTTAAAGAATTATAATCTGAGAGACTTGTCCAGGTGATTCTAGGCTATTGAGATAAATATGCTGTTTAGCAGAGCAATTTATACTAAAATTTGTCCTGAGACAGATATTCTGAACTGAAGAAGCAATGAAATCCTAAGTATAATTATCCAATATTATTATTCATAATTAATGCATATTATAATTATTATGACTAAGCTCATATTTAGCTATGTCTAAAATGCTTCTGCTGCAAGTACTCTCAGATATAGATACRAAACTATCTTTTCTATCCAGAACCTACGGACAGGATTGCTGGATTGCTGTTTCTTGCATAGAAGCTCAGCTGAAAACAAAATGCTTAATCAAGCCCTAAAGAAGGTAGGATGTGGCAAACACATTACATCTTCTTTATTTGGAATTTTATTTCCTATTACTTCATAGAGTTGAAGTTTTGATGTGTCAGGGCTCTGCCTCTTCTCAGATGAATCCTATACAGACAATAATATCCTGTAGTATCCTATTAGTTTAAAATTTAACTATTAGACTGTGCTTAGAGAAAATCCAGGGTAATTCTGAAAATTCTTAGAGTGGTTAAGCATGATTTTGGAGACCCTCCTAGATAAGCTCCAGTGATGTCCTGCTGGGCTTTTAAATACCTTTTGCAGCTCAAGGACTACAATAAAACTGTAATAATTCACCTCAGGAGCTTTTCTCGGAGGAGCTTTTATCCCAAAAAGTTTGTCAGCTTTTTTAAACATATTTTACTGTATGCCGACACTTAAGCTTTTTGGGTATTTCTGTTTCTTTGCCCATATGAACCACTCCTTAAAATGGCCTGTTTCCCTGGCACTGGGAATGAAACTGGAACAGCTTGTCCTGGCAGCTGTTGCTAGTCTACAGTAATTGGAGGTATTAAAAATAAAAACAACAACAAAACAATTGTTTTTCCTCATTCCTTCTCAGTAGAAATCTATTAGTCACAGTCTTTATTTAGCACATATGACATTTACCTAAGCAAAGGCAACTGATGAGCCGGTTATGTGTAGGAGACCTAGTGAGGTCTTACTCATGCCTCAGGCTTTGCACCATCACCCTGGTTGTCACCAAAGGTTAGTCATTATGCAAGACAGTGCAGGAAGTTTCTCTTAATACAACAAACTGTTATGAGACCCATTTGCTTTAAATTCAAAAGGAATCAGACAGAAAAACAAGTTTCTCTACTTGCAGATGGACGTACCCTCTAGCAGCACCAGGCAAAGGGCTTCTTCTGTGTTAGGGTTTCTGACTGCGCCACATGATCAGCGTGTACTAAATTGTCATCTTTGGCACTTTCTTGCTGCTGTCCATCAAGTCTTGTATACTCCAGTTTACTCACTGGATCATGATCCATTTCTCTATCACACAGTACTTGTCCCTTTTCCCACACACTCAGGTCCTAGCAGAAGTGTGTGGTGCACTTATCTTCAGGCTCTAAGATGGCTCAAGGATTCATGGGAACATTGCATTTTCTTGTGAGATACCTGATCCATCAAGTGTGATGACAATTGTCTTGGAAAAGTTGTTTAAGTCAGGCCAAAACTCAGCTGTGAAAAAAGAAGGTAATCAGGAAAGCTTTGGTTTAGCTGTCTGGTTTCATTTTGGTTGAGCCAAACTCAGTGGAAGCTGAAGCCCCAGGGTGTCTTGGTGATTTGATTCATTTCCCTTTTTGGACTGAGGTCATTTAAAGCTACATCATCCATGTGTGAAACAAATGTCTTTGCCACCTGCTATGAGTCAAATGCCCTCTTGATGTTATCTCTGAACCAAATATGCAGCTTTGACTCTAATCTGCTGGTATTGGTACATATTTGTAGCGTGCCAATAGTAGTGATATTAGTACAGTTGGGGTCTAAACTCTGTTCTTCCCCATGGTGAATGCCCTAGCAACTATTATTTTCCTATCCTGCAGCCTCCTACCAGTATTGGGACTCCAGTCAAATAATGTGACTCATCATTTCCTTTTCATTTATTAACAGAATCTAAAGCAGAACTGAGTTAAAATTCACACAACCTGTGAAAAGTTTTCTGTGTTTTCCTTCCCTTCAACAAGTTCGTTTCTTCTTTAGATTTTTCTCCCATCATTGCCATGTCAGTCATTATCACTGCCTCCATTGTGACCAGACTTGTGCATTGCCTGCATTTTGAAGAGTCGTTCTATCAGCTCTCATACTCTGAAAAAAAGGAGCTTTCCTGTCTCTTGGAAAGAGATACTACCTTATATGAAAAACAATGTTTTCACCTCTTAGTTTCTAGGAGGTATCACCCTCACTTCACCAATGCAAACTTTTGTGATTGGTACATTCACATAAGGGCATTCTTTAACTCTATCAGTTGGCCATTAATCACAGCTTAGATTTAGAATATATATATTTATATATTATTTTTAAAAGATAGAGTGTTATACATAAAAGCCTCCAAGGGTGACTTTGAACTTTGATGATAATTATTTGGCAAGCAATGTGGGGTCTGCTGACATAGTCAGTTAAAGAACATATTGTGCTAATTTGCAGTTATACTAACAGAGATAAGAAGCCTGAACTACAGAATTCAGAATAATCAGGAGCATGTAAATGCAACCTATGTTATGTCTGCAGAATCTCCTGAGGTTCTGGCTCTAGTTTAGAGCATTTTATTATTTAAAACTCCACTGTCAGAAAGAGAAAAGTGCTGGTTGTTCCAGGGGAATGTGAAAGCTGGAAGACACCCCTGCAGAAAGTGAAATTTCCCTTTAAAGCATGATACATGATTTATCTGTTCTTACCTGCTTTTCCTCTCCTGCTTAATTACAGATACTATGAATTTTATTTGTCCTTTTAATGCATCTATTGGTGTTAAGAATTTTATTGAATGAACTGATATATTTTGACCTTAGCATAACTCCACATGTAAGAAGGTAGGATAGGAAAAAAAAAAAAAAAAGAAGTAAAAAAAGTATAAGGACATTCATTTTCTAGTTTGGCCTTACAGAGAACACCTCGAGATGAACTTTGGTTATTCGTGCAGGAGTGATTTAAAGTGCTTGTCCCATTTTTCTGCCAGACACTATTACCCCAGTAGCAAAGGCAGCAGAAAGGGTGATATACCTTTCTCTGAACTGCAAAGGTCACAGCCTGGTGCATTCACCAAAACTACAATAAGTCTTAGCTTTCGGGCAGTAACTCCTGGCTGTGTGGGCAGGCAGCTGAGAATAATCACCTCTTAAATTATCTCAGCATACATTGCAAGAAACTAATTTGGAGGCACTCAGTGTAATTTTGGGGCCACTTTTTCAGAGGTGTGTTTTCTTTCATGAGCTGTAAACAGGCTGTACGTTTACATGTGCTTGTAGGCACGTAGAGCTCTCGTCAGTGCACGGACATTTCAGAACTGCACATGTGAAATATCTGGCTTATACTCCATGTGGGTGCACACTCACAACACTACTGAGCAGGGCAATGCAATGAGGCCTTTAGATATCCTGCTTGTTTGCCTCTGTCAAGTGGCTGTGCCCTGCCTGGAAACCCTGAGATGACAAGTCCAAAGCCAGAGGCTCTTCCTCCAAACCAGAGGTCAGCAATGCAGCAGTTCCTGCACACATCTTGCTTGCTGGGACCACTGCTTCTCTCATAAAGCAAGATCTTCACTCCTTTTCCAGGAGCTGGGAACTTACATGTCTCAGGATGGCATGTCCACAGCAATTAGTCTTTGCTCTGCTGCAAACTATACTGCAGCTTACCTGTGTGCCAGATTTGGCAGCTGTGCTGCTAATTCCAGCTCATGGATTGCATGGTTCTGTAATCAGTTCAATTATCCATAATACCACAACCAAATCTTTGAAAATACATCATGGCATAAAAGCTTTGTGGAATAAGAAACAATGGCTGTAAAATTGTGTTGTTTGTGTTAAAGTTTCTTGGTTAGAGGGTTAAATATGTGCCATGATCTTACACAAGTACTATATTTTTAATGGACTCCAATAAAAAGATTAGTAGAACTATTTTGGGATAATTACTTCAGTGCTGTTTATAGAAGGAAACCAACAGCAACGAGTGTAGTCTTACAAAGGGCAAACAAGGGTTATGATGATCCACATGTAGATCTCCCCTGACTGCATATTGCTTGGGATTCTTAGGAATTTCTGATTGGAGTAATGTCTTGATGCCTTCTTCAAGGCTAAGTTAGATTGTTGTTTTCCTAACTTTCATTTGTACCAAACATTTCTTTTGAGGTGGAGAAGCAGCTGGCTCGTGATTTTCTGCGATGGATGTATCTCTTGTGGAAATGGTGCTGGAACAGGTCCCCGGGTTCACCCTGGCATATCCAGATTTGATTCTGTCATTTTTTGACTCTAAAATTCTGTTGTTACTAAGATTTTTATGCTTACTGCAGTATATTCACATGTGTGTCAAGATACAAATACTGTGTTAACAGGGTTGCATATGAGTTTCTGCAGATAGCCACGAGAGTGAATACTTAATAGCCTCATTGATGGGGACATAGAGAAGCCTTCATATCTAGCTCACAGCTCATAGGAAATATGATTAATATCAAATATACTCAATTAAACCTTATCATCCCATAAAACTGCTCACCTGATTTAGTCCATTTGGGGATGAGAGCTTGGAAATGACCATGACAAGAGAGTGGGAAACTTGAGTTGTGCTGGTCATGCCACCATGCAACTACATGCATTTCAAGCAACCCTTGCTTGAAAAAAAAAAAAAAAGTAGAACATTAACACAGCTTGAACACCATCATCCTCAGGTTGGCACATGAAATTGGGGTCCCCTTATAACATCTGACAACAGTTAGGCCAGTAATGCTAGAATGCTTTACTCCTGGCTGAGAGACTCCTTACTTCTGGTAGGATGATTTTTATCAAATTAATTTTCTATTTTTGATTCTTTTTCCTTCCAAAATAAAGACTATTAAGAGTCCAAAGACATACTAAATCTTGAGAGAGTAGGTGTTTCCTTTCTTCCTGGCTGTCTCTACCTTGAAATGTTTCTCTTCCCCTCCCTCTACTGGGAAGTCTTCTGATAATGGTTTTGGGTTAAGCCATCAAAAAAAGAAAGTTGTGAAGTACACGAAAAATCAGAAGGGCATCTACTTTTTGTTGGATCATTTCTTTCAAGTAAGGTATTAATAATTTAAGAAAATAAAATCTTTTATTCTTCTTCTTCCATTAGGGGAGGGTGATTTAAGGATGGGTTTATTTCAGTGGGTTCAGTAGGCCATGTTATAGCTATATACTCTGTATTTAGGATTTTCTAGATATTGTAAAAGGAGCTTATGATTAGATAAAAACATGATTCCTTAAAATATATCCCTCTCTATTGTCTTCTTGTCACCATAGTATCTGAGTGCATAACAAAAATTTAAAATTAACTACAAGGGATGTAATATTGATCAGAAACAATGGATTATACTGTTCACATTTTGAGCTCTATTTAAATGTTTCCCTGTTCTACAGGGAATGTTCGACAGAAGTGTGCTAATATTCGAACAAATGAATAAATAAGATCTGCATTTCTTCTTAGAAACAGTGATCTTCGTAAGCACTGTTCATTTCCCTCTAAGAAAATGAGTCAATAGCAGAAGTTATGGTACAGAAGATGTTTCCTCCTGAGACTCTATTCACATAAACCTCATGCAGCTGGGTTCCACTGCTGAAAATAAAACCAGAGTTTGATCTTATTCTCTGTGAACCTTAGACCTCTTTTTGTAGCGAAGTTCATACCATGGCTTCAGATGTGGGAGGATTTTGGAAGTGACCATGGATGTAGAGGCAGATATCTAATGCCTGAGAGAATCCCAAGGATTGCTGTCAGGTGTCAGGCTGCTTTGATTTCCAGGGTGCACGTTAGAGAGGATGTCTACACGTCACAGTGACACAGTGCACTGTTCAGAAAGCAAGTCCACCTGGATGGAGCTTCTGTTGGTGATGGTTCAGGTATCTCAAGTGGCACTGTATTGCAGAGAACAGCCATAGCCTTAAGAGCTTATAAAACACACCATGAATGGAACAAACTGTTTCTGCCTGATGTAATTCCAGTTATTTTGTAATCAAGAATTTTTACCCACTACCTGTGAAAGGAAAAGTACACAGAGTTCTGCACACACATTACGTACTTACGCCTTCCTTGATAGCAACAAATGTTAGCTGTTGAAATGGTGTGTTTGGGTCCTATTCACTATTCCTTGACCATGAACAAAAGTGTCATTGCTAGTAAAAGTTAGGAAGTGGAAAATCTGTGCTTTGATAACTGATACTATCTCTAATAGGAAGAAACAAAATCATAGCCAAAATAAAATCAACTATTTCATTTTTTTCCCCTCAGCAAGACAAAATAAACTTATTGATGGAAAAATAAATGATGGTTAATAGTTGATTTCTTTCAGATAGCAGTAATGGAAATAGTCCTTTTAAATATAATTGCATATGTGAACAATCACAGATCTGCCAAAGTTTTCATTGCTGTGAAGTTAATCTTTCATCTTTTAAAACATTTCTATATGGCTCCAGATCAGTTACAGTTGGAAAAACAGCAGTTATGGCCTCAATTAAAAACGTTTGTACTAATTGGTGGAAGAGTGTGTGTGTATATACATATATATACACACAGATAAATATCAGTATTCCAGACACACACCAGAAACCTCTGCATTGCTAAAAGTAAACTCAAATTCATATTTTCAATTTTCATTTTTGAAGCTACCTTTCTTTTACATGTCAAATTTTACTGATTTATTAGGTTCAGACATTGCTTATCATTAAAACCTAAGTTATTTATACAAACAAAGCCTGAACATCAGATATTGGAAGAGCAGCTTTTGGCACTGCACTTCTGGAAAAGATGTGAACTAGTTGGAAGGAATCTGGAGGAAAACAACAGGAATGACTAGAGGTCTAGAAAACATAACCTATGAAAAAAGATGAAGGAACCGAGGTTGTTTAGTCTGCAGAAGTGCAAACTGAGGGGAAAAATGTTTTCATATATCTACAAAGCAGCTGTGAGCAGGGAACAGCTTATCACTTCTCCAAGTGATGGCTGATAAAGCAAGGAATGGTCTTAAACTGTAGTAATGTGGAATCAGATGAGACACTAGAAAAATACATCACAGTGATGTGTCCAAATTGCACTGCAAGAGTKATGGGAGATTTTAGAAACATTGTACCCTGGCAGTTTGAATGAGCAGGTTAGAGTAAACTTGGGGAAATAGGAGAGCAAGCCTGAGTGGTCTTTTAAGGGCCCTCCCAGTCCTTGCTTCTGAATTCCTTTATTTCTATATGAAAAGTATTTGCACCAAAAGTGATTGAAGACTTGTTTTTTTTTTTCTACCTTTCAGTAGTGTGAATGAGATGGGAACCTGACATTCATTTCCTGATGGACAAACTAGTTCTGTTTTTACACTATGGGTTATGTGATATGATAGGGCAGCATCCTCGCTGAAGCACCATTTCAGATGTTCACAATAACCTTGGGCAGATTTCCTTCCAGATCAGGATGTACCACTGGAAAAGATGACTACCCCACATCAGTGCCTGCAGCTGGACCATCCTGTCTTCTTGTTCTTCCCAATCAACAACTAGAATAGCTTACGTGGATGGTCAAAAAACATTTCAATCAAAATGAATAGATTAGCAAAGTATGTATGCTAACCTCGCTATCTCACTTGATTGAGCAACTTCTACCAAAAGGTTTTCAGTGAAGTCAGTGTTAAGGAAGGAACAAGACTGAACTGATGGGTCATGTACATTTTCTTCCTCTCTGAAAACTGTGTAGACATTGTTCTAACAATAGTTGTCCCTGCTAATCTTGATGCTCTCCTCTCTTGTCACCATTTCTTCAAGAAACAAATCTCTTTAACATTGCCTACCATCCAATTTATTTTTAGATAATTTTTACTCTGTTGGGCAAAACTCATGTATCATGGATTGTAGCTCTGACATTTTTTATTTGACATAAAGTTAATATATGCTAGGATAAGTTCTGGTCAGTGCAAGACAGGAGTGTTGGAAGCTGCAGTAGTCCTCGGAAAGAGTGGACAATGTAGAAAATGTTTTATCATAGCTTTAAATATCATGTTCATTTCAATATATTGCCTTTCTGGCAAAAAAGAATCCATTCTTCAGGTACTGCCAGCATGAAGTTGATGATGCATTACATAGTACAAAATCAGTCCAAGAAGTTATAATAGTAACTGGCAAATCCTACTTTCATTAACAGACTGTTAATATTTGTAGGATAACTCGGGTATTTCAGTTCTATGCTAGCTGAAACTCAGGATATAACTGGGGATGAAAATAAAGCTATCAAGAAATCGATTAAATATTACTTTTTCAGACTCTTATGCTGAGATCCAAATATGAATCAAGGCTTGCGTGCTTCATCCTTAGGTTCCTGGATTCCTAATTGGATCCACAATCCCAAGACAGGTATGTGATGTCCTGTACAATACAAGGGGGAAAGAAAGGCGCTCAAAGTGGAGCTGCAAACACCCACCACTGGATCAGAAAGCCTCTTCAGCCTGCCTTCAGAAAACACAACATGTACAGCAAAGTACATTGAATAACACTATCCTTCTCCAACATCTATGCATTTTTCTCAGCCCTTCCTGTCAAAGGTGTATCCCTCCCTGGGTATTCACAGCCTGGTATCTGCTGCGGTCACTAAGTGCCTCTCTGAAATGGAGCAGGATGTGGAACAATCTCTCCCTCAGCTTTAGTAGGGGCCAGCCTAACCCTGCTAGGTCTCCTCAATGATGGATTAGGTCTGGAGCTTCCTCTTGCAAGGGAATCTTTAGGCGACTGGGCTCCAGAAAGGAGATAAAAGTGACAAGATGGACTAACCTCAGCTCTCACGGTCATCTGGAAGCTGGTCTACAGCTGTGATATGCACCCACCATGGACCAGCACCCACACTTATAAGTAAAAATGTAAATTATACTCCTTTGTGCCCTGAAATTCTGAATGAATTTTTAATCATCTCTGTACTGATTTCAGTTATGGCTGGGTAGTGCCCCCAGATGAGCATCTTCTATGCCTCATAGCTATTCTCTTCCCGTGGAGTCCCTGATAGAGAGGAGACTGTTGTCATCAATCATCCTATCTTCTTTCAACTAATGCTACGAAAGCAGAGTCCTCACGTACTGTAGAAAAATGTTCAGGACAGTGAATGCTGAGGGAAGAAATGGAATAGGGCACATAAAACCCACAGTAGCCTTCCCCAAATCACTCTTGGTTATCCTAGCTGGATTTACAGTCATCATGCTAGGTGTTGTAGGTCCTGTTCTGGAATATTCATCCTTTCCTGGAAGGGAATCTTTGTTCGACTTAAAGCTGCAAAATCTATTGATGACTAAGAAATAAAGTAAATCATCATTGTAGTGTGCTCAGGGTTGCAGCATCTCTATCACAGAGCTCTCTGCAGACAGCAACATCTTGAAGGGCTGGAGGGAAAATAAAGAGGAAAGATTTTGAAGGCATCATATCAGAATTAAATTGATATGTCTGTCTAAGACTGCATAAAGGAGAGAAAGTAGAGCTGTGTTCTTTACAGGGACAATCTTTACATTATACAATCTTTGCAATATATGTTATGTTAAGGACCTTATGGAAGTGGACATGGTTAGCCATATATTGTGTAAAACCTAAGTCCATGACTGCTAAGAGCTAAAAAGCTAAAATAATCCCCTAATTCTCCTCCATTTTTTGGACTTTGCATTCATCTGCCACATCTCTTGTCCTACTTTGCATTTCTGGACCCTCTGAAATTCCCAGGGGTGTATAGGAATGACTCACACAACCTCCATCTGCTCTTTGATCCGTGTTGGACACAAGAGCCTTATCTCTCTGCCATGAAGCCAAAGAGCTTCCTTCAAAGTGGATATGATTTTTGAGGTGGTTATATGTTACCTTAAAGGGATACCCCAATCTGAAGATTGCATTGATCTTAAATATAACTTTTTAGAAGATGTAGAGTTACACATATTGCAACATTATAAAAAATTCAACAATGAAGAAATAGAATTTTCTTAGAAACTGGCATGATACAGATAATTCTTAAATTGAAGGTTTAATATTACTTTTGCTCTCCATGGTATTTACAATTGTCTTTTTTTTTTAAATAAAGATACTATGCAAATTCTGCAAGATACGTTGCACTTGGGTCTATCTTTCTGCACTGGCTATCCACCCGCAAAGACAAATACAATTATTTCATTCAGATGACAGATTCAATGAAATAATACATTGTCTTTGTTAGGGCCTTATATTAAGGAGGGTGAGTAACATTCATTTGATAAGTTAGAAATAGTTATTAAAATGGAAGCTGCTTTTATTCTGTAAAACCTCAGTTCACAGATTCACTCTTAACCTGCAGATTTACTCACAGTAATCTTATGAAAATTAACAAACTAGTTAAAAGTATGTCCACAGTTTCCTTTAAGTAATTCCTTCTATCTCTAAAGCAAGCCTGGAAACACTTTGTGACAGGATAAGACTTAGAAATTAATGGCAAAAGGTGTGTGGCAGGAGAGCTCAGTAACGCTGCTGTTAAGTAGGACGTTATTTTGCATGGATGCTTGGTCTAAATACAAAGACATGTACCAGAGCAAAATGCACTACTTTGTCTAAAACATTTCAGCAACACAGCCAAGGAGTAAGTGACTTGAGGAAATGAAAAATAACTCCCGTTTTGCTCAGGCAAGCAAGCCTGTGTTTCTTGAAACAATTTCATAACCCTTCACTTGCATATAAATTGCAAGTAGCAAGAGGCTTATAAGAGTTGTACAGGCATGTTTTGTGTGATGAGAAGCCTCCTCCCAGCTGCAGTTTTCAAAGGGGGGGTGGAAAGCAGCATTCTTCATAGGGTCACCATTCACACTTCAAACGGGACATATATGGGAACTAGAATAACACTGGTGCTGTTCTGAATGTATATTAGAAAGCACCAAAGTGGATATAATTTATCCCTATGGTATCCAGATGCCATGGAAACCCACCTCATGTAAGCCAGGATGTTTCTTTTATGATTTAAATTCCATTGCTTCTGGCCCACACGAAGCATATGAATACCACCAAGGGAGAATTCACATATAAACTATTGAATGCTGCCTAGCAATTTCAAATCTTTTGCAAAGTGACAGTAAGATCATTTATATGGTCCCTGTGTACATTTTCAATACTTTGGTTGCTTCAAGGAGAAACAAAAAACTCTATAATGTAAAACTTTATATAAGCTCTGTCTGTAACATTTCAGTATGAACACTTATACAAAAATAAATGGCATTATACTCTCACTCTATCAGGACRGAGTTTTCTCAGAGCATTCAGACCTAACAAAGATATTACTTCCTTAAAGAGTGACTTAATAGAAAGCCCTAAAAGTTCTTAAAAGGTTGTGATTTAAACCATCTTTGTTTAATGATTTAGAACTCTTTTTGCTGCATCTAATTCTCAGTCTCTGAAAGTTCCAATTTGTTGTGAGAAAAGAAAATAGATAGTTCATATGTTAAAGAGCAGTAAGGCAGTTGTACTGTTGAAAATCCAGCTTTGGCAGCAAAGTTTGATCTTAATTTTGTAGGAAGTGAAGCAGCTGCATGGCAATTTGTCTCAGCTGTTTGCAAAATCCTTTATGTTCAGTGAGGACTAAATTATGACTTGATCATTTTTTCTTCTTTTTTTTTTCCCTAGAGGTAAAAATAAAGTCACTAAAAAGGAGTTGTCCCGTGAAGTTTGTGTGGTCCAGTCCGTTGGTTTTCTTTGAACAGCAAAGACAGCCACTTACCATCTTCCAGCTACATCCTTTATATCCTTCACAAATCTGTGCTGAAACTGAAAAAAAAAAATCATTTTCCATAGAGGTGTATCATGTTTGCAGTCAGATAATCCTTGCAATATCTGCCTTCTTGTGCTATTAGCAACTTGCCCATTCGTGCCATACTTAATACTCTGAAGAAGTTTGATATTTATTTTCTTCGAGGTTGGTCAATAGTTATTGGCAAGCTATAGATGAGCTGGCTTCTGTCAGCCATCTTGGAGCCTATGAAGTACATATACTTCACAGGAATTTACTCATCAAACACTCAAATAAAGCAGAGCTTACTCATTAATCTAGTATTGCTAGAATATTTACACTGACATTTTCTCAAAATTCTGTATCAAAACTGTGTGTTGCCTACAGCACATGCTCTGCCTCCAAAGGCTGTTTTGGTTTGACTGTTTTGGCTGTTCCTCCCTGCTTTACAGCTTCCTTCTGCTGTTGTTAAAGGTCTCCATCTGAGGAGCCTAGGATGCGGCCACCATTAGTCATCTGGGTAATGTTATGATCCTGAACAGAGCTAGGAGAACAGAACATGTGCTCATACCTCTGCTGTTCCAGTTCACACTTAAGCTACTAATGGTGGTGGATTTGAGGACCTCAGAGTGCAAACTACATGGCCTGCTGCCCAGTATCTTCCGTGACAGTGGCAATGACCTCTTCTGTGGTAATCATTGGAAAGCAGCTATAGAACAGAGTAGACCCGTAACATCTTCACTTGCTTCTATTGCTCACTGGCTGTGTTTGCCCATCACATCAACTGCAGTCAGAGATTTCACTGCAAGCCATACCGAGATACCTGAATGTGCTTGGAAGGAGCCAGCTCGGATACTGCCTGCTGAATAGCTGTGGCAGCCCTGGGTCCAGTGTAGGCTGCATTCCCAGTTATTTACTCAGCTTCTCAGGTGGGTTGCACAACCCGAGCTGAAAGTTGTGCTGCCATAGCTACACAGCAACAGCACTCCCACTAGTTTAAAGCTATACTGGGTCTGTGTGCGTAAGCTCCAGTCGTGGCTCYGTGTAAACAGAACAACTCTGAGCTTCTTTGTTTGTGCCCTGGGACTTCAATTCCCCACTGGGGTCTTCAGACATGACTGTAATAGAAGTAGTAATGAATCATTAATACCTTCTGCTGAATCTTTTTAAAACTATTCRCCATGCGGTGGATGTTTATTTATTAGTGCAAAATAGGTGATGCAACAAAAGATGGCAAACAAAATAAGCGGTGGGCTGTTTTGCTTCAATTCATTGTACATTTTCTTCTGGGGATAATTATGTCTTAAAATAAAAGTAGATTATGTGCATTTGTGGTTGGAAATATTCCCCCTGCCTCCAAATCTCTTCTTAAAATGGTTTTGTTTATTAGTTCTTGTATTGCTTTAGTATTAATGCAGTACTGATAAAGTGTCTGCAGAGGGGTGTTTTTTCCAAATGAGAATTATGAGATGTCAGAACTGGGTATGTTCTGTACTTCTGTTAGTGTGTCTATGTTCTTCTGGCATAAATTCGTGCCAGCCTCTACCTTTGGATCCAGAACAGCTAGATGGAGCTCTTTCCTCTATAATTAACAGGAAAGTAGCTTGAAGAACTAATTTAAAAAGCTTGGGTCACATCTTGCCAGTGAAAATATTTTCATCTCTTAGGTAAGATAGCTCTGAGTAACGACTATGTAGGAAGGTTTTACAAGATTAAACCCAAAGGCTTAAACTGAGAAGATGCTAATAATGTGTGTGTGAGCAGAAGTACTCTAGCTAGTTCTGCAGTGCATGGGCTATTGGCAGAAAAGAAAAAAATAATGAAAAAGAATGAGATACAACTTGAAAGTTTCCCATGAGTCAGGATCTCTGTAATTTATATACACATATACACAGAAGACTCGCTTAGATGATATACTGGTCCCTCTTTGTATCCATCTTAACAAATCTAGACAGATGTAAAGTGTCTGTGCTGGTCAGTGAAGTTAGCTGAGATGCTGCTGGTAAGAGGCTGAGTTGGAGCAAGTTAGGTACTGGTCCTGTGTTCTTAATAGCAAGACCAAGACAAGACTAAACATTGTCTTGAAAGAGAGCAAAGCAGGGCAGCAGTCCCAGATATTCATGATAGTTACTCTTGTTTAGTTAGGAAATTCTGTCCAAGTATGGAAGTTTAGGGTAACTGTTATTTCCTGTCCTGTCTGATATACAAAAATGCTCTTCTGTCAACCCTCGGGAAATGAAAATAAATGAAAATGGAGAACCATCTGTCTTAAAAGTATGTACAATAAAGATATGCATCATTTATATAAATGTAATTAGATAGTACTTTGGGGGCGAATAAAGGTAATTGTAATAAACAAAGATCTGACAGTGTTTATGTTTTGTTTTGCTTCATAATACATAGACTTATGCTGGGATTGTACTAATCAGTGGAAGACTTTCCCATTGATCTGAGGCCATAGAGCTGGAAATAAACACATCACATAACTGCCTTCACAAATAACTCATCAAACTCCACCCATGAAACTGTGCTTCTGCCAACCATTAGGTGTTTTTGCTTATAGAGAGAAACATAATTGATCTGTTTGCTTCTACTTTGGTCTTTCTTATATAGTCTAATAACACCACGAACTAGCAGTGGAGACAGAGCAAGTGAGGATACTTGCTGGCACCTAAGCATGAGATCTATATCATTTCTAAGCCTTTTTTTTTCCCAGAGGCCACCATAGCCTTCTACCTGTATTCCAGTTTAAGACCTGTTGCATTCTCCCTTTGGCAGCTAAAGAGAGGCAGGTATATTTACTTCCATTTCGTACCTTCTCTGTCACGGCCAAGGATGGTTAACTCCTAAGTGCAGCTTGTGATTTTCTGTGGACCTGAAGGAGGCTGCCTGAGGGGCAGGACTCGGTCTCATGCTGTTATAGACAGTCACTGCTTTCAGCCCCCTCGGCATGTTTCGATTCCAGCTAACAACAGTTATCATTTGCTGCCACAAGTCCTACTGGAAAACTATTAAAGGATCTGACTGCAGTAAAGATTAGAAACCCCCTTCTAACTTTCAGACAGGATTTATTAACAACCAGTTTATCCCTACTTGTTCTCGTACCAGCGTACTTGTAGTATGAAATAGAACTTTTCCCTCCATGTTGCTGGTGGAGTATAGTCAGGCAGTTTTTATATTAGCAATAGGAACAATAGGAAGGAAACTGTGGACAGAAGCAGTTGGTGCTCACTCTTCCATTATATTAATTGCAGGCATCGAGAGAGTTTACATGCAATTTGGCTGCATAAGTGGTTCAAAACCACTTAATATATGCTTCAAAACTTTCTGAAAGAAAACTATACTTCAGACCTTTGCTTACTCAACCTCAGGAYCTGATACAAAAAAGTTTTGTTTTCACTCTACATAAAACCACCTACAGCTTCATCCACTTTCTTCCTTGTAGCCTAGACTATGTCCACTGCAGTGTGCTGCAGGGAAGGAGTAAATCCTGTGGCTCCAGTAGCTATTCTGGCAGGAAAAGGAGAATGAATTGGCAATTGGACTTGTGGATTTCTTTATCCTCAAGGAAAAACACTCATAGAATGATTAACTGATGTGACTGCTTTGCACARGACTGGAGAGTCTAGCCATGAGGGATTGAGTTGAGACTACTGGGACTGCAGCATCCTTAGGATGACCAGTACTGAGCGTGAAATTTTCCACTGCAGAGGAGCAGCACAAAGGCTCTCTCTGTGAGCTGACACCAGGACTTTACCATCCTTAAATTAAACTTTAGAAGCTGATACCTGTATTCTAAAGAGCATAGCACTGTACAGTCTTACAATCTGCAAAGCCTAGTTACTGGTTAACCAATGTGGGATGGGCAAGTCCACCACAAGCAGAGCGACAGTGAAGCTCTCCAAAACCATTCTTTACAGCTGCTTCCTTTAAATAGCACAAATGAACTACATCAGCAAAATCACCAAGACCTTTGCACTGCAGAGGCTGCAGAACTGTTTGTTGGGGCTATAGGGCCCTGCACTGTCATCCAGGTCCCAGTACAGAGCAGCTGTGACCATGTCCTCTACAAGGACTGCCACCAGTTGTTTTTCAGACCAAAGGTAGGCCAAGATGCCTTGATAGATTTCACCCAAAGGACCTGGGATACTCATGTTTTCTATAAGTTTTGTCAGGGACTCCAGTGGGGTGCTGGCACCACTTTTTCAAGCTGGAACAAGACCATTCAGTACTTCAGACCTTGTAGAGAAGCTGCATACCCGCACATTGTTGAATAATGAAGCCGTGATGAAGAACACACTGGCAAGAATGGAAATGCTCCCTTCAGGGAGGGAGTATGCAAGTCAAGCATGTATTTGGCTTGCTTTTGCATGGTAGTGGGTCATGCAGAGCAGCGATGAAGCCAGTGCCCTCCAAAGTAAAAGATCCTGCTGTGTTCCTCAGTGTTGCAGAGCATACTTGGACAGTGCAGTGTTCATCAAAGGTGGGTTTTTTTTTTCCAGTAAATCTGTGCATAAGCTGTTGTGTCCTCTGCATAAAATGCATTCAGGATGACATGCTTGACGTGCTGCTTCATTATTTTGACATTGACGGTGGCTACAAATATGGGAAAAATTTAAGAGTTGGAAAGGTATCCCCATCTTTTCCAGAAATGAAACTCTGTAATGGAAATGTGGAGGTTATAAAAGAAATAACTGAATCTGCTTAAGTCAGCTTTATCTTCCCTATCCTCCAAGAAAAGCTGTGGGGTATATGTTCATGCCTATCTACAGCCCTAAAGGTTTCCTGCTTCAAGTGCCCACTGGCATCACTCAATCCACTCTCCCTTTTTGGCAAGGATGGTAACTCTAGCTATGTCTTCCCTGATTCACTGCCCTTTGGGACTCTTCCTGCATAGGAATATGTGGCTTTGACTCAGTCGCTCTCAGGAAACCACCCCCGCCCTTCCCCTGAGGTGAGTCTCCCACSCTCGCAGTCTTGCCTGGAGCAGTCGCCTGGGGGGATGCAGCCAGAATATACATCCAGCTCAGGAGARAGTGGTGGTGAGTGGGTGCTTTCTTTTTGCTGCTCAGCAAGTATCTGACAGGAGAACAGGGCCTTGAGGGTGGTTTGCTTGCATGTTGTACTGCAGGGAGCTGGCAGGAGATGTGGTGGTGGGAGGGAAGCTTGTTGAAGGCTCTGTTTGCAGAAGCTGCTTGAGGGATGGGAAAACTGGTGAGGGTTGGGGTAGTAGGGCTGGCTGCCCCTGGGTGTGAAGGGACCTCCTCAGCAAGGAAGGTTCTCTCCTCGCTTGTGTCAGACAAAACTTTCTTTCTCACTTCTTCCTCCTTTATATATTTTAGGAAAAAAAAAAAACCTCCCATCTGCTCTCTGACTAGGCTTTTCACAGAGATACTAAACCCACCTAGTCTTGTAAGTTGCTCTGTTCCTTGYCCAAGACCAAGATCTGCATGGCTGAACCTCTTCAGTCTCAGAAACTGCTCTTACACACACAAGATACTTAGGGACCAGGCATTCTGCAGCATCCTACAGTGACACAGCAATTTTAAAGAATGACACCCTTCCAGTACTGTGATAGACCATCAGGATCTGCACCCCACACTCCCTTCTCCAGCTTTCTGCTCATTTCCCACATTTCCTGCCAAAAACCTTGCACATACTAGAAGGACTCAGAGCATCAGACCAAGGTCAAATACCTATAGTTAAGCAGAAATGGCTTACCATTGSTGCGTTCATCTCCTGAGGAGGCAGACAGGCTCCATCATTTGCAAGGAGTTGAACAAGCAACTTTGTTAGGGCACTGTGAGAGTACAGTGCACCATTCTGCTCCCTGGAGTTATCCTCTCTACTGATCCCATGTTGTCATGGGTGCAACTCTCTGTAAGATTGTGGGAGAACTGGAATAGGTCCATCTGTTCCCTRAGAGATTCTTCCTGAGAGGAATGTGAAATTAAGTTTTGAATATTCCACCAGTTAGTTACCTCTATCCTGCGTCCAGCACTTTAATACAGGAGACCAAGTCTCTGGTAGCTGAGTGTACTCTTCAGCAAAAGGAGRCAGAGAAGCAAAAAGCTTCAAGCTTCCATGTGTAAAGAGGGAAAGCACAGAGAATTTCCATTAGGCAGTTACAGCAGGAAAGTGCCTCCCCAACCACAGTGATTCCTTACTTTGTTTTCATACAAAAATGTGGACTGCATATAGATGGGGCCAGATGCCCATGTTCCCAGAGGTAGTGGAGGTTGTTGACTGCAGTGAGACATCCCCTCAGGATGTGCCATAATGCCTTTCTAGTGCCTATGAGACTGAGGAATGGTTTGGGGCTGTGTGTGATAGAGGCCACACAGAATCCTACTGATGCTCCCTCCAATAATCAAACATCTGGATATGCAGCTGAAGCCAACATTTGTCTGCTTTCTCATCTCCCTGAGTCATGAGGTGCCATGCTGTGGACTTCTGTGAGAAGCAATGGTGTTTCAACAGGTATGATGCAGTATCATTTTATTTCTGCACTTTTCCATGACTCACAGGCTCTGTCCACARGCTGCCTGCTCACCCAGGGAACAAAATTGTTTCTCTACCCTGGACACTCTGTTCCTGTAGAACTGCATTTTCCCCAAAACACTATTGACCTTTTTGTATGAGAATCTCCACAAAATGACAGAAATGACTTGGGAAATCCTAGGAGAGGTGTGCATCCAGTGAGGGTGAGTGATCATGCAGCTTTTTCATCAGTCTCCGAATGTGGACGGAAGATGGAAAGAGATACTCAGTGCTCATTCCAGTAGCAGACTTGTGATGTAAATGCATGAAAAGCCACTGGTCTGTACTTTTCAGTTTCATGTCTGAGAATAGGCACAGGAGCAATAGTGTTATTGTGCATGGTGTCACCACTTGGTCCAAAGCTGATAATCCAGCACATACAGATAGACAGAGGAAGGCACCATGCAACGGTGTCTGTGCATGAAATGCTGAGAGGCACATGCTGCATTTGCACCTTACCTGAGTGCCTAGGCTGAGCATGGTGCTTATAACTCTGTGGAACTGAATGAATGGTTTTAGGTGTAGATAATAGTTACATGGAATAATTATCTGACAGTGTACAACCCTCATGGAACAGATTGTAAAAGTGGTCAGACTGGCAATAGTCTAAACTACACCTCTAAACCTACTGTAATACAGCTAAAGTTTCACTCCTAACCTAGAGATGTGACTAGAGACAGTACACTCAAATCAACAGCACCTGCACAGAAGGTCATGCTGAAGAGGGGTCGAAGGAGGAGCCCCTCAGAATATTCTCACATGACTTCTGCGGAGGCTAAGGATAGAATGTGGTGAGCTCCCACCCAAAGATCTCAGGTTGTCTTCAACGGGCACAGATCTTTTGCTGTCTCCRCAAGGTGATTATTGTCTTCAGGAAAAAACTACCTTTGTGTTGAATTTCATGCAACATGCCTGGCAACCTGCTGATATTGCCACTGTGTAATCTAACTGCCCCAGAAATTTTCGGCCCATTAATGTCACAGTTTTATGAACAGTATAAATGAACTGCTTGAAGTTAATTTCCACAGATCTCTGTAGATCCTCTTAGAGAATGGAGACCTGGCTGATACTTTGGCAGGCAAGACAAAGGGAGCAAGTTGGAAACAGGATAATTAAATAAGGGTGGAAAAGAAAATGAGAAGTTCAGCTAGGTAGAAATAGTAACAGAATGTTGGGCAAGCAACCAAGGAAAAGGGTAACTAACCAGAGAGGTTTATTTGGAAGATTTGCAAGCACAKTTGTTGATAAATAGGAAGGCACAGCTGGCTCTCAGACCCTTCCATGGCAGCAGAGCCATTTTAGGGTGTTATGGGATAAGTGGAAAATTCAAGATCAAATTCGTAGCATAGATATCTTATATAACATCTAGTGATAATGTCACCTACATATTGGTTTGACACCTACTCACTCTGTGGAGCATAGTAACATTTGTTAAGTGGAGATTTCATTTTAATTTCATCTAAAGATACCTTGGGGATTGAACAAAGGAAAAAACAAGATCACAGCATAACAGAGTGCTACAGTTCAAAATGAATCCGTTTCCTCATTTTAGGAAACAAAATGCAAAACCTCTGCACATAATAATACCTACTTTAAAAACAAATCTTTGACATAGAATTATCATTATTAAATAATGAAATGRAAGCTTCCTAATTCAGTGTCTGGCTTTTCCCCTTTACTACTTTGGATGTTCCATTTGGATAAGAGTCAATGAAACTTCACAAAGCATTTGCCTCAGATTTAGCTGAGTGATCAAATCTAACTTCATTTCTTACAATCTGGGATGAGCATAAATTAGGAGTTTTATCTACTTCAGCCATTAAGAACAAATAATTACATTTTATATATCTTTCACAAATCTTCTGGTGTGCTAACAGTTTTTTGTTTTCTTTTGCTCTATTGATGCATTTCTTTGGAAATAATATTTCAAGATGAGTCATTGCTGACACTTTGTAGACCAAAAATCTCCTGAAATAGCTGAAAAACGTATTTGCTTAATGCTTACATGCTTATTATATATACATGCTTAATTTTAATTTTGCTTATTATAKGTACATGCTTAATTTTAATCGATGATTGAGTCCAATTTCTATATAGGTTAGTAGATTCTCTGGTCTAACAAAAAGGGTATCAGGAAGATAGACAGCCAGATATTTTAATAAAGTAAGTGGGGATTACCAGGTTTGAGTGATGATCTGAAAAATAAGGAAGAGCAAATGCTAGATGAGAGTTCAGTAGGACAAATGAGAAATAATATTGCCCATTGTCTCTTCTTTGTATTAGTATCAATAGTAGGACCTATTAATAGTAGGACCCTATCAATAGTAGAACATAAATTGTAGTCCCTCTATAGCTGTGGACGTTGCAAGGAGTTGCTGATGGAGTTACATACTTGCTGCAGCAAACAAGGCTCATGAACTACACCTGGAACACAAGGAAGTCCTCTTTAGCATATAGGTAATCCTGGTTGAATGGCAGGATTATCTTTGGAGAGATAAATCAGAATAAAATCAGTTTTAAAACCCTCCATTTTCAGTGTCTTACTGTGCTACTTAGAGTAATCTTTGGTATATTTATTTTTTTTCTCCCATTTTTAACATCATTAGGAAAAAACACACTCAGTGTAGTTTATGAAGCTGGCTGCTCCTCCTGCAACCCCTTTTGTCAAGGCCTTCTGCTATAACGCTGGAGGAAGCCACTATCTCATAACTGTGGTGAGGATTCCTGCTATTAAATAGTCTATATTAGGAACCAAACTTGGTTTGGATGCTTTTAGTTCATCTGCGTTTAAGTCTTGCTCTTAATAAATATGGTCTTTGTTGTCCTTTCTCCTATTATTTGTAATGCTCAGTTGTCTTATTTCCCATGATAAAATGTTGGATGTTATCAAATGTCTCTGGAATGGAAATGAATGTGCCTATAAAGGGATATTCTACACAACTAGATAGTTCTTTGAGGTGTGGAAATATGCTGACATAACCAATTGTGTGTTTGAGCCTTCTCTGATTCCTTTCAGACCCCTTATCATGCCAAACATTCCTGTGCTGCTAGTTCCTAGCACACTATTGAATTTGTAAAAGAATATTAATCGCTTCCTTTTTACTGTTTTAGATAACCTGGCTAGGAATGGGGTGAGGAAAACAAATACTAAAGATACTACGCCATGGGAGAAATACAAACATTAGAAAGTTGACACACTAAAATTCTTCTGCAGACAGCAGCCACTATCTGATACTTCAGGAAAGGTCATGCCTAACATTCATTGAATCAGCTTCCAATACCGCCAGGGGAATTTCCTCTTTAAACTTAGTGTATATGTCTGAAAAATGAGTCTTAGAATGGATCAGGATGTTCTAAAACAGAAAATCAGGAAGATACTACTGCAAGTGAAAACATTAATATTAACATTTGCAATAGCACTGTTTAAAAAAAAGGACTGCTGTGAAAAGTTACCTGTGCAAATTAGCACATCTGTGCTCCATTAGAGAAACACAGAGCTTGTTCTTTCATTTGCTTGTCTTATTAATAGGACTGGAAGATGCTTCTCTTCCTTCTCTTCCTTCTCTTCCTTCTCTTCCTTCTCTTCCTTCTCTTCCTTCTCTTCCTTCTCTTCCTTCTCTTCCNCTTCTCTTCCTTCTCTTCCTTCTCTTCCTTCTCTTCCTTCTCTTCCTTCTCTTCCTTCTCTTCCTTCTCTTCCTTCTCTTCCCTCCTTTTCTTCCTTTCTTCCACTCTACAACATGGGACCTAATTAGGGCAGGTGATGACTAGAGGTGGGTGGTGGATGATGCTCAGGAATGCTTGCACATTGTGTCTTTTTTAAAATTGCTCTCTATGTAGTGAGCTAAGGCAGGAAGGACTGTGTTTCTTTTACTCTGAATTCTTTACATTACCAATGTTTAACAACATTAGACCCTTTCCCTTGTCAGCTTGAGCTCACTGTAATTCTGTCAGTGAATGTTCTCACTTTTTTGTTCTTTTTATGTATCTTTTGCATTTTGCTATTCAGCTTTCTGAATAATGGTTGCAAATCAGGCTGCTGGATGCAAAAGGAAGGCAAATGTGTGTTCACTATGCTTGAATTATGTAATACCTGCTAGAGTGCAGTATAGAATACAGTCTGTAGTATAAAAACAGAGCATATCAGACTAAATTATAAAAGGAGGACTAGCCCTCCTAGCACTGGCATACACATGATTCATATTTTCCGGAAAGTGCTACATTTGATTTAACTGCTCTGTTTTTGATATCATTTTATGATTAAAAAAATAAATAAAACAGTTTCATCTGGGTAAAGTGTAATAAAATAATGCAGAGATGCACAATACCCTTCTCCCATGTAGTAGCTCCGTCAGGATACAGCAGCTCAGTCAGGTGAATGTAGGGCTGCACAGGTATGCACATAGTCCATGCTTCTTCTATGATAGGACTAGACTTTCCCCAAACAAGCATTAATATCTATGACTAATCTGAGAGAGTCTCTGCTAAAGATTGTCCCCACAAAGGCTGTGAGCCTCTGAACTGATAGCGAGGCTTTAGGACTAAGTCTGGCCTCTAACAGTAAGCTCCTTGCTCAAGACACTTTCATGATCTCCTTGCTCAAGGTGCTCAACCTCTCGTGMGCTGAAGATGAAGGTGATTAAAGCACAGTCTCAGAGCAGTCTGGCTGGGATAGCTTGCTTACACTCTTTCCAGCTGAAACTTACGTGTTCATTTGCACAAATGAAGGGCATTTTCTTATTTTAGATGGCACAGCCTAAACTGCATATCCTGTAAAATGGCTTGGATAGTTGCAGAGCAGCCTAACTTTGTTAATTAAGCGTAAGCTGTGTTTAATTCATTTTGACACCACACTTCTTCCTCTCATATTTTTAACAGTAGAGAKCCTACTCACTGCCTAATAGTTCCACAGAAACATGCAATTACAAAAATTGCCTATCTATCTTCATGTCTCCTGCAGTGGCCAACATAGCCAAAATACTGAAACTTATCCGACCAAGTATGACCTGGGTATTTGCTGTGAAAGATCCCCAGTCTCTCCAGGAGATCACAGGCAGTGTGTGTGTGAGTCTGTGTGTGTGTGTGTGTGTGTGTGTGTGTGTGTGTACTGGTTGGGGTGGCAGGAGAATAACTACAGATGACTGTAGTGACTGTCAAATTGCTCAGTCCTATTCAGAAATAAGTACCATTCTCTCTGATCCCTTGCATTAACTCTTAGAGTAGACTCAAGCAGTTACCTAACATGTCAAGTGGAAACAGGAGAAGGTGGGTAGTGTGAATCAACACAGACTACTTGTTAGCCAAAGTAATAAAGAAATATCTCTCTCTCCATTGTTAGGTAACTGGGAGAAGAGTAGATGGAAAAAATAATACATCTTGGTAGGTGAAATTGGAATCTGCCACTGCATATCCACTATGACACATTTAAGAAAGGTGGAAATAACAATAACATCTGGATGTGTACAAGAAAAGAAGAATTATTTTTGAGCAGAAGGGACAATAATTGTGTTTCTCTCCATCCTTACTTTATCTAATCCAGCCATCACTGTAGCCCTAGGATGGTCTTTGAATGATGCCCCAGAAGAACATTAACACTTCTAGAAAAATGTTTAAAGGTGCTAACCTTGTCATTTATCCACAGCTTTTTGGTAGGCATCTGAAAATATGCTGCAAGCATTCATTAGGTGCCACTGCATCCTTTTGACATAGGAAAGAGTTGTCTTCTCTCTTTTGCAAAGAGGCAATAAGCAAACAGCAATTATAAATGCTCAGGTATAAACCTACAATATCAACAACAGAAGCCAAAATATAGTTTGACACTTGCCTGTGTAGCCATCCTCCTCTTCCTTTTAACACATTTACCAGTTAAAAGGGAGTGAGTAATCCAGTAATAATAAAATAGAGTTATTCACATAGGCTAACTGCAGTCTAGGGAGACTGGTCTCTACATATTAAGTTGAGACAGTTAGGATGCACTGCCCATTAAAGGAGACTTTCTGTCTGTCTGACTCATGACTCTTGAATATGGGCAGCCAATTTCACATGTCTCACAGACAGTTTTAAGAAGACTCCCATGTGAAGACAGTGCTAAATGATCAAGGTTGCACAGGAGCTGAGGCCAGAAGGCAATACAGATCCTGGAGCTTAGAAGAGGCTGCGCTCTGACACTGCCGTTCGTGTCCCATTCACATCCCATGGTGAAGCAGTGAGACCCCTAGGGAAAACTGCCTCCTTTTACCTGGGAACCAGTCCTCATCTTCCTCCTTTCCTCAGGTCTCCCATGCATGTGATGTGCACTTTATGGCTCTTGACCATGCAAATATGATATATTGTCAGGGAGACTGACTACCTTGAAGTAGTTTAAGGGAATTATGTTAAAATTAATAGGGAAACTACCTTCAGGGTGATATTTGATGATCTGAAAGATTCTTAGGCTTCTAATTTCAACTAAAATCTATTTTAAAATGTGTTTGAGTATCTGACAACCTAAGAGTTAAGCACCCAAATATCTTTAAACATGTGACTCTTAATCCATGCTGAATATGATTACCTCCTTAGGCTAAACAAGACACTCAAAGGTTTGCTGTTTGATCTGGGTCCTCAGTTAGCATTTATCAGAACTTATCAGGTGCCTGCTTATTTACCATTTTCCCGAGAAAAGAAGTTGCATATTTTTTAAGCATAATTTTAAATATCTTCTCTAATGAAAGAGATAGATTAACAGTTATAGCTCTAGTCATCTCATTTTCTTCTCTAACTTGGTCACTATTTGTCTGTTTGTCTTAGTGAACAAAGAGAGTTGCGACGTTGCAGACTACATACAAAGCCAWCCTTTTGTTTTTTGTTTTGTTTTGCTTTAGTATCCAATGACTTTCTGCGTGCCCTGGAAATTTATTTCCATGACAGCCTTCTCGAACGACATGTTTGCCATTTTCAGTTTGCTCTGTGTGTGTTTGCGTATGCTTGTGTGAGTGTGCGTGTGTGCCCGCGGTGGGTGTGCCGGGAGAACAATTCCCATTGACGAGAACGGCCGGGAGCAGGTATTTACGAGATATTATGAAAGGCTTAGAAGGAAACTGTACAGGTAGCTGCCAAAGCAAATTAATTATTAATGTTTATAGTTTCAAAGTTTTTAGAAGCCCAGCTGTTCAGGATATGTGTGTGTGTATGCATGTACGTGGTGTGTGTGTGTATGCGTGTGTGTAAATATTAAAGTTAATGACTCATGCTGTGTTTAGTCAATGAATGAGTAAAAGTGGCCGGGCTTCAAGCTGCAACTAGTAGACATGCCTGAGAATATTCACCCTAGTAATCATCACCCAGAATCCATAAACAGTGAAATTTTGCTCGCTTGGAATCCTCTGACAACCCTGATTTTTATCATTGCAGTTTATAGGGTTCTTTATCATGTGATGGAGAGACATACTGGTTTTTTAGAAAATATACAGTGCATTTTGCAGGTGAATGATAATGCTAAAGAAAGCAGTCCATGTTTTACACAAGAAGAAGCCAGGTGACTGGTTTSAAATGTTGGAAGTCTGGCATTCACAGAAATGGCATGAATTTAAGGAAAAGGATGTACAACTAGGCAATATCCAGTTTGGCATGAAAACTAGTTTTGTCTTCCTCTCTAAATAATATATGAAAAAATTTYACAGAAAAGACCTCCCTATGATCCTGAACAAGTAGAGGGAAACAGTTAAACAGTTTATACATATATATATAAAAACATATATATATTAAAACATATATATATATATGTTTTAATTGCATGAAGATTCTTTAGCTGAAGGAACAAAAAAGTGAAACCTCGCAATTATTTTAGCAAATAATTTATTGAAAAAAGTAAAAGAAATTATAGTCTTACTCTTTTCAGCCATAGTTCAGGAGTAAGAGCTCTCACAACACAGACAGGCCTGTGCTGCTTTTTTTTCCTGCTGACGTGAATTTGCACCTGCATCTCAAGCCCCACAGGCACTGTGTTTTTATGCTCTGAAATAAGTTATGGGTTCTTAGTGTCTCTAGGTGAAGCTTTTTGAGTTTCTTTAAGATTCTGAGTCCTGATGCTTGAAACCATGCATAATACCTTTCAAAACATGCCAGAGTTCTTTTGCTCTGTGCCAATGAGTATTTAAGCATTTGCTCTTTAGGAAGAAGATTCAAAGCTGTTAATAGAGAGAAGGAAATTGAATTTAGATTCCCATATCCTGGTTGGCTGAAAAATTAGTGGTTGACTCTTTTTTTCCATACTATTTTTGTGATCAGTGCCTGTATCTACCCTTTCTTTTCCATTGCCTCATAGTTTTTAATTACCGTACTTAGAAACAAACAGCTTCATTTGATCTAAGGCTTTGACTACTTTTTCAACAAGATAAATAGGATACTTTAATTTGTTTATGCCGCAGCATTCCTCAGTTTTTACTTTCAAAAGCTGTTTGCACTTGTTATGTTTGCGTAGCTTAAACCTGTAACAAAGCAGTGCTCACTGCTGGTCAGAGCCTGGCAGTGTACAGGTAATATCTGAGAAAGTACAGTAATTCCAGGCTTTCAGAAAAGGCTTCTGAGAGAAAACAGAAAGGACACATTCTGACAACTCTGACATTATGGCTTATAGAAAGAGTGAAAGCCAGACTATGAGAATTTTGACAATTTTTTGACGCTTTAGACAAGTTTCTAGTAGTCAGCAAATTTTACAGGTAAGTCTAGGTTTCCTTCTCCTCTATCACTTTGCCATCTCTGATTAAACCTGACTCTTACATGTTTATAGCATGAAGGGATCATGCATAAGGAATTGGGGCAMGGAGAGCTGCAGGTACTGCTCCAGCAGACTCACCTGCCTGGGGCTGCTGAGTCTAGCAAGTCAAGCAAGGTGCAGACAGACAGTTTGTGTCTGAGAAGACCTGCTAGCATTGCAGATCTTAAAATTAAGTGCATCCAGCGAGCGCTGAAATGATTAGGATCCAAGATTTGGGTCCGCTTGCAACACCGGTTCCCATTCACAGGAGGGCTGAGTATGATTTCACTTGAGTAGGCTACAGGTTAGAGGACTGCATGTTTATATCAAATTATATTGCGGTCTACAGCTCCAAAACTTGGCTAATTATTCTTCTAAAGCCAAGGCAGAAAGGTTTTGTACTGCATGTACATAAAATAAACATAATACCCGGAAGATGATCTTCTACACTCTTCTTTTCACTCCTTACGGGGCCAGTAGTAAGRTCAACAGGTCAATCATTAACGAAGTCTTCAGTAGTTCCACTCTGGGAATATGAAATTCAATATTAACTTGTGTGTATGTGAGGTATATTTTTGTGCGCATAGATGTGGGAGAACAGTCACTACAGTTATGACAATAAAGACCTGCTTTGCCTAAGTCTGAGGAGGATGAGGGCAGAAGTTTATTGAGAGGTGGAGATGAGTGCTGTGGGGTGAAAGCCCAACAGGATGGGGGAGGGACAAAGGATTCCTCAGCTAGACTATTTTCTTCAAAGCCTCTTTCTATGCAGACTACCCTAATGTGTCAGAGCTGATATTAACAGCAACAAGGTACCAGATATCATTACACAAATGTTAAAATCTGAACAAGACCATGTCAAACAGGCACCTCAGTCAGGGAAAACCTGCTGAGCTCATGCTTACAGCAAAGTTTCATAGTAAAACTCAGCAGCGAAAATATCCTTAGCATGACAAAGGCACCTTGTCTGGTCATTGATGTCAGCTTCTGTCCTCATGCTTTATTAAGGGAAACTTCAAAACTTCTTAGTGAAATTTCTCCAGTATTCTTGAGTTGTAGGCTCTTGTCCCTGGGTGTTGAGGGACTCTACCTAATCCATACATAAGATCTCTTTTTAAAGCACTGCCTCTCATAAGACTGGGGGTACCTTCGGTTTCACAGCAGCACAGCTCCTCTTTCAAGTTGATTTGTGTTAAGATTGCATATACTGTTTACATGGTTGTTAGCAGAAGCAAATTAAAAGTGTAGTAGATCCACATTCACCAACATCTGACCACCTCCAGATAACTGGCAGTGTGAGCCATGCAGTCTTTTTGATCTGTAATTCTGTGACTCTCAGCAGCTGTTTATTCTCCACCCACCTTTTCCTCTCAGGGCACATCCTACTCAAAAAGCATCATATGTCTGGGATAGACTTTTACCATCCCTGCTGCAGAGCCCTGTCTTGGCAGTAGAGAGTCATCAAATTATGTCAACCCTGCTGTCAGCTATACTGTGGTCTGTTTTTTTTCATGTAGACCCTTCTAACCATATGGCCAAGAACTCACATAGCTTGTCAGCTTTCCCTTAATTCTTATTTATCCAGTTGCAAAGCAAAGGCAATCCAAAATCACTTGTCACTTTGATCCCTGCAGCACGAAAAAAATAAAATGTCCATCAAAACATGACTTTAAAGAAAAGCAAGAAGGTAGCTTTGAACAGTTTGTGTACTCTATACAAGTAATAGTCAACATTCTTCAACAAAGAAGTTTAACAGATTCCTGCTACTAAGTTTGGGGTAGAGATTCTGAGGCACATGAGAAAGGAATGGTAGAAACACTAAAAATGTGCTAAAAATCAGTTTCTCTACCAAACAATGGGAGGGCTCTAATTGCTACATTTCTCTTTGAAAAATGTCATAAGGGGTGACATCACTTGTGAGATCACAAGTGGAGACAATTCTTCAGCAACAAGCAAATTAATTGAAACAATAAAACAAATTAGAGTTATATAAAATACTGTGATGAATGTGGCATAATATGGACAAATAAGCATAGAGTCAATAAAGAAAATGTGGCTATGTTTAACCTATTCAACTTCTATGAGAATCTAAATATAATGGCAGATTTCTAGGATTACTAATGGGACTAACCCCCGAAAAGCAAGATTTATTTTGTATTAAAAAAAATGGTGTTTGAGCAATTTGGACTCTTTCAATTTTTAAATGCTGGAAGCTCCTGTACCTGGATATATCCTTTGGTACTTGGAACATAGTCTTAAACCTCGATATTCTCCATGCCAGGGGAGATRCTTGACTCTACAGCATTAACTATTTTAGGGTTATATTTCCCTCTCTCTCTCTCTCTCTCTTTTACACACACATAAGCATATACACTCATAGTGCTGTCATGGAAGGCGATGTGCTTTTTAGAAAGGACAGGCTGGGAAGGCAAAGTGGTGGAGCTGCTCTTCATGTGAGAGAGCAACTGGAATGCATGRAGCCCAGCCTGGGAGTGGATGACGAGCAAGTTGAGAGCTTGTGGGTAATGATCAAAGGACAGGCTAACGTGGGAGACACTGTGGTAGGTGTCTGCTACAGGCCACCTGACCAGGATGAGGAAGTTGATGAGGCCTTCTACAGACAGGTGGAAGTTGCCTCATGGTCACAGGCCATGTTCTCATGGGAGTCTTCAACTACCTTGATATCATCTGGAAGGACGACACAGATAGGCACAAATAGTCATGGAATTTTCTGCAGTGTGCTGATGGTAACTTTTTGACAAAGATTATGGAGGAGCCAATGAGGAGAGGAGGGCCTCATACTAACAAATAGACTTGTTAGACATGTAACATGTAAGGGGTAGCCTTGGCTGCAGTGATGATGAGTTGGTGGAATTCAGGATCCAAAGAGGAGGAAGCAGAGTTGTAAGTAGCCTTGAACCATAGACTTCAGGAGAGCCAACTTCAGCCTCTTCAGAGACCTACCAGGAAGCATCCCATGGGCTAGGCCTCTAGAAGGAAGGGATGGCAAAATAGTTAGTATTCAAGCAACACTTCCTCCACACTCAGGATTGATGCATCCCTATAAGTTAAGTAAGAAGTCAGGTGTAGGGGCAGGAGGCCTGCATGGCTGAGCAAGGAGGTCGTGGCAAAACTCAGAAGAAGGCAGTATACAGAAGGTGGAAAAAAGGACAGGCCCCTTAGTAGGACTATAGGACTGTCATCAGAGAACACAGGRATATGATAAGGAAGGCTAAGGCACATTTGGAATTAAATCTGGCAAAGGATGTTAAAAATATCAAGAAGAGCTTCTTCAAATATATCAATGGCAAAAGGAAGAACAGGAAAAACATGAGCCCTCTGTTGAGTGGAGTAGGTGCCCTGGTTACAAAAGACACAGAAAAAGCAGAGTTGCTGAATGCCACTTTTGCTTCAGTGTTTACCAAGGGCAGCCCTCTGGAATTCCAGACCCTAGGGACAAGAGAAGAAACCTGGAAAGAGGAAGACTTGCCCTAGGTAGAGGAAGATTTGGTCAGAGAGCACTTAGGGCAGCTTGATCCTACAATCCTACTGATTTGGACCCACAAATCCATGGGCCCTGCTAGGATGCGCCCCAGAGTGCTGCGTGAGCTGGCAGACATTATAGCTAAGCCACTGTCAGCCCTGGTGAGGCCATATCTGGAGACTGTGTCCAGTTCTGGGCTCCCCAGTACAAGAGGGATGTGGAGCTGCTGGAGAGTCTAGCGCAGGGCTACGAGGATGATCAGGGGCCTGGAACATCTGCCCTATGAGCAAAGGCTGAGGGAGCTGGGCCTATTCAGCCTGGAGAAGAGAAGGCTGAGGGGGGACCTGATCAATGTGTATAAATACCTCAAGGGAGGCAGTGAGGAGGATGGGGTCGGTCTCTTTTCAGTGGTGGACAGCGATAGGACTAGAGGAAACGGCTACAAGCTGAGGCACCAAAAGTTCCACAGGAACATAAGGAAAACATTTCTCGACAGTGAGGCTGACAGAGCACTGGAACAGGCTGCCCCAAGAGGTTGTGGAGTCTCCTTCTCTGGAGATCTCCAAAAACTGCTTGGACACAATCCTGTGCCATATGCTGTAGGTGACCCTGTGTGTGTAGGGGAGTTGGACTAGATGATCTCTAAAGGTCCCTTCCAACCTTAAGCATTCTACAATTCTATGACTCCCTGATATACACACTTTTTTTTGTCACAATTTCATGTTATCTTCACATAATCAGAAAGGTTGCCCATGAATGTTTCCTTAGACTGCCAAAACACTAGAAATTAAAGTTAAATTTCAAAGTAAAAGTATGTTTTGAAAAGCTCAAGACTATATTCAATACAAAAATCCCATATTCTTGAAAGCCAAAGTACCTTTATTAAAACCTTTCACAAAACTTTTGGAAACATTCCTATAGATGACAAATAAGAGGTTATCTATTTTGCATTAATCAGAACTCATGGRAAAAAAAAAAACATTTTCACCATCTAAACTGTAGTAAAAGTCTCAGTAGAAATATTAGCTTGCAGAAGGAGATGGTGGAGAAAGAAATAGTAGGTGAGTGGAGTGTGTGCCAAATTATGGTAGTCAACAACAACAAAACAAAACTATAAATGGACTTTTTGCAGCAATGAACTAAAATTGGGAAGATGATTGTCTCCACATTATGAGAGTGTGAAATAGTTCATGCTAAGAAGGTCAGATGGAAGAGGAAATATAACAGACAGAGGTAACTTTTTGAAAATTGGAAACAATGAGAAAACATAAATTGTGAGCTTCCTTTGATGTCTCATTGTAATAGGGAGAGCAAGGGGACAATTTGTGAAACTATGAAACAACACATTTAAAGTTGGTTAAAAGAAAAGGCTTTTCATGCAACATTTAATTATCTATTTGGAGTGATGGCTGGAAGATATTGGAGTTAGGAGCTTAGAATTAAAAATAAACAGACTTTTATACAGATAATGAGAATACTCATAGTTATGTTGTGGGATCTCAGTGTGCATCAGCTTTACCTGCAGAAGCCACTCCAGATCCTACTTCTCTTGTGGTCCCTTTCAGCCTAGAAACCTTGATACCTTCCCTATGCAACCAGAGAAGAGCTAAGACCAATGTATTCATGGATCTCATTTTATAGCTATGCTGGACTCTAGCTGCCACACTTACCTGGAATGGAGAATTCAGACAAAATCTGATCAAGACCCATCTTCAAAGATGAGCCATTGCTCATTGTTTCATATATTACATATGTAGTAGGCATCTCAGTTTCCTAAGCTGACAGTCCAAGAAAAACCTATTTATGGAGTCAAGAGAGTCAATCTGACTCAACGGTGTGTGCCATACAGTGTGTCAGCTCTCTTTGAACTCTGTTAGCTGCATTGACAAGTTCTCTGTTGACTATAAAAGGTGGTTGAGCACCTGAGTTGTATATAGTTAAAGGCAGAAGAAGCAGAATCCATCTTTGGATTAAACTGATTTTTGCAATGCTCATCTCTGAGAGACTTCTGGAAAACTTGAGTAATTTAAAGAGAATAATAAAGTTATGGTTCTGTTTCTTATACTTCTGTTCTCTCAAACTGCTCAGAATTTCTTATAGTCAGGATTATTTTCAGGAAGACACATATAGCTGTTAAGAGTTTTTTATTCATTGAACTCAGTTGTACTGCAATTTTGCCAGCCAAAAAAGTTGCTATTATCAATTACCAGCTAAATGACTTATTATACAACAGCATGAGTGGGTTGCAGAAAGTGGTGAGATGTTGATTTGTCAGGGGTGACAGAGGAGTTTCAGAAGTCTTTGAAAAAAATGTTTGTTTTAGGGAAGGCAAGGAAAGTAATAAAACATAAAATTGCTCTCTTTACTATGTTTAGTTACATCCAGAATTGTTAAATGGATTGTTAGAAGTTTATAGCTAGATTGCAAGTCTTTTGTAGGTCATTCTGTGCATCTGTGAAGGATTGGATATGGTTAAATATGATTCTCTACTGGCTGTTTTACCAGTACTCTGGCCTCCCATGTTTCTAGGATTGTTCTTAAAAGATTATGTTGGATGTGAAAAATTCTTTTTGTAGTTTGTGAGAAGCTCTGCCTACTCAATATTTAGTATTTCTGCTGTGGTCAGGCCTAGAGGCAGTAACAGAGAGTACTGTTCTCTGAAATTCTCTGAAAAATAGTTTTCTGTTCCAGAGGTCTTATGTTAACTAAAATTTATAATCATTTTTTCTCTTAAAAGTTAAACTGTAAAAGTAATGTTAACAGCATGATTGACCTTAAAATTATATAATTAATTATAATAATTTTAAAATGTATATTCTCATGGCATAAACAATATAACTCATGATGCTGACCTGAAATTTTTAGATATCATAATAATTGGACTCAGTAATAGGATTCAATGTTATAAATAATCTTTATGACTTGAAGTTTGTAGATATGCAGATAAGACCATGGTTTAGCTAAAATAATAAAAAATTACTTTGTAATACTTTGTAAAATCAGTCTTTCATATAGTGAAATTGGACTGACATGCAAAAATGGTGAAAATGGTCATTCGCAAAATATAGAACATTCTCTTCAAAATCACAGAATCACAGAATGCTTAAGGTTGGAAGGAACCTTTAGAGATCATCTAGTCCAACACTCCTGCTCCAGTAGGGACATTTTGAGCACGTGGCACCAAGTGTGGCACCGAGGAACTTCTCTCTCACATGCAGATGGAACTTCCTATATTTCAACTTACATCCTTTGCCCCTTGCCCTGTCGCTGGCCACCGCTGAGAAGAGCTTATCTCCTTCCTCCCTACATTCTCCCTTCAGGTATTTGTACATACTAGTCAGATCCCTTCTCAGCCTTCCCTTCTCCAGGAAAAAGCCCAGCTCACTCATCTCTCCTCATATGAGACTCTCTCTAGAAGTTCCACTTCTAGAGGGCACGCTGCTGCCTCATGGTTAGCTTGATGTCTACCAGGACTCCGAGGTCCCTCTCTGAGGAGCTGCTCTCCAGCAGGTCGACCCGTAATCTGTACTGGAGCTTGTGGTTATTCCTCCCCAGGTGCAGGACCCTGCACTTGTCCTTCTTGAATCTCATGACGTTCCTCTTTGCCCAACTCTCCAGCTTGTCCAGGTCTCTCTAAACGGCAGCACAGCCCTCTGGAGTCTTGGTCATCCCACTCAGTTTGGTATCATCTGCAAACTTGCTCAGGGTGCAGAGGTCTTAAAATTCACAAAGAAAAATAATACGTATTTCAAGCAGTTAAAATGATACCGTGACATTTCTTTGCATATTGCATATATTACAAAACAATTGTTATTAATATTTACTCTGTAGAACTATTTGACAGACTTCATTTTTGATGCTTCTTAAAGCACTGTTGTAATATTAGGAAGTTCATTTATAATAATGTGGGGATATTTTTAGGATTGTGTGCTTTTTTAGCTGCAAGCAAATATGCCATAATATAAAAGCCATGCCAGACATTTAGTTTTCTTGCTACATATTTTCAGTAACTTTATTTTATGTCTGTACAATTTATATATTTCTGGTAAATAACATGTTTTATAATAGAGATTTGAATACTGACTTTGTGCAACAGAATACAGCTTAAATTACAAACAACGTGATTGAGTAATGTCAAATCCCTTCATTTTTAGCAAGGAAGAACTAAATAGGACCAAATGTAGAGAGGCACCTGTGATCCCTATTTGCGTTTTCTGTTAAAAGAGCAACTCAAGTACATCTATGAAGAAGCTTCTTAAGTGATATGTATGAAATATACCTACCACAACTACAATACCTTTTGGAGAAGCAGATTCTTACACATTAATATTCAATGCCTTCTTATGGGAAGACGTGTTCTTTTATGTACTTTTTTCAAGAAACTAGGTAACTTGCTGTTTTTAGTGCTGGAGAAAACAGATAATAACTCTAGTGAGGTCCATACTGTTGCCAATGGGAGAAAAAGTGAATATGTTCACATTTATTAAACAGTCATATGAGGTAATGGAATAAATCCTCTGGCCAGGTTCTGATCTCAGTTACACTGGATAAACCAGACTAATTCTGGAATTCATTCTCAAGTAATTCTGGAAAGTTCAGAATCTAGATTTCATATTAGAAACTATCTAAGAGTTGTCTTTTCACTCAGCTGCAGTCTTTCAAGTTCTTCAAGTTAAGTGTGTTCTTTAAAATCTCCTTGAAAAAAGCTTTTGAAATTAAAGAACTAAGATTAAGTTGTCATCATCACAGTAAAAACGGCTCCAACCATTTGTTCATTACTATTGTCCAACTTCAAGAATCTTGTATCTGGTGAGAAGTCTGCTTGGGTTCACTGAATAAGATACTGCTAACCATCACTAAGGAAATTACAGTCTTTACTGAAATGTTTTGATTATTTTCTACAATATATTTTACTTTTATTACCTATTTATAATGCCACTTTTATTCTTATGTTTTAGACAATTTTTCAATTTCTTTTAATGCTACTTCTGCACCTCATTCTCAGCACTTCTGTTTAGTTCATGACTGAAATGTAGGCTCATGTAATATCTTCCTCTACATAGAATGTAAAAGATTGGGAGCAGAGCTGGAGGACAGAGAAGAGGGTAGTAGGCTTTCAGCAAACTACAGTTGGGTGTTCTGTTTGTCTAAATTGTTTGCATTTGAATGTTTTTTTTACCCCCAAAGGATTATTATTTTGTATTCAGAGATAGATGACAATTTCTATAACTTATTAAATAAGAATCACCACCAAGATCTGGCCATATATCAATATTAATTATAYAAGAGTGTTTTTCTCTGTATTACATTTGTTGTTTTTGCAAACATGGTGCTTTCAAAACTGTTCTGTCACCTTCTTATTAGTTAAAATATGACATACATTTCAAATACCACGTGCTTGCTTTGTCTCCTACAGAAAGAAATATCCAGGCTCTTCAAGCACCCTGATGCCTTTCTTGATGAGAATCAGTCTTCTCTCAGAAACAAAGGTTAACTGGCCATGTCTACAGTGTGCATGTTGCCACCTTTTTGCAGATGCTTAAGGTTATCTTTAAGCATGCTTATGGTTGCCCTTAGGCATTTCAGCATAGCTGGCCTCCCCTGATCCACGTGGTACCAGCTGTGCTGCTCTGCCTTGCCCTCAGGCCCTGGAGCTGTGCAGGCCATGAGCTGCCTGGCGGTTGTGCTCATCCAAAACAGAGAGGTAAAATTCACTACAAACATTCATGCCCTTTTTCTGGGCATGCGTGCATTTCCATCTCGTTTGGCACACGYGTGTATGTGACTGAGGAGTTACAGAGCAGGTTGCTTCCTATTTGTACAGAGAACGTGTGTTCCCGGTATTCTATAAAGTTTTTATGTGGTTCAGTTCCCTTGGTAATTCTATTAAAGGTGATGGTGATAAACACTAGGGTCTGTTTTCATGAAAGCATAGCAAGGGGCAACTCAGGATACGCTGTTTTCTGGAAGGGTGAAGGGAGGTATCTCCTTATATGACTCTTGATGTATTGTGTAAACATAAACTCTTTTATGTCTAGCTACTTTGTTCATCGTGTGGCTGCTCTATTCCTATACTTACACAATTCCTTAATTAAAAATTGCAAAATCTTCTAGTTTCACCTCCCTGGTCCTGTCTCAAAATTAACCTGATGAAAGAAAATACTCCCATGCCAGCTGTGTGCTTGTACAAGGGCTTGAATAATCGAAGTGGCTCTATTGCACACAGTCTGCAAAACTGCCAAAGTGAAACAGGTTGAACAAATGCATCCACATTTGTTTATGCTGTCCAAATGGCATTTCACCTATATGCACCCACTTTTATCTGAAATACATTTGACAGAGGAAAGTATGATACAATAGCTTTCCAATGCTTCTAAAGTGAAAATCAGACTGACTATGGAATTTCCATATTGCGTATTAGCTCAGGCACTCCATGTTGACATCTGGAACTCACTGGATAGTTTTATTTTAGAAGGAAAAGGTAATCATGAATGAAGAATTTCTTTGATGCAGTCCTATATATTTAACATAACAAGGAGCTCTAAGTTCTGTTTTCCTTTTCAGTATAAAACTAAGAAAGAGGCAGCTTCCATCCTCAGAAAGAGATACCCCTTCCTCTAGTTCTTTTACTCCAAAACAATATTTGCCTCCRTAAGGTACTATCTGAGGGCAACACATAGCACTGCATTTCTGTCTTCTGTTGCCCTTGTCCTCACTTTCTGAGTGTGCCATACCCAGCTGTAAAATAAAGCACTRCTGTCAGATCTTGTTTCTGCCAGCAAGTCTTTGGGAACCTATCAGATCACAGATATTAGATTTTGGCTTTGCCATGTAGGACATTATCTTAGTATTACAGCTGCCAAAAGAATGTGTTTGAACACTGAGGGAAGGCTATTTAGTGTATCCATTACCCTTAAGCACATTTGTAATGAATGGTGGCTTGTGGTATCTTTCAGCTAGAGTTCTCAAGTCTGTCCTGCCCTAGTCACAGGGTTGCATGTTAGTCCATATGACAGCAGCTCCCCTGCACACTGGTCCATCTGATCKGGAGGATCCCTCTTATACATGTGCTGAGGGACCGGAGAAGCTTTGGTGTAGAGTTTTAGCTGGGGAGAGTTTGGCTTTTTCTTTTTTAGCATGTATTTGAGGTTCATTGCTATGTCTGTTAAAATTGTCAAGCGGACCATAGAAGAGGCTGACCAGTTACTTTTGGATAGAAGATAAGATGCACATGAAAAAGTGCATGGTGTAGGTTCTTTGGTGTGGGAAGGTAATACTAGAGTCAAATGTTGAAATCGAATCACAGTTTATAAGTCCATATGATAAACCTCTGTGTTTCCCTTCAATAACTCAAAAAGTCACATAAATAAGTTTAAAATTGCTTTATGCCATGCAGTTTTTTGTATTTTGGTTTTGTTCTGAACTGCAAAGTCATCCACAAGTTGCCAAGGAACAAGGAACTACATGTATATTGTTTGGAGATGCATATGAAGAAGAGGTCAGGCACACCCTTAGGCATCTCGCCTGTATTCCTCACCTCCTCAGTAGGGATTCTTACTGTGGAAGAATGGATGGTTGATCAGGTATCGCTTATTCTCACCTGTGTCACAAACAATTTCCTTCACCTGTCAAATCCTGATGTGATATTTATTAAATGAAATATAAAAGATTTTGATTTCAGGCCTGAAGAAGACATGCATGTCCAAAAAGTTGTTGGGTCTTACTTATATTTGGTTTAATAAAAGACACCACTTTTCACTACAAAGTTTGCCAGATATATCTTTTGACTTTCTACAGAAATACAACTAAGGCTATCTTGGGTTTATACAGACGCAGGATTAAGGACCTATCACCCTTTACAAGTGCTCCTCTTGGACTTGAACATCTAAATGTCCCTGAGCACAGCTGAACGCTGAGTGCTGTATGAAGTGCAAGAGAAATGGTGTGCAAATGAACGAATAAAAACTCCCAAAGCAGCTCTTTGGCTGCTAATACTGTGCAATGAGTTACTCAAGAACTGACATCTAGAAACATTCTCTCTTTGAAGAAAGCAGTTGGGAGCACAGAGCAACAATCGCAGTGCATATGTTGTCTAGCTGCAGCTCTTTCCCTGGTTTACCATATTAAAATCAGACTTAAAAGCACCGTCTTCATTTTCATCACCTAGATGTAGTCTTGTTTCCAGGGTTAARCTTTCTTAAGAATGTACATTTATGTTCTGTACAACTCCACTTTTATGAAAATATTACCAAGAGATATTAAGAGTGCCTATTTCTTATAGTCCTGGGGTGCCAACTTGTTGGATACCAGAGGGCTSAGTAAAGTGTAGATTCAGTATCAGAAAGCTTCCCGTTCAGATCCTTAGGGCCCAACAGATTTTGGCTCTGAGAGACTGAACATCATCCTCCGTTGACTGCAGCAGTATCCCTGTGGAAATGCTTGCCAACATCCCATCACAGTTCCCTCCGTTGTCCAACTCACGTAAACACTTTTTAGCCTGCTTCAGCTTTATCTCTGCTCATTTTGACTGACTTGGTCTAAGAGTGAGTACCCAATAGCTCTGTAGGACAGTTATCTTCACTGGCAAAGGCAGCCCTTCAAGGTAGGCTATGGGCATAAATCTCTCTATCCCTTTCTSCAGCAGCTAAGAGTGAACTGTGATACAACCCTTAAAGAGTTTGGTTTTCTTTTCGTTTGTGCTTCTAGGCTTTTTTTTTTCCTCTAAATCCTTTTTAGCAAAATAACTACACCTGGAACAGACAAGTGAATCTTATAAGAAGCAATATGATAGGAAATAATCATAGAATGTGGAAGTTTTATTTTTCCAGGCATTAGTGAGATTACTGAATCATGGAGGAGGACTGTTGTCATGCTTCCCGTGTAGTAAACTCTTGTCTGCAGCTCATTGAGCTTCTGATTCATTTATTCTGTGCAAAACTGAGTAATTACAGACTTTAAAAGCCTGTGTATCTATAGCTGTGGGCGTACACTTCCCTTTCTCCTTTGTTTGGTTAACAGATGCAGTTTATATATATATATATATACATGCACATATATATATATTGTATATATACTTTTGTATCTGAACAGAGATGAAAGCTAGAAGAAAAGCAGGTAGATTGTTGAACATATTGCAGCTCTCATTCATTCCCTTCATTCTCAGTCATCACACCACTCATTTCAGCAGGCTTTGCATTGCTCTTCACTTGAGCTTTTCTTCATGTCAGAGAGGAAACAAGCAGAACAGAGCCTCATTTCGCCCATTCCCATTTCTGCTTTCCTTCTCCTAACAGTCATCCTTTCCTTCTCATTCACTATCTTTCTCATAAAATTCCTGTTTCTCCCTGTGCCAAGTGACTGTTGAGACATCGTAAAGCTGGATATCAGASTGTCTTTGTCACCTTAGCTTGCATAGGAACCCTTGCATCTTTAATGATTTAATGCAAAGTTTCTGTGTCTCATAGCCATGTTGAAACACACAACACTAATAATTTACAGTTACTTAGTACATACAGCAAGGGATCTCCAAGCATTTTCATCAAAAATGGCAGGATTTCTATCATTTCTACTATCTCTAATATACAGTTGGGGAAGCTGAGGTCTGAACTCAGTTCCTCAGTTCCAGGGAGCAGTTTGTCCAAGAATTCACACTGGAGACCAGGTGAAGACCAGGTGGAGACCAGGAGACAGGTGTACCACCAGTCAAATATGAAAATAGTTCTGAAAAATGACATTATCACCTCTCTTCAGTCAAAGGATTCTATTGAAAAGTATCCAAACATTTGGCTTCTGTGGCAATTACACTGTTCTTAGGTAGTCAGACGAGGAGAAAAATCTTCCTTTGGAAGTGGGAAGAGCCTGCTAGCACCTCACATCGACCAGTACAAGCTTGTCCTACCTTTTCCATGCCACTGAAGCATGATACCACCTAAGCCTAGGGCTAATAAATATCCCCAGGATAAAGCCAGTTACRGGTCCCAGCCATTCATGAAATTCTCTAAATATTCGCTGTCATGACCAATATTTCAAAGGCATAGAGGTGAGAAAATATGCACTGTTTTACATGGGTGAGCTAAATTTCTAATGCCTTCTGCAGGAGATAAAAAGAAATGTGGCAATTAAATAAGGAAGTCTAGGGTCCACTTTATAACATTGTATGTGATTGCAAAAGGGAGAATGATAATAGCCATAGGTGTGTGATACCCTTTAGCAGCCTGGCTCAGATAATATCTCTGAATCCTAGAATACCATGATTTTATAAAGCCTGCAGGCATATCAGTCTTGAATAAAAGAGCTCTCCCTATTAAAGCATTTAAAATTAATTTTAATTCTGGAATTTCAGGTCGTGTCTTTAAAACTTTACAAATAGGTTTAAAGCTGCCATGTATCATTTGGCAATTTGTGATAGTCTATAGATTTTTTTACAAGCTGAGCAAAGCGTAACAATTACACAGGGAATCCAGAAAGGCCCGGTTGGAGTGTACAGATAATACCCTTGGAGAAGAGGCCTTTCTATATTTTACAATAGCTCTTTTATGTATAATATCTAAAGAAAAAATGTCACTATGACAATAACTACCCCTAAAGTCAAGCACATTATAATGGAAAGACAGTGCTGCTCCTTTATGACAATAAAACCTCAAGGTAGTTGTCTCATAACTACCCCTAAGCAGCATCTACCAACCTACCAGTGTGTAGCCACATGCTGGTTAGCACATTGCAAGATGCTCACGTGTCCTGTTCTGCTGCAAAGAACAGAGAATTCAATTGATGTTTCACTTGATGTGTTACTTTGTACTAAMGTGTGCAAACAACATTGCATTCAAAATGCAGTTCCCCTAGCTCTAAGATGAAATAGGATGGACCTTCAACTCTTGCCTGTTTGCCTTACAGTCCTGTTATTTTGTACCGACAGCAGCTAATACATAACAAATACCTACACAATCACACTTCATTTTCGAGGCTTTCCATTTCTTCCTCTTCACCCTCTTTTCTCTCTTATATGAAGGAAACTTTGCTTCCCACCTCAAAGACTCCAACCTTCAGTCCTTGTTATGTTTTTGAGCGTGTACGCCATGCATTCTCCTGCATTACTTCTCCCCATAATGCCCTGTTATGAGTGTGCAGAGCCTTCCTTGGCAGTGGGCACATTCACATGGCAGCTTACAGTGCTGTCCAGTATGGTCTGCTGTCTCACGTTGCCCCTTGGCACCAGTGCCTCTGTCACACTGTCAGCCTGTGAAGGCTTTGCCAGGCTGGAGCACATAGTGGGACAAGCTTGTAGGTCAGCACCAGCTGATCCAGCTCCTGTGAGGTTCTAGAGAGCTGAATGGTACAATTAAAATAAAAAAATAAATGCAAGCCCAATGCTGTACTAAAAATATTGTGGTGTTTTTTAAACAGGACTATTTCTTTGGCTGCAGGAACAAGTAGTTTAGGCTAGAGGGGATGGATACCTCTTAAACCCTCTTCACCAGAGAAATCATATGCTCTTTTCCTTTTTTTCTTTTCTTTTTTTTTTTTTTCTGTTGGTATTTACATGCTGACTCTAGTCATAATTAAACTGCAAGTTCCTTAGGGCAGAGACTATCCTTTTGTTCTGTGTTAATTAGCAGCTTATGCAACAAGGCCTCTGCAACGGGACTTCTGAGAGCTAGAAAAGTCAATGTGTTATAATTTTCAGGGTCAGAGGAAGGTTTTCTGTCAATTGGCACATGAAGAAGAGCAGCAGCTGGTTTACAACCACAATACAGCACATTATCCCAATGTTGCTGCTGAAATGATAAACATTTCTAAAATAGTTAACACTGAAACTTAAATTATCATACTAAGAATTTTGAGTTGGTTGTCTTCTGAGATAAGCAGTCCCATCTCTCCAGACTTTATTTCAGGCTGTCTGCACAGTCGGTAAAGGAACAATGCATTGATTTACTCTCAGTTCATATTTTCAGTGTTTTCTGGAGTSGTTAGGGTTGGAAATATATTTATTTTCATAAGCTAAAAATGAGATTCCTGGGGGATTCCAATGAGCTGCTAAATTCATAATGATTGCCAGGAGCAGATACTGACCAAATGCCTTTACTCTTATAGTCTTTGGGTCAGTTAAAAAATAGTAAATGTTTTCCATGGAATTTTACAAAAGAACTACAAAAACTTCTCTAAGAAAGAAAAGAACAATCAGATATATTTCAAGTATTCTGTATGATACTAAGATTGTTGGATTCTGAACAATCAAAATGCTTATGTTTTCAGTTGTTTAAATGTGAAAGAAAAAAMCATTATGTTAAAAATTTCATTTCAAAATCAATTTTTCATTATCACTTTTAGATTATCAGAATTTGCAACAAATAGAAACCACATGGGGATTTAAGTTATTATTTGTATAATGTGTCAGTGAAAGAAATTTAGAGCTTTTTCCAAGCATCAGAGAAATGCTAGGAGTTCACAAACTGTCATCACTGTCATTAATCACCCTGGATTTTTAAGTGTGCAGTTCTAACTATGCTAAACAATTAAATCAAATTTCAGGCCAAAGTTTGCCTCTGAATATGTATACGTAGTATCCATTTAAGTCAAAGTGAGGACAAAATTTAGCTCTTAAACCTTTTAACTGATAAAGTCCTAAAATAGCTTTGCAGGCAAGAATTTCCTGGCAAGACCAGYGTTTTGTAAATCTAAAAGCACGCAATCATATTTCAATGTAAAAAAGGCATATAAATATCAAACTACATTTTGAGTTGTAGCCAAATGCAACATTATATCAAGCCTGGCTCAGAAGTGTTATATACAAAATTAATGCTTTGTCAAGTTCCTGTAACAGTATATAACAAACACAGAAATTGCCACACATACGTGTCTCATTGCAGAGACTTAGAAGATTCCATCATCCTTTTTGTATCAAAGGCAAGCTGTTTTGGTAAAAAGAAATCACAGGTTGATTTTTAAGCCAGAGTAGGGTGCAGAGTCAGTGCAGAACATCTGAATGAAATCTTTATATTTAAGGCCAGGTTCTGATGAACTTACTGCCACTGACGGGCATAGCTCTGTGCCTCCAGAAGCTGCACTCWCTCCAATCAGCAGCTTTCTTTAAGAGCAAAGTACTTCAGAGTATAAGTAACAGTATCAAATTTTTTTCTCAGAGAGGTTTGAACAAAACCCACTCACTCATCTGAACGTATCTAAAAAGCTGTTGAGAAATTTTAATCTGTGACATAGTAATATACAATTATTTTCTTTTAGGAGTTTCCATTTAGTTATGTTCAACTTGCATATGTCCATCCACATTCAGCACTGTATACACTATAAATTTCATTTCTTCTCCCAGACCTGTTATGCATTGCTRGAGCTCCTTCCCAGTGGAAGCTGCAGTGGAACAAGTGATTTCTTTATAGATGGAACTTGAAGACAAGTGCTTAGTGATTGATACATGGAGAAAGCAGAAGCTGGGGTGGGATGCAACAGTGAGGGACGTTGTCATAGCAATGAATCAAAACCATCTCTGCAACAGCATTGTGAACAGATGCTAGTGGCTCTTGTTGAGGCCAGAGAAGAGGACTTAGAAGCAGTCAGAACAGAAAAAGCCCAGATCATACAGTTTTAACTGTATGAATTGAAAACAATAGAAGAAGGCACAAGATCTAGAGAAAATAGCTCTGAGACTGAAGAGAGTGCTAGCAGTAGGTGTAAATCCCTTTCCTTGGGACAGGTTCTGTGTGTACTTTCACATTGTTGCTACACCTATAAGAATGCTGGAAATCTATTCATCATCACCCATCATGTTCACAATTCAGCACCCTTAAAAAAGCACGGTCTGGGAAATAGACTGACCTCTTCTGGAAAGTTGCCACAGAGTCCCAGCRAGACAAGAGTCATCAGTGTGACCTTTTCCAGCTGTATCTAGCTAGAAAGTGAAGATAATCTGTCTCATTTCYAGAGAATCAAGAATCATGCTGAATGGGAGGGACCTCTGCAGGCTGTCTGTTCTAGCCTCCTGCTCAGGGAATTTGTCAGTCAAGCTTTGGATATCTCCCTGAACAGATTTTGCACAACCTCTCTGGGATGCTGTTCCAGTGTTTGACCACCCATATGGTTAAAAGAAAAAAGAAATCAGAGTGTATAGGAATTGCCTGTGTTGCACTTGTGCCTATCACCTCTTGTCCTTCCATTGTGGGCTTCCACAGACAGCCTGGCTCAGTCTTTCCTCCACTCTCCCATCATGAATCTGCATGCAGAAGTGTGACCTCGCTCAGCTTTTTCCTCTAAAGGATGAGCAAACACAGTTTTTAGAAGTGTCGCAGCTGAGGGCTGTGTGTACTCACACCAGTAACCCTGAATTATACTATCCCCACTCCTAAATCAAAGTTCATAAAAATGGATGTGAAGAAATAGCAGTTTTTTTGATTGATTTCTATTCTGTTCACAGAAACAAGACTTCTTGTGTGTCCTTTGCATAAGCAAATGGATTTTCATATCAAAATAAGAACTTGTCTCCACAATGAAGTTCTTATTCCAGAGACAAACACTTTCAAAACCCATATTACAAAAAAAAACCTGRTTGCCCTTCCATGAAGCTGTTCACAGCCATAATTCCTGTTGCTAATTTCTAAAAGCAGCAGTGTGGCAMATGAATCGGTGAGAATCAACTTAAGAAAGAGTTTAGTTTGTAAATACCTTCACATTTTAAGGTTTTGCACCAATTATTCTACAACAAAATCTGATTCTTTAGGTACTTTTCACTGTGCTGAAATAAGAAGGAAATTCCAATGTGCACACTCCTTTTAAAGTGTTTTCCTTTGAGAGGAGAGGACTTTGGCACTCCTGCTTTTATRATAAAATATATAGCATAAAACATCCATGGTAGACATAAAACAGATGAAAACATATTGTTTATTTCTTGTTTTGCTCACAGTTAGTTTTTTTTGAAGAAGTAACACCTTCTTGAGAAAACCTTCCATGAAACACTGATCACAATTGTATTGTCTTTTCCACACATCCGTTTTTTCTAGTATATGCAGACTGCTGTAACTTTCCTAAGTAAAGTTCATCTTTAAAAAAATATTTTTTATGAAACAAATGATACATCTTCCATATTGATTAGTAAGTCAGTTATGCTGGAAATTTGTCAACCAACTATTCTCATTTTAAATACCAGCTATCACTACTGCTTATTTAAGCATGGCCTAACTCTTCCACTGAGACTTTCCTGTCTTACCCCAGTGAAGGTGAGGTACCCCTATGTTTATTGAGTCTGAATACTTATGCAAAAAAAATGAAAATACAGATGGGCATTCACATAATTCGTGTATATATATATATTATATATACGAAAAGCTGAATTTAAGAAGGATTAAGGGAGAAAAACTCTTAATAAAATGTATTTTGCTAACATCCTGTTTTCCTATAGCTATAGATCTTTTTATAGAGCTTTAACTCTTTAGCTGAAGAAGTTATCAAGCCACTGCAGCTTGTCTCAGGAACCAAATCTTGTCCCTGGACAAGTCACACTTCCCTCTCATTTAAAACTTGGGACACTCCTATGTTTACCTTTTCTATGCAGATATGTTATTATCCAAAAGCTACAGATTTTCTCCACTATTTAAAAACGTAAAAAGGTTGAGAAGAATGCTTTCTGGTGGCATGCCATTGTTATCACTGTTCTATCAAAATCTAATTTAATCAATCATTTCTCTCAGTTTGCAAAGATGATTTAAAAGCTCTTCTCTTCTCCACCTACGGCTACTTATTACCAGTGCTGGGCCCTCTTAGTAGTGCTAAAGCAACGGTTTATCACTGGATGTTACATCACTGAAATAATCTTTTTATTAACTTGAAGGAAAGGGGKTTTTTTTCTGTTTTTGGTATTATTGTTTTGCTTTTTGTTTTTGTTTGTTTGTATTAAACCCAGTCTTGTAGTTGGCACAGCTCCACAAACAGCTGAACACACACGACGAAAGAAGTGGTCAATTAAAGGTATAAGGCAGGAATATACTGACTGCAGAAACCTCTTAATCAGCTACCACCTGAAAAAGAGTCCCTGTAACTGCATCATTTTGTGATGTGTTGGGGGAGTAGAAGAGTATTTTTATGAATAGAACTGCAGTGATTCATGTGTTTGCTGTTCTGGAATGTGTTGAGCATATGGTATTGGAGGCTTTATGTAAGTGACCTTGCAAGTTTGTATTTTTAAATGTATTATGGAACAGCTAATGAAGAGGTTCTCATTTTTTACTCCTACTGGTGCAATCTTGAGTTTGTGATAAGTATACACCTTGGTGCAGACCCGGAAGTCCTTCCTATAGGATAAGCATCCCAGTGAAATGAAGTGGTTTTGGAGAGATTTTTTTCTCTTAATGCATGCTATGTTTTTTTTTTTTTTTTTTCCCTGTGGGAAGAAATGATGTGAGCGATGATGAGAACACAGAGAGATATTGAATATAAACTCCTCTCATTTTCCATGAGCATAAATAGGCTAGAAATCATTTCCTGATGAAAAATGATTGTGTAAAGCTTTGAAAAAATAAAAACTTTGACAGAAATATAAGGCTGTGACCATCTCAGTGAACAACATGCTTACAGGAATTGTTACTGGGCCCAGAAATTCCACCATCTCTGCTATTGCACTCTTGGATTATTCCATGGCAAGGTTTTGGTCTGAAGAATTTGCTATCTCCCAAAAAATCCCACAATTTAGCATTTGACAGGGACAGGACAGCATTCTGTGGTCTTGTATACGGTCACCCTGCTCAAGAGGCTAAGTGATGTTAATATTGTGGATGGGACCTTTTCATCCTTTTTCTCTTTTGACTAGAGCATTGTAATCACGTTTAATTTTCAAGCAATGAAGTAACAGAAAAGAACAAGATGCACCTGTTTTTCTCTCAAAACTTCTTTTTCATCTTCTTTTCTTAACCAGAAGCTTTCCTGGCTTGAGGCAGTTTTGAATTTCCAGTGAGGGACCCCATAGAGAGACAGTCCTTTGAGCAGATCACAAACAACTCCTGGAATCAAACCAATAAACCTGGTCTCCTCCAAGGAATGACAATAAAGTGGATGGAAGCCTTCCCTGAACTCAAGATGGCTACACTGGACATGTTTTATCTTGTTTTGTCCAGCTGATTACCTTGTGGATGTAATGTTGTAGAACAGAAGCTGGTTTGAACTTTGATAACTTGTTAATTATTTTAGTAAAAACTTGACACCTACATACCAGCACAGACTAAATCTTTCTTCTGAGTATTAYGGCTTATAAGAAAATACCCACTCTGTTGTGGCACAGAGCATTTTCCTTACAAAGCCCTCGAAGCCCCAATGGAATATTGTAGGCAAATACATTTAGCTACATTCAGCCAAAATTCTTGTTTGTCATCCAATGAGTGAAAGTTGTGTTTAGCTGGCTTCTAGTAGTGCCCCAGAAGTGTCACAACTCTCTGAAAATACTTCTAAATATTGAATCAAATAGTGTAAACTTCTTTTAAGTGAAAGACATCATCTAGGACTTTTTGCAGTTCTGGATTGCTTTTGATGACACCTGTGGTCTATAAGGCCTGAGGGTTCATCTTCATGCAGAAAYTGACCAGAAAACACCGTTCAAAATAATCACTGCTCTGAGCTATTCTGCAGACTCTCATCCAAAATGATAATGAGCCTGCTCCAGAAAAATGACTGTGGTTACAAAGCAGAGTAAGTATCCTGAAATTAAATAATTTATTTTCCAGATTAGACTGTATAGTGGAGTCATCCTAGAACACAGAAATAGCAAAAAGACATATATGAACTATGTTAATATTTCAATTAATAATATAATTATGATGTCAGTAATTTTATTGACAGTTCTTGTATTCCTAAACCCATTTAGAATGCGTACTTCTTTTTTTCAAGCACACATCTGCAGCAYATTCGCACATCTACAAAGCTAGATGCTTTTTGACATATTTGTACCTAGTAAAAAAAAAAAGAATATGAGTTCTGGTTTGTGAACTCACTACAGGGCCATGGACTTTTTAAAAAAAACTTAAGTGAACACATCCAACAACAACTTAGAACAACTTTGCTTGCTTSAATGATAAATTGACTAAGGTCTTGTTTTGATGAATGCTTCTTTCAATGGCAGAACGGGTTCAGTTCTCAAAAATAACCTTCTACTCTCCCATTGTGCAGCTATGCAGTGAACCACTCTGGGAAACTGATAAATCAGCAAAGAAATACCCATGCAAATATTTTTTAATCTGTATTAGTTTCTCATTCCACTTTGGGTCTGTTAAGGTACTCCACTGCTGTACTGATCAGCTGAAGGGTGGTGAAAATGACAATAGGTAGACYGACAATAACAATTCCTTTTCCTTTTATTTGCTTGGAACCTTTCATTGCTTTATCTAAAAGTTGAAAACCTTCCGCTGGAAAAAGTGGTAACTAATAATTTCAAGAGTAAAAGTGAATGTGAGAGGAGTTCTTATCTTGGCACCCAGCTGTTGTTATTCTATCCAMAGGCACTATGTTGTGAAAGGGATGATATTCCTTCATCAGCTTCCCAAGACTTTCAGTATCTATATTAATTAGCACTGTGTTTAAAATCTGCTAGCTCTTATTTTGCTTATTAGATACTATGCTGAGCTGTCAGTATTTTAGCTTCTTTTCTTTTCCCAATGGCCTATAAGAGTTTGGTTCAGGTCTCTACAAGTACCATGGCCTGTTCAAAATAATATTATATCACCACAGTTATAATTATTTGCATGCAAAATTAAAATGCAACAGAATCATTATGCCAAAAGTGTTCTCTTGTCTAGACAAAGCCTTTTAAAGATGGCAGRATGGGGGAAGGCTCCTGTATTTCTCTCCATTAAATTCTGCATACCTACCATGCAGTAAGATCACCCTGAGGCTATTGCCCCTGGGACRTGTCAGACCTACCGATTGTCAGTAGATGTGTAACAAGACTATGAGGTTTTGGCAGTGTCATACTTAATGCTCACAAGCTAGAGCTACATAGAGTAGGGTCAACATGTCCTGACTACTGGCTTTGCTGTACACCTGACCTGTGCATGAAAAGTRATCTGTGGCGAATATGCTCTTTTTCAACCAGGACAAAAAATCTAGGTAGTAGAACAGAAATGGTCATGAAATTGTATATTATGTACCACCCTGTAGTAATTTTAATCTTAGAAAAAAAMCTTTTAGGTAGAGTAGTGGAAAGAACCTTGAAAATATCTTCTTGAAGACATCCTGCTAATTAAAGAGTTGAAATTTAAGCAACTACAACCTTAGGAAATGTTTTGTGAATGTCAGTGCACATCTTTGTGCGTGTGCCAGATTTCTGAATATATAGCTTTTACCTTGCCAGGGATATGAATGTGAAAATGTCTAATAAGTAAGCCTTGAGCCAAGCAGAAACAAGACAGCCAAAAAAATCTGGCTAACCCAAGCCACTTTTTGATATTTCTCTTGAGAAGACATCTACAAAACCACTAAATTTTAGGACCAAAGGTTTTTACTGTTCCTAAAGTGTTAGCATGAAGAGCACAGTAAAAAAACAGGGCCAATAAATCGTTATGAAAAATCATTACTGAGCAGACACAGAAGCCAAATTAAAAATAGGACTATCACCACTTTATTAGGAGCCATATTTTTTAAAGTGCCTTCAGGGCTGTGCTTCTCTTATTTTTGCCCTCAGAACAAATCCTAGCTCTGCATGCAGTTATCTCCAGATAAGTGCACACAAACACTTGCAGACAGCTTTATTTTAACGTGTACGCGTGCTCTGAATGGCAGAAATTATACATGCCATATCTTGTGAAATTTATTCTGTCCAAAAGCTTAAGCAGTCTTGACAGGAATATGAATACCGGCTGTGCAGTCACTTCCATGACAGAGTACGAGATACCATGAACTGGGTCAAATGATGGGTGGCAAGGGTCCAGGGCAATGGAGTCATGTGTCTGATATGTGCATATATGTGATTATGTTATGGGAGCAGCTCAGGGCATGGCAGGTTATATGCCAGGAGGGCAAGAGAGGAGGGAAGTCTGTATGGCTGGCCTGCAAGATCCCCTATGGAGGCAGGATGACAACTGGGTAACTGAGTAACTGGCTTCTTTCCAGCTTACGGATGTCAAACACCGCCTGTAGCTGGAGTAACCAAGGCATTGCTCTGTAAACACCTGATGTTGCCTTGTTAAGGCAAAAGAGCATCCATGCACAACACAGGCCAGATATTTCCTGACTATAAATCACACATGCAAACTTTGTTCCTGTTGTGTACTCTAGCAGGGGGTTTTTCAAGGGAAAAAGACAGTCATGAGGCCTGGTGGCTCTTTCTGAGCATGGACTTTGTAACAGCTGCCTGAATACGACCCAAAATGAGCAAGGTGTTTTGATTACCTAATAGAGGGATGTTGATTCTGAAGGGACTTTCAGGTTGCTTTCCTCATATGAAGAAAAGATAGATGTTAGTAAGARTTATTTAGAGAAAAAGAGTGATATTTTATTTGGGAAGCAAGGACAGATCYTGGGGGTAGATTACAAGGGTACTTTTTAACCTTGTTTATTAATGGTGATCTCATGTCTTTCTTACAGTAAGAAGCAAGTSTTACTGCTGATTCCAATTGCTGTGTCATTCAGTACCACTGTGTCACAAAACTCTACCTGACATTAAGATAAACCATATTGTTATGACAGGAGCCACAAGATCGCACTACTAGATGTCAGGCTAGACCTAAGACAGGACTTAGGGACCAGAATCCCCAAARGGTGGAATGTAAATGACCATAACTTGCAAGTTCCCTGGTGGCTACAGCTCTGTGCATTCCCTGATCACCCAGATCTTGTGTGTGTGACTGAAATCTAGCTGCTCTGTTTCATTGTACGTAATCACTGTGGGGTTCCTGGTCTGTTAGGCATTATCAGAGCACATACTCACAGGACTGGATTCCTCAAGAATTGCCATTTTTATCACTTCTTATAAAAACCCTTTCTGGAAGCAATGGTGCTCCTATTTGATAATTCAGTGTTGAGAGCGTTCACTTAGGAAATAAAAAACCCATTTCAAGGCCCTCAGACTGACATCTCCTATATGATCATATCATTCTTTATTACCTTTTCTCCTCCACTGAGGAATGAATGAGGACATGGGGGAATGAGGTGGAGACATACATACAATATTGCATCTTACTAGACATGACACTGAGCTGAAAGCATGAAGTCCTTTTTACCCCTGTTTCCAGGACCATTACTATCCAATGACTATTTTACACAACTGGTAGAAAATTCTAGGGAAGGAGTTGGGATGCAGAAATAATCACTGTTGACTTGCCTACACAAACATAGGAAAAAATTAAGTGGGAGAGACATCTCGTGTTGATGGAGAGGCTGCAGAGAAATCCAGAAATACGAGTATGATAACAGAATTTTCCTAGAGATAGTTGTCCTAGAACAGATTTACAAGAGGAAAAATCATGTGAAAGTTGCAATCTATGGAAATTTTGAGAACAGTGGAGAAATCCCATGATGCCCTCACCTCAGAATAAATACTCCAGCAGATTTGGATTAAAACTAGAAATATTCCTTTGGATTAAAATTGATAAAGGATAGAACTGATCTCATCATTTGACTAACTTTCAGTTTGCTTTGTGCTTTCACTGCTATCATGATAGAGAAGGTGAGACAAACTTCATTTCTTGAGAAAAGAAGTCATCACAAGYGTCTACACTCTTTGATGAGGCAACATCTGTTCAACCACATCTCAGATGGACTGATGAACTAAATCTTATTTTTCTGAATATATATCACAATGCTAAATTCATTTTCTGGTAGTTATGCAAGTAGTATTACACCACTGCCAGAGTGGTCCAAAGCTCAGGGCAGCTGAGTTCAGGCCCTTGTCCATCTTCCCTGCCATTGATCTTCTTTCCTTCACAGGTCATGGGGGACTTGGCACCATGAAGATGAACTAAAGGGGCAGTCTGGAGATGATATCACATGGTGTCACTTCTGCTTTCTCACATAGCTGTTGTGGCCTCTTGGCTTGTTCTTCTGTTTACCTCACAGCCAAGAGCAGTCTCACCTGTTATCAGTATGCAGCATCTCAAGCTCTTTAAGCTCTTTACTGAAAGATGCTTCCCAAGCATTAGCTCCAATCATGCTTCAGCTATACTAATGAAGATGTAATAATAGTATACAGAAGTTATATGAAAGTGATACATACCTGAATGATTAATCATTAGTCATATGATTAGCTCTGATAAGTGGAGCTCTAAGGGCACTTGACAGCCTCTGAAAGGAAGCAAACTGTCTTGCTGTAGCATTTAAAGACAGTTATCCCCTTGGCAGTCCTCCCTACCTATCCAGAGGCCTCTGGTTTGCTAGTTGGCTGATGGTTGTGTCTGACTGACCTGCCTTCTGACAGTGCTAGTGAGAGCTAGGGCCATCCCTATTGCTGGACTGTCCGGAAGATTGACCCTAGGATCTGCCATTGCTAGCCTGCAACCTAACCTGAAACCCAGCTTGCTCTTGATAGTTATACCGTAATTCTTTTCCCTARAGAGACCTCCAAACATTACTGCAAGTATTTCTTTCTATGTACTGTGCTGTTGGTGAATACCTGTCACAGAGCAAATAGAGACTGGATGAATGGAGTGACTGGCGAAGGCTGGTTAATATGATATTCAAGTTCTAAATGATTCACCTTTTGAGAAACTGACAGCAGAGGGTATAGTTGATGACATTTTAGCATGGGAGTCCTGCTGACTACTGAGATCAGTGCAGAATTAAATTGTGTGGCCAGTTGGACAATGTGGTCACCGCTTTCCTAGTTACCTTCAGGCATAGGTTATATATAACCCTATCATTATCCTAACATTAGTAACCTAAATCTCTATTTTTCCTGAAAAAAAAAGGGTGATCCTTTATTTTGAGCCTGAAGTCCAACWAGGGAGTGCTACCTTAGAAACATTAAAATGTGTTTGTGTATACGTACACACACACGCATATATATAAAATACACACACACACRTGTTTATATATGTGTGTGAATAAATACATCTAAAAATAGAAATATGCTTCTATATGGAAGTGTGCCTGTAGCAGAGATAATTATATCAGCACTGTAACAGGAAGGTAGATGGCTTTTCTTCCATGAGTACAAGTAGTCCTTTAAGTAATAGCACAGTTGCATAACAGCACGGAAATTTAAAGCTGATCTCTGTTTGCGCTAACAAATGTAAGACTGGCACCCTGTCAGTTATGACTCAAGTAACACATAATAACACTTCAACCATACTGAACTGTGCGTCACCAGAAGAGTTGTTGCGTACTATATTTTCTACTTATGGAGGAAAAGCAAGTAGCAGAATAGATTTTTTTTATGAGAGCTGTGGGTTTCTTTTCTCTTTGACCTGCATATACTGTAACGTGATATAACTGCAGGATTGGCTTTCTTACAAAAACACCTTACCTGAATAACAGTGTTATTTCTAAAGAGGAACTACACTTTAAACAGTACTCTTTACTGTAAGCCCTGGTGAGGTAATGGGGTCATAAAAATCAGCAAAGTAAAAATATTTAAGTGTTTTAATTTTCACTGTTGAACAATGTGAGGGAAATAACTCCCTCTGTTTGCTTTCTATTTCCCTGAAGAGAGAGACTCCGTGGTCTCTGTTACTGAAGACCATTGACCTATCAGTGGAGCAGCAACAGCTGTGATTTCATCCTCGCTTTAGCTCTGTGGGCAGCAATATTGCCCTGTCATTCATAAAACTTTATGGTAGTGGTAGCCCTAAATACTTTTTTTTTGGTCAGCACTATTTTAAGCTTTAGTCATTGTCCTAAATTTGCTATTTTCTCTTTTGTTCTAATTAACATTTTTTTCCCCCACTCACTACTTGTTTTTTTTTTTGGTTTTTTTTTTTTACATTTTAAAATCCCTTTTCCTCTTTTCTCTTACAGGATGCTGTACTGACTTATGTCAAAACTTGCTGCTCATTCTGCTCTGTTCAGTTCAATGCACAGTTAGCTTTTTTTTTTCCTCCCTAAGAGTAGCTCAGCACACATTCTTATTTATTTCTCCTTTTGCTCTGACAAGAGATCTTTCCCTCTCTTCATCTTTGCGTATTTGTACTTTGAATATTGTGGACTATAGCTCCATGTTCCAGTACCAAAAGATTATAGTGAAAGAAAATGCTCTTTGTGATTTCTTCCTTATTTAAATACTTGAAACACCATTCTGTGTGCAGACATAGAAGCAAAACAGGCTGGTGTTACTTTTGTCTGAGGGATTTCAAATTCTGTTCATTTAGACCTCTTTTTGTAACATTAAATTATAAAAGCAGATGTACTGTCCTTCAAGTTGTAACTTCTGATTACTTTATGGCTTGTCCCTGTGTCTTATGGCCTGGAAATCACATTGCATTATAGCCTGGCTGTCTTGTTTTGCACTCTCATGTAACAACTTCTACATATAGCAAGAGAGTAAACTCACTTCTATTTTACAGCTAGTTTGCTACACAAGAGGTAAGTCAGTAGAATGTCTAACCAGTAGGGCATGGGTGTCTCATTCAGAGCATGGTTGAATAATTCACTGTGACTTCCAATTGAAGGCAATGATACAATTACTCCATATTTCACTAGTGGGTAACTTATTCTATAGCTTCTACAGCTTCTACATGATCTCTGAATTGTAGGTAGTGTGTTTTCCCCAGTCCTGACTCTAAAGCTATATATATATATATCCTTGAGCTAGGATAAACATAGTTTTTCCTTTCTGACATGCATATATGTTTAGAAAGACTATGTGTGAGGATATAATACAATTAAAAACATGAATTCAGGCAACTGTAAATTATCAGTCGCTATATGCAAATGTGTTTACCATAAGTGCAGCTCAGTGATGAAGAAGAAACACAAGTCTAAAATAATGAACTTTTTTTCTGCTGCTTTAGTAACCAGAGAAAGAATTACACAGGTGGAGTATATCACACTGTCTTCAAATACTGGCCTGGTACACTCCTCTACAGTCCCAGGTAAATGATGTGACTGGTCAATGATGGTAGAAATAACAGTCAGATTTCACCTGAGCGTATTTGATGCAGCATGAATAAGCATTCCTTGCACTCACTTTTCCAACGAGTTGTGTTTCAGGGGGTATTTTAAAAACTAGTGTCAAATCTTTCATGAGTGATTGTGATGGCTGGTAATTTGTGAAGGAGTTTCTTTGTCACAAAACAGCCTAAAACATATTCATTTCTGAGATTTATTGACTTCTGCTGAAGGATATTTGAAACTGGGTTTTGATTTGTGTTTTGAAGAAGATTTAGCTGGGAAGTGGCTGTTGTCCTTGTTTGTCTGCCCTGCCCAAAGTTTCTGCCACTGTAATAAGGAGGCTTAAATGGGATGAATAACCCATCCTTCACTGCTGTAACTTGCAGCTTGGTATATTAACATAAACAATTACCAATTTCTGGGTATGGCTCCAGGACAAACTGCAAATGGAGCTGATTCAGGTACGTGCCCTGTTCAGCTGCCACTGCTAGCAGCTGCCTGGGGATGGGTCAGCTTCAGGTGAAGGCACCTCAACTATCCTAGCTCAGCGGGCTGGTGAACACAGCCCAGAGCCTTTTTRGGAACTGTACTGAAAGCTTGTTCCACTGGAGCTGGAGGTGTTGGTGTGCCTTTACCGAGAAGCTTCATTCGAAGAGATCATGACTTCCCAGACACGCAAGTTAGCAAGTCTTAATTAGACTGGAATTAGAGCTGACAGTATACTTCAGAGGCCTCATTGTTAAAATCCTTGCACAAAAGATGCAGATGTCAAAAAAAAAAAAAAAAAAAAGATCGCTGAGAGAAAGCTTTGACAACAAAAAATCTAGAAAGTGATAGGGGCATTTCTCCTAGTTCTCCTTATTTATTTTTTCTGGGGAGTCCTATTAGGTCAGTAAGACAGCCCCTGTGGGCTATGCCCTTTCAAATCATACCTGCCTCTCATTCCTTCCTAACTTATTCATTGCCTCCTCACTCATCTGCTCCCATCCATCCTCTTGCTTACGTCATTCACTACCTACTTCAAAATTACCTCCCCATCCACTCACTGAATGAGGGATTCATATTAATCAAGGATTTTTTTTTTAACGTATTGCTCTTGCAGTCCATTGATGGAGCTGCAGAAACCTGTGGAGCTTAGGAGGAGTTTATTGCAGGCACAGTCCTCACTTCCCAGAAACTCCTCCTCAGGTACACAACTCCTTCCTCCTCCCTGCAGCCCATGGAAATCAGAAACTCCGTAGAGGCATGACAAATTACTATGCTTCCATGAGGCTTTTCACTCTCAGAACGTACAAAGCACATGCTTGGCTCTGAAATGTTCCAGACTAAATTACTAACATTAGTCACAAAGAAAAAATCATAATTTTTTTTGAATAATCACCAAGTTTGGAGCAGAGTATGTTCTACAATGTGTCCTCCTCCAGAATTATTTTATAGAAGAAAAGTGAAAAAAAAACAAAATTTTTTTTGGTTTGAAGCTCTGACATCAACATTCTTATTTATTTATTTATTTAATTATTTTGTGTTGACAGATCAAAATTCTCTTATTAGAAAATGTCTCTTAGTACTGAACTTCACAGTTTCAAAACTTCATATGGTACTTCAACTTATAGAACTTCCTAGTATTATGCTTTTTCTTTAAGCTCTGTCTCTTTTAGATATAGAAAATTTTCATTTTTTAGAAGGTTTCTAATTGCCAGGATAGTTATGAAGAATACCCAAGGGTTAAAAAAGATAAAAGAACTCCAAATTTATCACATTGTAAAAATGATTTTTACCTCATTTATTTTTCCTTTACCCATGATTCCTAAATGCTGTGATTGACAATACTAAATAAAAACTCACTAGAATGTGTTAGTTTTCCTACCAATGGCCTTGAAATCTCACTTTATTATACTTTCTTAATTGCCAGATACAAAATTCCTTTTAAGGATCTCAAGTGAGAAAACCTCACCTGTAGTTCACCCCTCTCCATCTCATTTATTAATCTAGCAGCTTGTTTTAAAATGATTTTTCATTTCCTGCATCCAAATGACTTACCTGAATGAAATGAGCAAGATAGTAAAAATACTGTTGGGCAGCATATTTGAACTTGAAAGAAAATTTCCTGGAGAATGAAGAAAATGAGAGTAAAAATCAAATTGAAATGAAACAAAAGATTACTAATTATGGACTTTCTGTCACCATTTTATCCTTCACTTGCAGACTGCAAATATAATTCCCGTTGAGTTGTTTAAAAGATCACACCTCTGAATTACAAAACAGTATGTGCTGTAGCCTTTTGAATAATTACATTTGCTTAGGAGCAACGGATTGAGTTACTGAAGGAGATATGTCTTTCTTTCTGTGAGTGTTATGATGTACTGTACATCTGTTGACAGAAAGCATGCATGTTTACAGAGCCAAACCCTAGGTGCTTTGTCTTTCCAGGTATAATGTATATCTATGTTTATGATTGCTTCAGTTCATAAATATGATAATGAATCACAGGCAGTGATTGCGGGTAATATCTGCAGATGACATACAGGTATATAAAAATGAAGTCTTTTTTTTTTTTTTTTTTTAAAGCCCTGAGGAAGAGAAAGGTAGATTTAATTTCTTTCCATTAGTGTGGTGCCTGGGCAGTATCACTAGAATTGCATTCTGATTAGTTTATAGGCTCCTGATTGCTGTGGACCTTTGCTATCTCATAGGAAATAAGTGTTATCCTACACTTCGAGAGGTGGCTCAAGAGTAAGCAACAAACCAGTCTTGCCCAACTCCATCCCTCACGCTCTGTCAAGCTCTTCTCCTCCATTTATATTTTTCATACTCCCTGATGACCCCAGGACAACAGTGGTACCAAAGTACGTTGCTCCCTTTTGCCTTGGCTACAGTGAACTGCCACCAACATGTGGGTGAGCAGAGCAAAGCAATAACACAATTGAAAGCTTGTAAATCATGGGCTAAAATTTTTGAGATAGTAAAAAGCTTAGAAAGCTACTGGCCAGGCTTTCAGTCACAGGGAGGCACTTGGTGGCCGAATGGACAGTGATGTCCATCTGATCCAGCCAGCTYGGCTCCATCCTGCTCTTGACCAGCTGGCAGGTAGGACATCTTCAGCTCACCTGGAAAAGCTGCTGTTTCTGGCTGTTGTCGAGCCTGGAGGCCGAGCCTTGGCTCTGCTCCCTGGCTGGGCTCGCACACAACAGCCAGCTTCCCGTTGCTGCCTGRCTGCTGCCTGGCAGAGGTGAGCGGCTCCTTGGCTGGAGGGCGACCGCAGTGCTCAAAGCCAACACACATACACACACACAGCGAATATTTTTATTCCCTCATATAAATTGAGAGATATTTGCTGCCAATTRTTTGCTAGAAGTTGAGCTTAAAAGCCTTCTGCAGTACTTTTTTAAGTCTTTTTTTTTTTTTTAATTTATTTCTTCCCCTCCATATAAGACATGAAGCTTGCCTTTGCTCTGAGCAGTTCACATTTTATTATTTTTATTTAAGGTCTTGTCTGAGGAAGAAAAAGAACAGCCAAAAAAAACCTGGTTGCTGTTCACTTACATGTTTWAAAAAAAAAAGAAAAAGGGTATTTGTAATGCTGAGACTTGCAGCCTGATGCTGCTTAGGTCTCCAAAGGTGAGGGGCTGATATTGTGGCACTAGCAAGAGTCTTCCCTGACCTAAGGACTGCAGGAATAGGGAGATGTTTGCCTTGAAAGATCAAAGAACAATATTGCCCTTATTCCTCATCCCTTTTGAGACCCAAGGACATAAAGTGTAATATGAAAGATAAAGTATTTGGGGAAGTGTATTAATATTTTGGGGTCATCAAATACRCCATTGGAAGGAATAGATATTTGACTCTGTTTCCACGTCTTTCAGAAAACAGGGAAAAAGAGAGCAAAAGTTTAATGTAACAAGACATTTCTCCTTATTTCAGGAAACACAACTATTGCCTTCTTTTCGTTGTTAAAAAGAAGCTTTTGTAAGTGTCTTTCTCTTTCTGTCTTTAAAATCTAAATTATGATGTTTTGACATGACTTTTACATCTTTCACAAATTCATTGACTTCAATGTGTTCTTGTTCTTGGTATTTTCATATTATGAAAATCACAGAAGCCTTTTAATCCTTATTTTCTTTCCTATTGTTGCTGTCAAAATACAAGATGGGGACCCCAATCTCTAGGAAATACTCTTAGTTAAACTTTAGACGTATTAGAGATATCAACTTTTTCTTAGTTAAGGGAAATGATTTGTTGAACTCATAGGTAACTTGTAATTACATATAAACACTATCTTCAGGGTATGCCAAATGTATTCTATTACGTATTTATTGCTTGTTTTTTTTTTATTATTTTTTTTCCCTGAGGTGGAAAATGGTCTTCTCTTAATTTGTTTACAGTGCTACCACTGTGTATTTACTACCAGCAAGTACTTAAGAGTAAAACAGTACACAATTCATTAGCACATTGCTCTCTGCAGGGAAAGATTTTGATTCCAAGTCCAGGCAGATGAGGAGAGGAAACGTTGAGTGACTTGGTGGAGTACATCTGTACACAGGACTTTGGTTCAAATTCAGACTTCCTTGAAGATGGGTGCCGTTGTTAATGGCAGCCTGACAAGATCACTGTAAAAAGGGGAGGAGGTTTTAATGGAATTAACCCCATTACTTATGGTAGGTTCTATATCAGTGGTCTGTGTCTTTTACACTGTTCAAACCTTTTGCTACCAATTGAATCTCAAACATTAAAAGATATGTTACTACCTTCAGTAGCATTGCTCTCAATTTATGCTGACATGAGAGGAATGCTAACCTCACATTAGCAGCCACATCTCTCCTTGTTAACTCTTACTGATAAAGTGGCATATAAAAATCACTGATACTTCCCATACTTAAAAATATGTCATTTGTTTGAACTGAAGAGTATTTCAGCACACTAATGTCTTATCAGTTTACCAACAAACATATAAACAGTGGAATTTGTGAGCCATTGTATGATAAAACCGGTACATTTTGGTGCAAAATGAATTTTAGAAACAGTTCTTTGCATTGTCTCTCGTATTGCCTAAAGAATTCAGATCAATAGAAATAACTTTTTTTTCATTTTCAGAGCACCTTCATATTTAAATATGAAATGCAGTTTTCTAAAATGTAACATTATTAAAACAATACCAAGAAGTATAAGCACATATATTCCTCACTGGTGATCACTGCCACATAATTTCATATATATTCTATATATTCTGGTTATTATTCTGTGATCGCTCATTATACACACATATAACTCAGCTTCTGCTGAAATCAGTGTGAAACTTTCTCTATTTAATGACTCTGCATCAACAAACAAGATTATTCAAGTAATAAGTTCAATCTCTGACCCTTTTCTGAACACATGCATAGATGAAGTTGTGTAATATAAGTTTTCTTGGAATAAATTTGCTGCTTACAAATAGCAAGGCTGCAGTGCACAACAAAACCCAAGTGTGTCAAAAATGTACTATGCACATGAAGGACACTTGTTTTAGAAGAAATTTTCATTTTGTAAATGTTTATAGACGTATGCACCCATCTCTACAATCAGCTGGGACAGGGCAAAGGGGAAAGGCTGGATTTTGACTTGCTGACATGGATGGTCGTTCCAGCACTATATCCATGTTGAATCTTCACCAGATGTGAAGTTCCTGCCAGTTCCGGCCCATTGCACGCCGAGCCTGCACAAGAAGGTGGCCCCAAAGGACCTGAAGTCTGCAGTGTAAGCGAGGTGACTGCTCTGGATGGTGTCCCTTCAGCCTTGGCCCCATCAGGAGAGAAACCACTTTGAAAGTGATTGATGTACTTGTTTGTACACTGCAAGTCTCCAAGTACAAAAGGCAAATGCACACCAAGACCAGCCTCCTCCAGCAAAATAAATCACTAATGCAGACTGACTTTTTGTGTTCCTCGAACAGTCATTCTGTAATCCGCCTTAAAAGCATGTGATAGAGTCCAGTAATTTTCCAAGATATTTCAATTATGATCTTACAGTGTATGCTTTATAAAGAATTGTTATCACACAAAAACAATATATTTGCACCTAAGTGTGTTATCAATGTCCCTGGTGCATAACAATGGTTGAATCTTCCAAAATTGGTACTGAGAAGTCATGCTCATATTATTTTTCACTTAAATGCATGGTCATTTCATTACATCCTTTGGGTCAGGGTGTTGCTGGATGGTAAGTACCACTGAAAAGGAGTTCATCAGCTTCCTCCTGTTCATGACGTGAAAATAGGCTTGTTTTCTTTGCCAGTCATGGAATATACTGCTCTTTAGCCATTGCCCCAAAGTAAGGTTGCAGAATGCATTATGGTAAGTAACTAATGCTTAGATTTTTGAGTTCAAGAGAAAATATCTTGCGTTTTGTTGAAGCTTAAGCATCATTCTGTGTTTTAAATGGTAATAATAATTTATGACTGTAAGATAATTTTGTTTCAGAGTTCAAACTCTCATATTGTATGCACTCAAAATCTTTCAAGAAGCTGATATATTTTAAGATCCTTTCAAAGATTTGGAGGATTTCTGGGGGAAGAGAGGATGTGGTCAATTTGTAGAAAGAACAAATTATTTCTTATTTTTATGCTACACTTTACTACAAAATATACAGGGAGACTCAATATATCTGCAGTTTTAAGGTTTAATGAAGGTATTATATATGAAAAAAATAGATGGCCTAACACAGGTAGGAAGAAAAGAATCCATAGGCAAGGGTACAAGGAGCAATGTAATATGGAACTGACTTACTATCAAATGATTCATGTCTCAGCCGTGTGTGAAGTATAGATAGGAGATATTCCAGAGCAGAGCACACGGTGTTCCCTGGGCTGCAAAGCAGCACAAGTCCTTAGGCCACAGGGAGCTTTCGGCGTAGGCGCAAATGCTTTGGGCACTATTACGAGGGGTGGAGGACAAGCGTGCCTGATTTTAGCTTGCTGTAATTGTAGCTCCCGCGTSCCGTGCAAACCGATGCCTCTCACGTGATGGGGGTAACCGTGAAGGCTGTGACATGTGCCTGGCGGCCGGAGGCGGGATGCAGACAGTCCCCTGTCAGCTTGTCAGCCTGTGCGCTGTGGCATTGCTACCCTTTAAACAAAATTCGGTGTTACATTTTGTTTTGTCACTTCTCCRATCAGCACATTTTTGCCTTTTGAAATACCTACCTCTGATTCGCTAAGTCAAGAATACAAAAATAGCTTTTCTATTAAATATGAAATGAAATGGTGATATCGCAAAATTGAAATGCTCATGAGAATTCATTGTCCATCCTAATAATTGTGCGTCACTTTCTGTCAAAAAGGCAAGAAAGGAGATAAAACTGTCCGTAATGGACTCATTGGGTCGATACCTTGGATACTTTTTAAAGAATACTGAACTGGCATTTACAATTGTTAAGGTCATAGGCAATAGTGTTAAAATCACTGCCTAGCTCCAAAGACAGCGAACAAACCTTCAGCTCTCTGTCAGTTACAATCCTGGAGGGAAGGTTAGAAGAAAAGTTTTGAAGCCTCCTGGTAGAGAGGGTCCATTTCATGCAAATCTTTAAGGTTTTGATCTTAAGCCATAAGTGCAAATCTTTATTTTTCAGGACAAGCTAAAGTACACCAACAAGCTACCTGTAAGATAAAACATTTTTAGCTATGCTCAGCAGCAGGTGAAAAATTTGCACTTCCCAGCTGTGCCTTTGCAGGCTGTGGGAAGTTGTCCATATCTTGTCCTTGGAACCTTCCCAGCTGTTAGCCCTGAGTATTAGTAACAAAAATGGCAAGGTGCAGTCTGCAGATAATATTAAGTCTAGACAGCAGATATTCCTGATTCCATAGGATCAGAAAGTGGTTTAGGAACCACTGTTCTCAGACTCTCTTGCTTGCTCACGTTTTGCTTTCCCCAGTTACTGGTTTGCTTTCTCTCTCATTCCTTGAGCTTCCTGTGCCTGATAGCCTAGTCCTGAGCCTCCAGATGCTTGCCTCCTGCAAGATTTCTGGGAAATATCCCTATTTCCGATGAATATCGTTATATTTCAGCCTATCCTTACCATAGTGAGGATATGCTTTATCATGAAACTATTTCATACATGAAACTGCTGTTCTTTTCTACCAGCTACCAAATCTACCAAATGTCCTCGGGGAGGATATGTCTTTGGTGACACACATGGGCTCCATCTCCTTGCAGGTATTTCAGTAAAAGCATGGAAAAGCTATTGACTGGAGTCATTTGCCATTATGTTTGTCAGGGGTTGTGGTTTTGGTGATCTGGTGCCTTTCAGAAGACCGCTCACCGTGCACGAGGAAGGGAGCACGGATGTGTGGTTTCAGAGGGCTCCTGTGTGCTCCATGGCTGTGACACGCTTGCTGCTAGGGGATTTCGGCCAGAGCGCTGCCTTTCAGAAAGGAACTGCCAAGCGCCTGCTTGAAGATTGGAAAAAACATGCTCAATAGGTAAGTCCTTAAGTACGACAAACCACAGGAATAAATTTTCCTTTCCCAAAGTTCCAGGACTCTAATTCTAGATAATTTATGCTCTTGTTTTCCCCAGTCTTGCTCACAGTCGGTAGGTTCATGATGTGCTGGTTGTCATGCATGAGAAAGGGTAAATAAATCCACTAAGCTTTTGCCCACATCTGTGTGCTTGCAGAATGACGACCTCAGCAGACATAAACAGCAGACATATACAGTAATATACAGCTTCTGAAATCTAGGAACTATTATTATTCACACCAGCTAAGAAACTTATCCTTTAACATCATATTTCCTTTTTCTCCAGGATTCAGACAATTACTTTTATTAAATTCCAATAATAAATAATAATCTATTTGTTAAATTTAGCAGCATAAATTTTAACAAAACAAGCCCTAATTATGAAGACCTGTAAGAAAGGTCAATCCTTAATACAAGGACAATCAATCCTCAATACTTAACAAAACTGATGGGAACAAATAGCACAGCATTTCATAAAACGAACCTAAGTTTTAGTACCTAAAATTTTATGTCATTTCATGCTTACTGAGAACTCTGCCTTACATAATGCCTGCTTGTCTTCGTGACTCATGCTGGGGAAACCGAGAACATTATTCTTAACCGTTAATAAAACAGTGTTGAGCTTTTCACTGGTATTTAAACAGGGTCTGTGGTGATCTCCATTCAGTATACTTGGATTTTTGAATATAACTTTTGTTCTCTACCTAGATAAGCAAATATCACTTTGCAGCAAAAGTTGAAGCAAAATACATTTGGAGCTCTGTTGATTTTTTTCTAGTTATAAATTTAGAAACTGAGGACATTCTATGCCTTTTATAAATATTATAACTTAAGCAGTTGCTAGAAAATTGGCTTAAATCCACAGTTTCCATGTTTTTTAGAAATAATTATCATGGTGTTTTTCTGTGTATCAGAGAATATAATTTCTGCCAATTATCTCCACAAAATAATTAATTTCTATCACAGAAACTTTAGTTGTTGCCTACAATCACTTTAACTATAGTCTTAAATACTATCTGCTAGGCTTGCCAGTAAAGTTTGGCAGCTTTTAATTCATTTCTGTTTTATTTATGGAATCTATCACTTTCCTACAGAATTTTATACTGCATATGAGAAGAAATTGTCTCTGAAAAATTAATTACAAGAAAATTCCTTGCTTGAGACAAACCTAATCCCTCAAAAATAATCTCTACCCTCTCTGGTTGGCATTTCTTACCTTTAGGAATTACATAAACAACTCCTAGAGCTAAATATACACCTTTTTTTTTTTAATGACTAATGAATTTCAGTGTGTCAGTCTTTGGCAGTACATCCTGACATGTTATGAGAAGGTCTTCAGTTTTGAGAAGAACTTGTGATTGCTTTTGATTTGCCCACATTTGTGTATCTGAAAAATAATACGTTCAAAGCACAGTTTCATGCTCTAAAGCACTCAGTAAATGCACTGGCTTTAGACATCCTTTCCCCTGTCTCCTTCTGGTGTCCTGCATGGCTTGTCATTCTTTCAACACCCTTTGTTGGATCACACTGTGAATTGGAACATGGAAATGAAAATCTTGCAGATGATAAACTCTTCGAAATGTGAAACCAGAGCACAGAAATTGCTTGGACATTGCAGGTCTTACTGTTGCAGAGTTTGAAGGATCTTCCTGCTCTGTTTCCTCTTTTCTAGAAGTCACTTGAATCTAAATCTTTGCACTCTGTGTCTTTTTACATAGAGCATTTTTAGTATTCTTGGTCACTGGATCTTCTGTTATGAGTGCAATGTTTGGATGTTATAAAAATGGGGAAGCATTTGCAGGCAGACAAACCCTGACATACTCTCTTGCAAATCTATTTTGAGGCAAAGGGTTTAGAGTCATCTTTAAAATGATGCTGGTTGCATCATCTGACCAGAATTGCTTTGTGAAAAAATGCGTGTCTGAATTTTACGTTGTAAGTTCTGATTTTGTTATTTGTTAGAATGGTGCCTGAGCCTGAAATTGGAATAATACTAGAAAAGTGATGATTTTTCTTAACCAGATAAAGACAATGGTGCTGTAATATATGAGGCAAAGGCTGATGCATCATAACATTATCCAGTGCCAGAAGGATGCCTATTGCTCCCTTAGCTCCCCTGGTAAATTCAAGCCTGACTAATTGTTTCTAGGGGTCATTCCCAGTCAAATGCTCCTCTTGGGAGCCGCACTACAAAACAACTTGGGTAGCACTTTCAGCTACAGGTAACATACAAGGTTCTAGTTGATGTAAGACTTAGTAACAATCATCTCTGTATAGAAAAAATACTCTCCTGCTTAGGCAGATTTAAATTAGGGAATCTAAAAGTCCCTTCCCACTGTTACAAATACTACCTACTACTCACTATTCTATCAGCAACATGTGCAGGCATGAAATCTAGAAAAGCCATAAATCTTGATTTCTTTTCTCCATCAAACATGACTTGATATGCTAAATTATGTATTATGTGTGGTTGTACTATAGCATAGAATAAGTAGATTACAAATCACAATTATTTGTGGGGCCACGGTTATTAAGAGAATAATTACTAGCAAATTAGAAAACACTAGCCTACTGGTGCTGACTTTCTTCACAAGAGAGCATCAGATTTTATCTTATTCCATTAATGAGTCACTTTGCTACAAGCCCTGCTCCCAGGAGTATTTTGATAACTAAAGTCTGACTATATCCTCACTGATACAAGTTAGTAACTTTCTTAGTTTTTTATATATATGGATTGATAGGGCATCTGGGAAATGATTGTTTCTTAGGAGAAAGCTGACGTGACTACATGAAATAGTATTTTAAGGTATGACAAAAGCATAAAGCAAGTTGATGACATTAGCAATGATTTTAGTGGCTATTTGCTTAATCTATGGCAAATGAGCAAGTGTATTTAATTACAGTTTTATGTGGTGTTGATGCTTGTGCTATAAATAAGGGAATTACATATGGGTCACTCCGGTGTTGGTTGTGGAATTGTTTACTTGACATACTGATGTCACTAAATGATTATTCCAGATCACTGGGTGATGATGGTGACTTTTTATAAGAAGGAATCATCTTTTCACGGAGTCAGTTTCTAATTTATTCTGTAAATTCCTTTACTTCCAGATTTATTTTAATCAAAAGATACTGCAAGTGCATTTTTGCTGCCTATTTCTCCTTGCATGAAACTTAAGTATAAATACATTGTTTTAGCATTCCAATTGCTGGTTCCTGATCCAAAAACTGTTCCAAGATTTGGAAGGGCAGTTCAGATCTATTTATACTGCTTAATAACCATGGGCTAGGAATGACTCCCTGCCTGGAAGGCTGTGCCATGGACGACCTCTACCCACACTGCCTCAGGTTAGTCATCTTTTGGAAAGGGTTGCCTTGAGAGAGCAAGTTGGAACAGTCCATGCAGGGTGAGGGAGCAAGCGAATGAGTTAGCTGTGTGGATGATTAAGACCAAATTTAGGGCTCACACCCTGTTATTTAGCAGTACAGGTGTTCCTTCCTTGACCTCTGTGAGGTCTGGATGAAGCATTTGCAGTGATGTTGTTTGCTGCTGGCTCATCAGGGATAACATGAACCTTCACATGAGATAGATGTAGTGTTGACTGACAGTTCATAAGCCCTTCATGGAATTTGTTCCCTTGTTTGCAGTATGTTTAATGGGAATAAGAGTTCACTGTGTCTAATTTGATTAATACTAGGTGAAAAGCATGGTTCTGCTTGCTGAAAGACAAGTGCTATGAACTCACAATTTCACAATATCTCAGCTTCGGTGGTAGGACTAGTTTAATGAGTTCCTGTCCTTTCTCCTCCTCCCATCTCAGTCAGCCCTTTTTCTGCCCCCAGTTGCTCATTCCCACACCCTGACCCCTCCAAAGCAAATGTTATTTTTAATCCAAATCAGTCCAGTGATCCAGTTTACATTGCCGTTCCACAAACAGTTGTGTTGACACAACTGTGGAGGTGGTACAATATGGAGAGGCAGGAATGAGCGGCCAGGGATAGCATATTGTGAAATGGCAGCCTGGAAGAGATGTCTATAAATGAAAGGCTTTCCAGACAGACCTATGGAACCACTCAGACAGTGCTGAGTTACCAAATTAGAAGATAAAGTTCACTAGGAACAATTTAACAAAATAAATCGCCTCATCACCACACATGCATAAAGTTGCAGAGCCTTTGTAGTCTTTTTCCTTTTTCTGGCTTTAGTTCTGTCAAACTGAGGCAATAGCTGACATGCTCGAAACTGTGTCCTGAATTATAAAACAGGATGCATATGTTATTGTTTTTCTCCCCTCCTCTCCACTCTCAAGTGAGTTTATTTTTCATTTTGAATGTGTGTGTCGAACACTCTGCCATTCTACTGCCCATTCTAATTTTTCATTCAGTTTTATAGCCAAGCAATAATTAGAAACTACTACTAGGGAAAAAAAAAAACACATTTCAGTTATTTGATGTCATCCAGCCTCATATAAAGTGTAAACTCTTGAAAAGCAGCAGCAAGAGAATTGCAGAGAACCTATCACTGTCTCTGACAAATTCAAAATAGAGTATTAAGCTCTGTAGTTTAGAACAAGTGCTTGATCTCTGAGCAATCTCCAGATAAAGTACATTACGACTTAAAACAAAGAAAGGCAAAAGTGTGTTTTTTCTTCTTAAAGAACTTGAATGAAAGGAACTTGGCAGGAGGCAAAGCAAGGAAGGCAACTATATAAAAGACATTCTTCCTAGATCTCATTGCTTCCACTGACTAACCCCTCAAAGTTAGAAGTTTATGAAATGATGAATTTTTCAGGGAAAATTTGATATTACACTACAAGTAGATTTCTTCAGTTTCCCTGTCTCCTTCACTACATCACCTAAATTCTGGGGGAAAGAAAGAGGGAATGAGCAGTAGGGAGGTGAGGGGAAGGTATCACTGCCTAAACGGGCATCTAGTGACATGTTGTAGTTTTATTGAAGAGTACTTGATAATCTCAGCCTTTACAAAAAAATAAAAACCCCAGTCTTCTCTTTTCCGTTGCATTTCTTTGACACAAGAGATGGATATAACCTTTCAGGTTTCTGTTAGATCTTCCAGCAAAAGTGAGACTCTCATTTTTCAAGACTTCAGAAGTGAGTCTGATTACTTCTCTACTTATTTGTTTGCTTGTTCTTTTTTTTTTTTTTTTCCTAGATGAGGTAGAAAGGGCAGAAGATTTATTTTTCCCTTGTGTGCTAATATGCCGCACAGGCTTACAAGATAAGGAGAAAAGCCAAGCAGTGAAAGAGTTACCTATCAAACTCCATTCTTTTTTCAATCAGGAATGTAGTAAGAGAAGGAGTCACATCACTAGGCTTGAATAAAAACATATTTACAAGAACTTTTGTCTCTMAAATCTTTCTTGTGACATTATTTAACTTAGATTGGATTCCCCTCCTCTCACATACTGGGCAAAATTAAATGTTTAACAGTTTACTTCACGTTTCCGTTTCCTTTGTGGTACGTTCGTTGGTTGTACTAATTTTTTGATTGCTMTTCAGTGACTTAGAGGCATCAAGCATGTTTTATTTGTATATCAACAGCATAGCAAATTGAATTCAGCAGACTGCTAAATCTGCTTTTTTTTTCATTGTAATTTCTGACCTAACCTGTGGCAAATGAGTTCTGGCAGATTTATCTGATGACATTATCCTCCCTTGCCCTGTTASTCTTTGACCTGACTCTCAGTTTGTCATGGGCCTGGGGCATTGCCAGCCCTCCTGTCCTTGTTCCTGTCCATATGTCTCTGCCCTACTCCTAACTCAGCCCATTCTGAGGCTGTCAGACTCTGCCTCTGTCCCCATTGGGCCTCAGCTACCCACAGCTGGGGTGACAGAGAAAAATGTGAATTTCCATCTCACCCAGCCTCTACCTGGGACTGTTAGGACAAATTCTGCTTTTAGRAAAGGACGGAATTGCAGTAGCTGAGGTGTTGATATGTGTCCCAGTTTCCCATCTCTTCTATGAGTCTTCTGATCTCAGGGGAACAGGATGAGTGTCCAATCTGGAGGTCATATCTAAAGCCCTATCACCAAGACCCAGCAGATCTCATCAAAATCTAGCTGCTCCTAAATTGTTTTTGACAAATTTTAAAAGGATTAACCTCCCAAAACTACTCCCCAATGTAAAGAACCCTTAAAGCCATTTGACCTTTCATGATTTTGAAGATCTTCTGCAGATCTACAATTCCATTTGAGTGCGAAATTTGGTCTTCTTCTGTAACTTAAACAACAGCCAACTTCCTTGCCCTTGAGAGCTCTCCTCAGAAACTGTGAGCTACAAATGCACTTGTTTTTCTTAACTACCCAGATATTTGTTTGCAAAGTGGCCACTATCAAAGCTATCCATATTTAAATATGAATCTAAATAAGACTTCCCACTGTGGTGTTGAAAACAGTGGAGCCTACCTGGAAAACACACTCTGAAAAGAGATCAGAGCAATTTAAAGTCCATATCACAAAACTGGTATCATTAACTAGCAGGGAGTAAATGTTACTTACTACAGTTGGGTAGGTATATCCTACATACATGCTGCCCATATCTAAACACTAAATATTTCCAGGATTTTTACTGCTGATTGTAAACTCAGTGACAGACTGAATACTCTCTTTTTAGCTATTCCTATGTACTGTGTATACAAGTGTTGTGCATTTCAGAAATGTAGTTAATTATTTGCTCAAGCTTTTTGACTATTCTGTGTCAATTATCTCATTCAGTCTAAAAAGAAACTAGGCAGCAACGGATTTTGCCCAATGGTGGAGCAAAACCCTCTTTTGCATCAAAACATTTTATTTTCAGATGGAAAGTGCAAAGTCAGCTCTCACTAAGCCGTGAATTCTGGATCCAGACAGCAAGCTGAATATACGATAAAATTACAAACTGGATAACAATCGCTTCATCTGAATAAATATTCTGAAGGTTTTTAGGGCATTATAACATGAGTGGAGTTGACAGCTAATACTAAACTTGCTCTTAGGATTTCCTGCATTGCAGGGGTCCCATATCATAGAAAACAGGCATTTAGGTACTCCAGGTAAAGAAATGAAACACAGCATCGAACGACAGAGGTCCATGAACATTTTTTCCTCTAACAATGTTTTCTTCTCTAACTGCATGTTTCCACTCCCTTGCTGATGCTTATCACCTCAGTTCTGCCAAAACTGTCATTGATAAGACCTTATTCAACTGTGTAGGATGAGCAGAATGATTTAAGCTTAAAAAAATTTTTAAAAAAATGTCTTTTCAACCCAGATTATTCCACTAATCTAATTTAGAGCATGGCCCTGAACACACATTGTCCTCGAACACAGGCACAGCCAAGGAGGTGATAAACTGCGGTGCAAGGGAGGGAATGAGTAACTGGGGTGAGAAAGGATGGAAATCTGTTAAATTGATTTTTCCACCAGAGAAAATGAAGTCTGGAACTGCATTACAACCCTTCGTTGAGTAGGGCTGGGCAATATGAAGATTAAAAGGCACTGACAGCTGCCAGGGGCTCATCTGTATGAATATCCCACAGGATATATACTACAGAAGCTGTGCAACAGCAGGGAATTTAAATATACAGAGTGCTGTGAAGACAAAGCTTCTGAGGTTGTGTAGTTTGGCTACAAAATTAAAAAAGTCTGTYTTATAGAGCAAATTGTAATTTTATTTTTCTAGGGGAAAACTAGAACAGGTATTGTTAAAGGATGTTTTCAGATGTGTGAATCATATTAGCACATCTCAGCTAGATTTCCATGAGATCTGTGATAAAATAATGAAGACTTAAAAATGGAGCTTGACTGTGAGATTTTGAAACTTTAAGGGGAGAGTCTTCCTTGGACTAGGAGAAGAGTTTTACCTCGTATGTGTAGGTGTGTGCTCTTAATGTATTAGCTGTCTCTACTAAGTCTGTGGTGTTTTTAGTGCAGATGCTGATTAAGAGCTTAGACTTATAGCCACTTTTTAAAAAGCCGTGGCAGTTTAAGGTGTTTACAAATGCCTAGTGCTTTGCGGGGGGAATCATGACCCAGCAGAGGTGCTTGGAGGGATCTGGAGAAGGTTTCCTAGTCCCTCTAGGGCAGTGGGGTTGGTGCCGTTTGGGTGCCAACAATGAGGCAAGGGGAACGTGCTACTTTGTGGTCCCTAATATGGGCTGATTTCTAGGGGGATGACCTGCAGTTGGAGAGCTGTAAGGCACCTTGGAAAGCCTCACTTCAAGTACTGCAGTTTAGATCCAGAAATGACCACTTTACAACCCCAATTTGCTGAAAAACCCCTTGTACTTCCCATTGTCCTCTTGCCTGGATTATCTGAAATGGAGGAGAGTTTAGGAGATTAGACTATCGAATGTTAAGTTTGAGCCCAAGAACATCCAAATGCAYGTGCAGTGATAATATATAAACGACAAAGCAAACCCTGTGAAATAATAGTAATATTATTATTAGCTTTGCCATTGGTAAATTGCATTCATTGGTCTGTACTTATGCTGAACCACCATAGCCTGTAATAGACTACAAAAATTCTCCACTGCTAGTTGAAAAGAAGCTTAAAATGCCTACTGATTTGGCAGTAATTTATTATTGGTCATTCTATGAAAAAGCATGGAATCAGCTGAATACTTCTATCATTAATAAAGCTGTAGCAAAATGGGATTCCACAGGATTTTGCTATCATTCAAATAATATTAAACATGCTCTTAATAACCTTGCACTGTTAATAACTTGCCACTGTTAATCTCCGTATAATGTGAAACCACAAATTAAGAAGTCTTTTCATGCAGGGGGCAGAACTTCATTTAAAAATCTCGATAGTGACAGAACCAGACTGAAATAAATCCACTTGGCAAACAGTCAGCTAGCGGATACAGAGATAAAGAAGAGCTTGTGAAGGCAGAAGCAGTGCAATGTCAAACCTAATTTTTTGCACAGTTTCCTACACAAATGTTCCCATTAAAATCAGGAATGTAGCAGCAAAAGAGTGATCTGTGCATGGTACAAAATGTATTTGGTTGAAATGATAAATGAGGCTGAAAAAATAAAAATTGCTTTCTCTCAGGTGAGATAGAGAATGAAGACTAATTGACTCCGATTAATCCCATATTAAACTTTGGAAGTCCAGTGGGCTTGACAGATAATGACTATCCTATTCACTTTTTATTTTATTTCAATTTAGAAGACAAGATTTAGGTTGATTTTATAAATCCTGTTCTTATCTTAATTTACAATTTGCGCCTATCTTAACTTTGATTAAGTTAAAATGATTTTGATTTTGCTATAAATTTTTTTTTTTTTTTTGTATTCTGAAGTACAACAGTCTGTTTTATTTTAATAGGGTAATTGAAATTCACTGAAATAAAAGGACTTATTCAGCTAGCATGTCCAGGTAGTGTACCCTAGCCATACAGCCTGGACAGATCACAACAGTGGCAAAAACATTTTTTTGGCAGCAGTCCTTTCAGAAAAACATCTTTCTTTTGTGCTTTTTTTTTTTTTTTTTAATGTTTTGGTTTTTTTTGGTGGGGGAAAAGGGAGTGTGGAAAATAAGACTGTTTTGAAAATATCAGCAAGATTTATAGGGTGAGGTAATATTAAAATATTTTTAATTATTTCCTAATTAACAAAATACAGAATTTATTCCTAGGAAGCCGCTGTCTCTTGTGCCGTTAGCCCATCCCAGCTCCAATACTATGTGACTGTTTTCATAACAAAGTAGTGGAATAGCATGTACTGTGCAATGCACTTATTTCAAATCTGACATTATGCAAGATGCCACAGAGAGGAAAAAGGAGAGTCAGCCAAATGCAGGCAGGTCGTTCTGCCATCCGCCACTGCCTGCTCCCACTGCCCAGCCCTACAGGAACATTTTGGCTGTGTGAGAGGATCGGGAGCCRGTCCCTGCTCCTGGAGCCAAGTAGCTGGAAAAGCTGGAAGCTGCTGGATGCTTCTGTGACACAGAGCATTTTGTCCTGCAATCTCCATGGCCCTAGGCCCTGAGACATAATTCCCGCTGTTCTTCTGAGAATGGCTTTTGGATCAAAACGTCTATAACAATGCAAGGGCTCGTGGCCACTTACCAGGGCGACCCGGCATCCTCTGCTTTGAGGAGAGTGCTCAAGAGTGCCCTGGTTAGCTCCCTGTCTCCTGAAAATGCACCTGAGCATTGTGGAGAGATTTTACTGGAGCCAGGCAGGAAACTAACACCCAAGYAGAGTCCGTGATGGTGAGGGCAAAGCTTAAATTTGGTCTATGGCCCTTTTATTTAGTCTGTAGCTATGCCTTTCCTGTCCCCAGTACCACAGTCTAGACATAGTCTAAGAGAGCTCATTTACCTCAGCCAGTGCCTTGAGATATGGTTTGCGTGTAGTCATTTTATCTTTGCAGATACCTGAACAACCCAAAAAGATAAGGGTCTCATAGCCAGCAGAACAAATATGGGAAGTGTATTCATGCAGGGAGTCACTAAACCTATCCTATCCCTCTGCTCAGCTCTGGTGAGGCTGCACCTAGAGTGCTGTGTACAGTTCTGGGCTCCCCAGTATGAGAGGGACATGGAGCTTCTCGAGAGGGTCCAGCGGAGAGCAAYAAAGATGATTAAGGGAATGGAGCATCTCTCGTACGAGGAGAGACTGAGAGAGTTGGGCCTGTTTTCTCTGGAGAAGAGAAGGCTGAGAGGAGATCTGCTTAATATGAATAAGTACATGAAGGGGGAATGTAGAGAGGATGGGGACAAGCTTTTCTCAGTGGTGGCCTGTGACAGGACAAGGGGTAATGGGTGTAAGTTGCAACACARGCAGTTCCGTCTCCATGTGAGGAGGAACTTCTTTCCTGTGAGGGTGCCAGAGCCCTGGCACAGGCTGCCCAGGGAGGTTGTGGACTCTCCTTCTCTGGAGGTCTTCAAAACCCGCCTGGATGCCGCCCTGTGCCCCGTGCTCTGGGTGTCCCTGCTGGAGCAGGGGGTTGGACTAGATGATCTCTAAGAGATCCCTTCCAACCTCAAACATTCTGGGATTCTGTGTAAACAATTAAAAAATATATGCAAACTATGCTGTTGCAAATGATAGAACATGTGTTGTGAATAAGAAGAACCTAAAGAGTGGTATTTGGCTTTCTGTTATTTTTGTAATTTCCTAGGTATCCATTTTTAAAATACCTGGAGTCTACTCAGCTTAATGCTAAGTACCAACAGTTGCAGCAGAAGTGAACAGAAACTGGGCTTGTAGCTTACAAAGACCTAAAAATTCCTAGGCATTCTGAAAACCAGAAAAGCCAAAACAAAATTAGCAGACTCTCTTTATTTTAGTTCTGTGTCTACACTCACAATATGTAAGAGGAGGACAATAACACCACCAGGGTGTCGGGAAGATAAATTCATTAATATTTGCAGAGAAAGAGAGTACTACAATGAGAGCCCCATTGAAAAGCCCATGAGAAAATGAATGATTCTCTATTCAGTGCAGCATTCAGATGGTGTGCAGTAAATAATGAATAGGGCACACATTGAAAGATGAGTCTTAAAAGAAATATTGAATAACTACCCACTCACTGAGCTCTGTTCATCCTCTCCTAACTCTGCATTCTGCTATTTGCACCTCCCGTGATGTATGTTAAAGGAAAATAAATGCTGTCTGACTTYGGAGCAGCTGGGTAGCCCTAATCTCAACTAATTTTAGCCTATAAAATAAGATGTCCACTCTGTGCTTCCTCTTTAGTCAGTGAAAAGAGATAGGTACCTTAGGYAGCCGTTCATCACACTATCTCTGACACTTTTGTTATGATGGGGTTATCACCGTCTGGTGGTGTCTGTCTCTTTCCTGGACACACAGCAAGGGAGTGCAGAGAATCAATTTGGCTTAGGCCCRTAGCACTGAGATGACTTCAGAGTTTACAGGAATCCCACCCTAAATTTCAGTCTGACTGGTACTATATGCTGTCCCAAAGCGAGTAGATCATTTTAACTGCCTTGTTTTCTTCCTAGTTTTCTGTGAATCACGATCTGTTTTGCACTGTTAAGTAAAGGTGCTGATATTGGCATTAGCCCGTCATTGACAAGATGCTTCAAAGATGCCATTCATGTGGCAGCTGGAGAGCGATGGAGYGAAGCTGCGTTAGATGCAGAACAGCTGCTTGTGTTTAGTGGTATTGATTGAAGAAAGATCTTTCCTTTTCTTCATCTCCCTGTTTGAAGAAGGCTCCTTCGTAAGTACGATAATACCTGTACTCTTTGGAGAAAAGTACATCATTTCAAGAGAGGTTATTCTCCATTAGTAAACAAGCATTCTTTATTTTTTTTTTTCCTCTTTAATTCCAGGCAAACGATTTGATTCATTCATCTCACAAACCTGACCTTTGTATTATTTCAGGATGAGAAATCAAATATATTGCACAAATCTGTCAGCAATCATGCAGAGCTGGTAGAGAAATTTTATTTTGTGATTAATCACATATGCAGATTTAATCTAACTTGGACAGGAGAGATAAAACCTCAAAGGAAACAAACTTGGCTGCATTTAGACAGGAAAAAAAATCAGAGAAGCAAAAATTCTTCCAGGGATTACATTCTTTTTATTTGTTCTGTGCATTGTCTTTTTGTTATTAAAATAGAGCTGTGAGGGCTTACCTCTGGTATTATGAAGTAATGAGCCTGGATTTAAATATTTTTTGGTTCTCATGAAACCAATTCCAGCTCAATTCCACTTCTATAAGACTTGCCATCGGTTCTTTTGTTTTTCCTGCCTTGTTATTTCCATGGCATCTTTTGTGAATGAAGTTCATGCTAGTATTTTTTTGACAGTTAAGTTGGAGAATTTATTTTCAAAGGACATTTTAGACGCTGTAGGAAAATATAGAATAAAGAGGTTAATTAATAGCATGCTCAACAATCAATCATCTTCAATTAAAATTTAGCTACAGTTAATGTAGGCATGCAGTCACAAGTCTCTGTCATTCTCTGCACTCTAGGGACAAGTCGAATACATAATGCAAATCCACCCTAGTTCTCATCGTAGTATTAATATTCACTCTATAAAATTTTCATAGTAGGTGAAGTTTCACATTTTATTTTCTAACTGTAGCTTAACATAACAAGTTTTAAGCTGTTCCTTTCATTTGTTTCTTCATTCACTGAGCATTTACGTTTCTTGTATCCCTGATCAGGCAAATACTTTACCACTGCTTACAGTAAGCAGGCCTAATGCATCCTATAGTCATTGCTGAAAACAAATCAATATATAAAATAAATGACCAAAAGAGACATTACCCTTGATAACTTCTCAGAGCTCAATGTTCACTGTGGCTTTAAAGACATTTTAATAAAAAGAGAGGTGAGCTCTAATCAACATCTCTGGTGTCCCTAGAAGTCAAGTTGAACTCAACGARGACATAAACAAGATTCATATTTTTAACTGCTGTTAAGATACAACTGTTTTTATGCTTCTGTGGTGATCTGCAAAAAGTGATTGCTGGAAGAGTGTGTAACCTGTAGTGAATCTCAATAGACTAATTTAAAATGGTCACCAATTTCAGCAGTCAAAAATCTTTACTGATAGTTATTATTCAGAGATTAGAGCAGACTACATTAAATGTCCTTCATTTGCTTCAGTGGAAAACTAGCTTGAACTCAACTATACATCTTCATGCTGCAGTGGATGAAGAATACTCACACAGTTTGTCCTGCTGCACAAGTGTAATCAGAGAGGGATCAACTGTCCATGTCACCAGAGGATCTTCAGGAGAAACATTTTCTAAATAATACCATCTTTTGAATTGGTTTTATATTTTTCTGAAGGTCTCTAAGGTACTGCAATGGCACAATGCCCAGCCATTCTTAACTTGTATTTACATTGCTTCACTAATTAACTAAACTAGCAATTTTATCCACACATGCATGATGCAAACTTGGAGCTCTAAACAGCCATCTTTTTTTCTGGGTTTTACCATGCTAAAGGCAGCAGTGCCTACCGCACAGATATTTAGCACTATCATAACACCGTCTGCAGAAGGAGTTGTGTGAGTGCTCTTTAACCTCTATCAAAGTGAGCCTGGCTTACTAGTGCTAACCACCTTCTGCTAGCAGAGCTGCTGTGACGATAAACTCTGGGTAAAAGGCAGAAATAATGAGCTGAGAAAGAACCACCTTTTGCCAGAACAGCTGCTTGAACAACTATCTGCTACGGCAGAGGATTTTAATGTGGAATGGTTGCAAGAAACTAAAGCACTCTCATAAATGTTGATACTCGATGATATTAGTCTGGATTAAAGAAGTTTTCAATGATTGATAGCATCCAGGAAAGTTAACGGTCAGTCACATTCTTGCCATCAATAAGCAAGCAATGCGATTGCTACTCATGTCTGAGGCAAAGATTTATGTAATGTGTTAAAAAACAAAATAAAACAAACTTTCTTTTTTAAATATGATTTTAATCAGTATATTTTTTTTTCAACTTGAGCTTTGTGGAGTGGAGCAATGGACTAATTGATTAACTTTTAGACACGGCAAGTAGATTAGATTAGATAATTTTTAATAAAATATAGTAGGTACTCATCAGTCCTAAATTAAATAATACTACCTTTCTAAAATGCTGTTTTAAATATCAGATATTTTCATTTACTGGCAATGGCTACTTTGAAAAGAAATGTATTATGTGGTTTAACTTATTGAAATGCATGATGCAGCAGCAATAAATCAAAACTAAATAAACAATTTTGTTTATCATGTAGACATTTTACTCCATGCTTCAAGGCCTTAATGCTGATTTCTTTCATGTTGACCTTTGCTCCAGTCAATTGATTCTCCTGTCACTATGTGCCAATTTTCCCTATCTGTTCATGCCATGTATGCTGTCCTTTCTGCTGTACTTTTCACCACATGAGCTTCTTTGTCTTCATCAGCTCTCCTCTAGTAAAGCTTTGTACAGCTCCAAGCTGAAAATCAGTGAACTCTCCCTTATTTTTAACCTTTTGCTGGGCAGGGGTTTCTCCTGAAAAGACTGTCAGGTTTTACATTGCGATGTTTCACTTTGCTTCCTTTTTCTTTCCTGCTTTCTCTAGTTCTGTTTCAGATTAGTCTATGGTCACGTACATTACTTCTTACTTAATGAACTAAAAACCTAGGTACAGATATGTCATAGGGACTTTATGAGAGCTGGACTAAATTTTGAGCAAGGATGAATTATAGTTCTTGAGTGAAAACCAGGGTAAAGATAGCAGCTTTATTTAATTTGGTATTGATTAAAAGATAAACCCAGAAATGAGAATTCTCAGAAATCAAACTACAAAGAACTTCGCAAGAACTTCTGAACTAAAACTATGGTGTCATTTCATTTCTTCTCTTGAAATTCTTATTTCATCTGAAAGATTCTTTTTTTTTTTTTTTTTATCATGATCCAAAACAGGACTAAAGAAAATACAATCCCTTTTTCTGTTTTTGAAGCAAAGTGTGTTTTGGATTGCCAAACAGTGTACAACTAATGCTATTTCAAAGTAGATTTCTGAGTGACATTTTGAATTATGTATTCCCACTATTGTGTCTAACCCTTTTCCAGTCTCTAATTGTGGGTCCCCTTTTGTGCATGTTAAGTACTTTTTCATCTTGACTGAATTCTAATTTTATCTGAACCCTTTGCAAGTATGTATGCTAATTATATAAAAAAATCTTTTTGCATTCATTTTGAAACTAGAACATGTTTTCAACAAAATGCTTCAGTTTCATAAATGTGAATTTACAACTTGTTCTAGCTTTGTCACTCAAAAAGGATTTTTAGTTCACTCAAAAAAATTTTAGATGCTATACTTTCAAATATATTTATTAAAATACACGTGAAATTTAACTTTTTTGAGGGTAGTCTACAGTAGCATTCTTGTTCGTAACACATAGATCACTTTAAAAGATGTATACATRTATGTATTTTTAACACCAATTATAGAATAAATTATAAGACAAACCTAAAAAATAAAAATAAAAAAGAGTATTCTGGAGTAATTTTAAAGAATCATTATGCAAAAATAGTCACAGTGTTCCCTCTACTAATTTTTAGTAGCTACCAAAATGTAATTGAATTTTAGTTTTATATATTTTAAATGATCCTACTCTACTTCTGATTACACACATAATAATAGGTATTATTTTAAAATGAAAGGAGCTACAAAGAAGATAGCCTTCTAATTATTTCTTACCTAGTACTACAAAGAGGGACAATGAAATACAAATGATCACTTGAAGATTTAAGTGCTTAGTTATTAAATGATTGAAAGTATAAAGGAAATAACTAATTTTAAAGTCAATTTGAAATGTAATTGCCCATTATGCCATCAGTGATCCAGGCATACTATGATTTACTAATGAAAAATTCAGCCTTGTATTAGAAAAGAGAAGACTTATGTCATTAGTTGCTACACCTCATTTGTACTGGTTTTCAAATAGAGATAACCTGATGCAAGCTGGAGCAAGTGTATTATTTTGAACAATTCAAAAGTCGTTTAACTTTATCATAGTAGTTTAACAATGAAAAAATCTTTTGGCAAATATATTATGTTTTAATTTGAGTTAACTCAGTTTAGGTTTTTATATTGTTACAGTCCTTTCATAGATGAACTTAAGATAAAATTATCTTGTAAGTAAAATTCACAATGTTCATCACAAAAAATCGCAGAACTAACTTTCTAATGAAATGTGACAATGTGCAGCATTTCACTATTTCTTGAAATCAATCAGGTATGAGGATGATCAGAAAAGGAAGCTTCTAGAACAGTGCACTGACAGAGGTTAATAGTACAAATTGTTCCAAGGAAGAATTTCATCAGTGTTTAAAAGGGATGATAGAGTTTTCTGCATTTTTTGATAGACACACACATATATACCACACACCAAAAAAAAATACATATATATATRARTATGTGTGTAAGAAAATGTATATCTATATTTATACATATATATACAATTTTTGATGTTGGCAGAGAATTCTGACATGAAGACTTAGATAGATCCCTTACTCCTCTATGTCTTTACTGACAGTTTTTATGCTGAGGAAAACTAACCCAAACACACACAGTCAAGCAGATTGTGTGTTGAAAAAGTTTCTAAGCCACAGGAAAAAAGGGAGTAAGGAGTCCAGCAATGTTTAATGGATGAATATCTGAACAATGTTCAGACAATTAAGTAATAATTAAAACCCATTTAAACATTTTCTTTGTTATATAATAGTACCTTTGAGCAACGCATTATTGACTTAAAATACTTTTGGTCAGCCTTATCCAGAGCCAAAGGGACAAGTCTACCTCGTAAATTGGTTATTCGTGAAATGTCATAAAATTCTGATCTATCAGTGATAAAGAAGTATTTCTCTGGCACCACATAGAGAAGACAGAAGAATCACCAGTTTAATTAGGAACTAAGTATTGATCTCAGAGCAGCTTAACTTTATTTATTTATTTATTTATTTATTTATTTATTTATTTATTTATTTATTTGTGCAGCCTATGCACTTTTTCCCTGAAAAAAAAAAAATGAGGAAGACATTGTTTTACAAGTGGAAATAATGTCATGGAAATGTCCAAATGTAAATTATGTTGGTGGACATATTGCTTCCTAAGTATTTCATTCATCCTTGCTGTGGATAATGGTAGGACACAAGATAGTAACTTTATCTATACATGTTATTTCTACATTTTCCTCAGGCTCTGTTTGGATGGCACAGTCCTGTCTTATTGGGTTCTAGTACTGGACCAAAAATACTGCTACATAATGCAGAATACTGGTGTAGCAAAAGCTTGGTCCATTGAATTCACTCTTAAAATACTTAAATGTGTTTTATAATTTTACGTCAGATCAGGTCTTGCTGTTCTATTCCACTCTGATTTTTAGCTGAATTAGTGTCACCTGTCCTACAGGAATTAGCATAAAGCCATCATAAAAGCATTAAAAACCTCTTGAGKCTTACACTCTCTTTTCCTGGGTAGCTCAATAGTCCTGATCATGTCCCCATACCTGATTTAAATCTGCTCTCTTTCATTGGGCAATATAATAAAGGGAAGACTTAGAATATTTAGAATTCTGGGCATTTTTGGAAAATTTTAGAAGTTACAGAACCATTTTGCAAGAAAGCATACACCTTGTGAAGAACAACTTAAATCAGTATTCTTTTTTAAAAAWATGCTCAAAGAACTTTTCATTGCAGGCAGACGAAATTGCTTTGAACACAAAGGCACTACAGTCCCTCTCATGGGATATGTTTTCACAATGAGAAGTTGATCTTAGACCGCACTACTCATGGAAGTGGTCATTTTGCTCTGGAATTGCATTCCTTTGGGCTTCTCTGCACTTTGTATGATTGACCCCCCTGAAAATCAACCTTTTATTTGAGGTAAGATCAGTTTTTCTTTAGTGAGATCAGCCAACTGATCCAGACTGCTGCATGTGTCAAAGTAGTAGGGGCATCAGGGGCCTATGGCCAAGGGCAAGGGGAAAGAACTGCACTGCAGYGTGTTTTCAGATGATCTTAAACTTATTATGATATTGTGCATGTGATGTGGTTATTATATCTTTCATTAATTGTCTGAGAACTTTCAGTCTGAGTTTTGATGCAGCAGTGAGCACTCTTCCTGAGGCTATAACGTGACATCTGCCAGAAGAGTTTTTTATTCTCTCTTACAGACTGCCAGYTCATTGGCTTAGATGGTGACAATTTAATTGATTGAAGACTGAGACATTTAAGAAAGTTTTTGTCTGTCGTGATTTTAAGGAATATTGCTATTGATTTCTCTGAAATCACAAGTGAAAAGGACCTCCACCTAAAAATGTAAAAATGTACCTGAAAATATTTTTCCAACCTCCTAAATGCAGAGGGATGAAACATGCTATAATTCCACCCAGGGAGTTAATAGTGCAAATAGATCAAAAAGGTGGAACATTCCTGGAGCAGCAGGGTTGATCTTAATGAGACATTAAAGATAGAAAATAGGTGTGATAAGAGAACACAGGTTGGAATTATAAAATTGTRCGATGTTATGTGGGATCTGGATGCAACGACTACATATTTAAGAAAGTAGGTAAATAAGAAACAGTAAGGAAAGTCAAAGAAACCAATAAAATAATAGTTTTGATAACCGAATATGGCAACAAATATATTTAATCAATGATAATTCATTTTTTTCAAACTTAAAAAATAAATCAAGTCTTAGCATCAGTAAGTCTTAAAAATTTTAACAATATGAACCATAGCCACTTTCTGGCTTGGGTATGGCCACATGAACAGCAATAGAGGTAGTTGTGTTTACCTAGAATTACTCACAAAAGTTAAATGACATCAACTGAAAGTACAAAATAAAAGCAGATAAAATAMTGTTTTGAAAAGAGCACTACTGGGGCAACTTAGGATAGCATTGCTCTTGTCCCGTCCGCTTTTCTGAAAGAAATTGCTGTCTCTTCATAAACTTGGCAGAACAGACCCTAAGCTTGTCTTCAGTTGCCATAGTCTCAGGCTTGACATACTACCTTAAATGGCCATCAGTTCCAATTTAAGATAATGTGCTGGACTGTGGGCTGGTGTTGCTGCGAAGTAAACAGGGTGTTTTTGCTGTAGGCATGGTAACATCCATAAAGAAGTGCAGCGGAGAGATGGGGGCAGTAACTTCTGAAATGGCTGCAGCATGAATCACCAAAGGTGTCCTGGTGGCACCTTACTTTAAGGCATCTTTAATGCAGTTTGTTTGCTGTTGTTTACARGTTAAATAGCCTTTTGATTAACTCTCTTTTGAGGATAAAGTTAGCATTAAATATCGTGGACCTTAATCTGCAGCATCTCATRTAGTAAACAAATGGTATTTTATACCTGGACAATCAAATTCCCTTCACTCAGTAATCATAACATATTTTCTTAGCTCCTCTGTTTTTCTCTTTCTGAGGCTTACCAGCAGAATAGTTATAATGAATCCTCTTCCTGAGAAACATTAGCATGTTCTCATAACAAGACCAGTAGTGCAAAGGTCTACTGCTCAGTAAATTGCTGAAAAAAATAAGGAATAGATTTAAAAAGTTAATCTTCCCTGGCAGATTAATCCATCCCATTCATATATTACTTCTACTGTTAAGATGCTTCACTTGATTTGCTAATTTTCTCTTAATTTCTAGATCATACAAATCCATACTAGTTTTTCTAAAGTTACACTTAAAGGGTCATTACATTTCCATTAAATTCAGCAAAAGAATACTTTAATTATTTCAATGTCTGCCAGTTCATAGGCTAAGACACTTCAAACTGGTTTATCTGCACTGTAGGTGTAGGTATGTCCTGCAAGCCTAAAACAAAAGCAGAGATAGCATTTGTGCACTTACAAGGTAATGTGATATAGGAATGATGCCCATATGATTCTATTCTTGTCACTGAAAGTTTAGAGGGATGACATATGAACAGCAGCACATAAAGAAGTTATCACCTGTAGCTATTTAGTCCTGCACCTTTCTTTTTTCCCCTCACCAAGTTTATCATCTCCTCAGGATAAAAGCAACACAGGATACACCATGATTAATCCTGAGTCAGTTTAGTGTGAAGTCAGGTAGCTTAGTTTAAATTTTGGTACGTATGAGATTAAGATAAACTGTGAGGTTTGGGCTGAACAGGTAAGATGAGGAGCTGCATTCCTTTCACCTAACTCTTACGTGGGAGGCATTTTTTGGTCAAGCAGTTGTTACACAGGTCATGACACCACTTAGAGTGAACTTTGTTTTGTAAGCATCCGCACTACATGCTACCGATGTTTTAATTGTATACATTTCAGTATCCTTGTGAGGGTGGCACCTTTCCGTTTCCCCCATTTTGCTTCTTTTGTTCTTTCTTAGGCAAAACTGTCTGAATTAACAGACAATAAACAGAATTAACCTGCCAATTCATGGCTGTGGATAACTGTAACTTCAGTCACCACAGAGAGACCTGGGAGGAGAAGCACATCCACCAGCTAAAGTATTTAACTGGAGAGAAGGGATAACTAACCTTGGGAAAGCTGGAGTGTGTTTCCCAGCCACGGCTCTCCTGTCCCACTTTCACTGCAAGGATGACTCAAGACTGAAGTCAGTGAACTGCAGTGTACTGCAGAGCACTCTATTGGTGCTGGTTATTTTGCCAGACCTAAAAAACCTTTGGGTTTACAGCTTGGGTTTCCCGAGAAATCAAGCCCTTCTTGCTGTGGAGTTAGTAAACTAAGAAATGAGGAGAAAGTTAGGCCAAAACATTTGAGAGCAGGAAATAATACGACCGTGTGAGAAGAAACCATTCTTGTTCTTGAGTCAGTCCTGTGTGAGTATGAGTCAAATCCCTTAATTGTGGCAGCAGAATCACGGGAGGATTTTTCTGTAGCACCTCTCTGGGGCTTCTAAACAACATCTGAAACAGAAAAATAAATAGTACTAAAATAAATAAATAAATAAATAAAAAGAGCAGTCAGAACAGAATATTTTTCAAATGAGAGCAAATGCAGGTTAACATTGTCTTAAAAAAAAGTGTTATCAGCTTGCAGGTCTGGTTTAGTGGGGAATACTTTGTTTAAAATCAGCCACAGTCAGCTATGTGATATGTAGCTTTCTGTACAGTTTTGCTGCTTTCCCATGTTTTCTGCTGCTGAAAAGTTCTTAAAGGTCTTGAAAAAAGTGCATCAAAACAAGCCTGGATACTGGCATGTCAGTGGAAATAGTTATTTCAGACATACACACACTCTGAGAATTGCATATCTAAAATCTACTTAACTTAGCACTATGAGCACAGTGGTATAGAAAAAAGAAAGGGAAGAAGGGGTGTRGTGATTTTAGTAGACCATGTGAAATTATGTGAAATATGGGGGGATAACAAGACACCCTTTTGGTGACCAAGGGTCTCCTAAATGCTAATGAGTGTTTCATATTCTTACAATTCCACTCTCTGCATGAAAAACTGACAGTTCTTAAAATATATTTAAGTAAGTTATTATTTATGAAGGCAGGCTGGTCATAGATGTAATGAATCCAAATAGATTTAGCCTTAGCTCAGTTCAGTGTTATTTTCCGAGCTTCCCTCTTCACATGCAAGAGTCATGCATTTAGAGCAGGCTGCCTGAGGTCATAGACAGGATTTAACGAGTGCAAGCCTGCTTAAGAAGACCGATTTGAACTGAGTGGATACAGAGCCTTATTTATGACACAAACATAATCTGAACGAAATTGGTTTATGTCTTGTTCGTGTTTAAGAGTACTGTGTGCAATATTTGCATTGGAAAATAAGAGATTTGCATGGGAGTGAATCACTAAAATTATTCACAAGGCATTACATGATTTTACAGTGGATCTTTCATAAGGGAATCAGGATGGATATTGTGGTGTTGGTTTCAAAATAAAATTTGGATGCTATGTGTGACTTTTAAAATTTTTTTTAGTAAGATTTTTTTTCATTTGAATAAAAGCATAAAACCTCTTACATTTTGCACAGTATTTTTTGCTCCGGATGATTTCCAACCCATCTATCTATATCACAGTGTCAGCAGAAGGCAGCAGACACAGGGAAACATGATTTAGGCAGGATGAGGAARCAGCACTCAGAGCACATAAGGTCATCTCTTGAATAGTAGGATTTTCTGCTAGCAGCTGGCACTGCTGAATCTGACCAGTGACTGGAAGGCATTTTGCCAGAAGCTAGGACTTAAAAAGATCTTCAGGCTGGGGGCCACAAAACTGAAATGGAGAGGAGCTGATCAGCTCTTTTCGAGTCTTAAAGATAGGTCAGGGAGGTGACTGAGGCAGTGATTGATGGAGTTGGCACTTCTGGGTTTGTCTACAAGGGAAAGCTGCATGGAGGTAAACTTAATTAGCTTTGGGGCCAGTATAGTTGCCATGGTGTCCATCCTTTTTGTGTACCTTCTTGGTACAGCAGGGGATTTTTTGGTTTCAAACCAACAGGAATATATTAAAGATAAATGGGAGAAATCATTCTCACACTGTCATGGAAGTGTGTCCATGGAAGTTTACAAAATTAAGGCCAAAATTAAGGCCTGAGAGGATTTGTCAGACAGTGAGGGCAAGAAAAGTGCTGTATAACATATACCTATATAACATATACCTGTATAATATATACCATTCCAAAAGTGCAAAATAAGCTATACCACTTTTATGCCAGGACAAGTGGGATTCCCCTCAGGTTTCGACTAGTATAAAAAACCTAAGCACTAGTGCAAAACAAAACACTTCACTGGCCGTATTTGTACAAACCAAAGTTATTAGTTATACCAAACTCCATGTTTGTTTAAATTCACATTATATTTTGGAGTTTGTCAAGACTAGCCCTACATAAAGCCACTGCCAGCTACACTGCTAATACAATGTCTTGTCCATACTATGACTGATAACCAAATTTTTAATAATATTTAACACATATAAGAATGCAGGTAATGATCCTATTGATTTGGAGTTTTCTTTACTGCTAAAAAGAATATATATTGTTATTGGTTTTAACCTCAAAGTAACCAATGTGCACCAGCTACCCTGTTGTAAAAACACTGTGAAAATAATGTGCTTTAATTAGACACTAAGGTAAGTTTGCCGAGATCAGTCCCAAACAAGAAGATAGAGCTTACTCTGTTCAGTGTATCTTGTGTTAAAACTAAAGCATTCAGTAACAGCACTTTGCTATGCATTCAGTTTGGCATATTTAGTATATATTAGTTATTTTTATGGGAAAAAAAAAAGCACACAAAGCCTTAGCCATTATAGCCTGCTTTTGCGTTGCCTCAGAAGGAATTATACACTCCATCCTCCAAAGAAAGCAGAGACCAGAGCTTATCCAGGGGTATAAACTTAGCCCTCAACTCTACATACAATGTGAAACAGAGAACAGTATGTCCAGAAAGTTTCGTTATCCTAGGTGATGCAATTTGTGTTTGGAATAATCATGTCTACACAGTGCTCTGGAATYGTTATGTCTCCACAGCTGTTACAAAATTGCCGTTTTGCATTCTCAGAAGATGCCCTGGTTTATTGCTTTGCCCATCTGGTTTTTTTTCATGGTGCTCATTGTGAAAGATCCCACCAGAAGGCAGCAGAATATCTCCCACGATGTCTCTCGTTTCATCACGATGTTAGAAGCAAACTCAGCCTTCAAAGGGCTGTTAGGTAAGAGACAGTAAGGACCACTAGTACATCCCTTTGGGACAGAGACATTTGGAGAGCTGCAGAGGGAGCTCAGTGGGCTTCCGACCAAAGTCATGCATGAAACGGTGAGGTTCAATATTGATGCAGAGCGGGGACAGCCAGCAATTTCAACAGCATTTGAGGGTATTACCTTTCAAGAGCTCTGAATGGAGAAATTCCCCTGCACTCATAGGAATGGAACATGCCATGAGACTTTCCCTCAGCCTGATGAAATATCCTCACCCATTTTCACTGTAAGGCTCACTGTTCTTATTTGGTAACCATTTCTGTGGAGGCAAATCAGCTGCCGGGATTACTGTGAAGGAGTTATGCATGACAGAAAAACTGCTTAGTCATATGAGCTGTAAACACACAGGGACTTATTGACAAGTATATGTTTTTGGAGGTAGCTAATGGTATTTAGATCACCAGTGTGACTAATATGGCTATTCTCAGTGAGGATCATGCATTTATATAGCATTTATCTATGATGTAGCAAGAGCTTCATTTTCAGAAGCAGGCTGTTTTACACTATTTTTTTTATTTTGACATACAWTTTTTTTTTTCCCTTTGGAAAGATTATTGTAGATTGTGTATTAACAACACTCAAAAACTGGATGCTGATTGGTAATTACTGCCTTTTATCAGATTCATTTCCTCTATTTTATGCAGATTCTGTGAAGGCAAAGTAAACAGAGGAAACACTGTGAGAAAAAGTATGCCAGTGCACACTTCCATCTGATCAGAAACACTTCAGTCAGACATGCACAACAATTTAGTTATGAAATGAATGCAGATATATGAAGAAAATGAATCATCTCTTCAGGCAGAACTTATGACTTTTGCATAGAGAAGGATTTAAACGTATTGAACTCTGCAAGTCTTTTCATACAAATCAACAATGTCATGAAAATCATTGCAGAAAATATAAGTAAGTTAGAGCAGAAGACTGAGGGAAAAAACTACTCTGTTGAACTACCCAAAAAAAAAAAAAAAAAAAAACCCTTATTCCTTTGGATAGGTGGATAAATTTACACGGTCTGTCTTACTGTTTTGCAGAGTGGAATTTGAAAGGCCAACCTTGCACCTGCAAAGTGCTGTAAGAAGCTTCTATCTCAATAAAGACATTGTTGGTGAAGGGTTGCAAGACACAGTTGGAATAAGCTTTTTTTCTCTTAAAAAGCAACTAACAAATCAAACAAAAACTTGCCATCTCTTGTAAAAGCCATTCCTGAAGGGGCACAGAAACTTTTTGTCCCTTCCCTCTTCTTTATTGTCTTAAATTTAACTGTTTYCCCCCCCTATTTCTACATCTTTTTTTATCACTCTCTTGAGTTGTGTACACAACATCAGTAAACAYACTATCCGCTGATTTCCTTTCCTTTTTGCGTAGATTGGACAGGTGTTCACCCTGTGTTCACAGTGTTAGCACCTGCGGCCACGGTTGCCGCAATGTGGCATGGGTGGGAAAGATAAAAAGAAACAGGTAGTTATTGCCCAAGAAATAACCTCTTGTGCCAAGAACGATAAAATGTTGCTTTTTCCTTAGTTGCGCAATAACCAGGCTAAAATAGAGCACTATCTTTGTCTGAAGTTTTCTTTTCTAATACCTGCAGGTCAACAAAAAGTCAACTTGCTAAATAAATAGCATTCGGCAGTCACCAAAGATGAAAAATGCCTAAAGCTTCTGTATCTATTGAAATGTTTGTGTGGCCAGAGAGGGGTGATTTAATATAATAAGAATGCAGCACAAAGCTGATGGCAAAATGAAAATGACCCCMAAAAGTTATTTTACTATTTTTCCTGTCCTGTACCTACTGTTACAATAAACTTGCCTTCCATTTAACAGGACACACAGAGCTGCCATGCTGGGTATGTAGGAATCTGAGGTAAATGGTAGTATCAGAGAGAAGGCCAGGAATGATGAAAGGCTTTTCAGCAGATTCTCACTGTTTTACATTTACAAGAAGTAAGTGACTTGCAGCCTTGAACATTATRGCTCTTTGGAGTCCAGCTGCAAAGCTAAATACTTCCCTTCTATTTCAGACTCCTCAGTAGAGAAAAAAAAAAAACAGTGTCGACTTAGGCAATAGTGATGTTAGACACCAGTGACTTTTTAAAGATGACTTTAGTATGGAGGCTGTATGTGTTGTAGAACTGGAGCAGGCTGGGCATCTTGCTGCCAGTCAGGAGACGTGAATTCAAGAGCTGCTCTGGATCTGTGGTAAAGGCTGCCCACAGTTAACTCAGTTGTGAGCATTTCATTAGAGTGAAAGAATCAAAAGTGAACAGGTCTATGATGTACATCACAGCCTCTTGCATGTTACTTGCTACAGAATTTTACTTTAAGCAACTAAACCTATAGGCCACACAGTAGAGAACAGCTCTGCAGAATGGAGATGCATATATATTTTGTAACTGCTAACTAAGTCCTTGCTGAGGTTTAACTGTTGTATACCACATATAAAGGAACAGGTCTCTATCAGAAATGGCCACACATTTAATTCTGAGCTTATTATTTCTTACTATACTCATCAGAAAAGGCAGCGTAACAATCACCAGATTAGTAACAAGCAGGCTCCAATATTAGGAGAGTCAATACTACTCAGGAACTGTGTAAAGGAAAGAATTTTCTACTGCAGCAACAGCTGTAGAAACGCAGCAACAAATTCAATTCTTCTGGAGATCTACACCACCCATGCAGGCAGGTAGCCTCTGGCATCACGCTTTGTGCTTCAAAAGGTATCAGAGGTATTCAAGCATTTGGCATAGCTGCATAATTGGTAATGAATGATACATGTATTAGAGCATCTTGGTTGCTTCAAGTCCTTGTTTGTTAGAGATACATTTACAGCAAGAAGATCTGATGCTCTGCATGATTAAGTCCTTGTGGCATTTATTTAAAGTCCGGTGTTTCATTATTTCCTTCCTTGAGGGATATGGTAATGACAAAGTCTTGGTTTGTCCACAGGCTTTGTGGACAAAAAAGAGAGACAAATAGGCCAATACTGCAAATGTCTTAAGAATAAATTATTTTATATATCTAAAAAAAAAAAAAAAAAAAGCTTTCAACACTTGGAGGAAACTGACAAGTATTATGGATAAGAAAGGTACTTTCTGTCATTGGAATTTATTTTATTTATTGTTACTTCTGGGGATCTCTCACCTGATGATACAAGAACAGAAGTGCTCCTTGTTCGATTCATAGGCCTAATAACTGGGTGGGTGACTATCAAAAATATTTTGAAGAATCAAAGAGTGAATTTAAAAAAAAAAAAAAGGTGCTATAGAAGTTTCTGTTGAAGATTTTGTCTCTTTATAATGACAGCAGAATTCTCAAGCATACACAAAAAATCTTCAAAGATTGCATTAGTCAAAGCCTTTTTGAAGTAGCTTGTGTGCTTTAACAGCTATTTGCACCAAGTTAGCATATTGAATTCTTTTGCCAAAATGTTTGGTAYGTGCAAAAAGCAACTAACTATGATCAGCTTCAACATATGCTTTCAGATGGCTCATTTACAGATTAACCATRCCAAAGGTTTCATTATAAAAGGAAACAAATCCTTTAAAATGTTTAAATTAAAAAAAAAAAATCTTAAAAACTTAAAAATCAACATGTTGAAATAGAACAAAAATGATATTAAAAAATCAAATATAAAAGCAAATTGAGTTGTTTTAATTTAGTTAAGAGTTATCTGAGTTAGAAAATGTTTTCTTAACATATTTACAGTCTGATTCATTTGACAAAAAATAATCTTAAAGATCAGTAATATCTCCTTATAATTACTACTTGAATGTAAATCTACTTAGTTAAGCACTTTAAGTTCTTTCATTAAATGTAATTAAATACAATAAAAACTCAGAGACTCATAGTCTACCTTTCAGGTCTTTAAATAAAAGGAGTGATTTTAAATAATTCTTTTATCTTGAAAATTCAGAGGCTCAGTTGCTTCTTCAAATTTTCCTCATGATTGTATCATTTTTCTTCAGTTAAAAAAAAAAAAAAAAAGAAGACAGAAAAATCCAGGTATGGATAATTGCAATGGAAAGAACTGCATCAGGTCTAATCACCCTGGACTCCCTTCATTGTCTGTGCACACAAAAGAAGAARAAAAAAAAAAGTACTTTAAGTCATGATTCAGTCATCCAAATGTAGGTATATAAAATGGTTTGGTTTCATTGAGCTCTAATTATCTGTTTTTCTCTATGCACTATTAAAGCACAGCTAACCTAGGGAATGACTACTTTAGATTAAGATATCTGTTATCAAGCAAGGTGAGATGATATACACACCATGTAACTTCTGTGATCAAGAACAARTATCTACACAGAAACAAACATTGCCTCTATTACAAGGCCTCCAATACAGTAATGTGTGCTAAAGCTCTTATTTCACCTTCCCTACTGCATTCACTAAAACATGTAGAYTGAAATTTCTATCACAAAGAATAATATAGTGTAACATTGCATCATCCTCCATTCTGCCTTATGAAAGTGACTGATCATTAGACTTGAAATTACCACTTACCTAGGTGTACGCAGTACAGATTTGGAAAATAAATCAAGATATTAACACAGTTCTCAGTTTTGAGTAGTGGTATGTGAATTATAATTATTGTATGCAATCGTACATTAGTATATTTGGTGTGTATACATACACATACTAATATGTTTATAGATAAGAATTGTAGTTAAGAAAGCAATTGAAAGCCATCATAGCTATATAAATTAATAAATTTCATACATTAATAAAAGCAACTTATTGGATTGCAGACTGCCTATATCAATGAAAATGTAGAGATGAATACAACATGAAGTATTTTGTTTCACTTTGGATTGACACASGACAAATAAGGATGAAACTAACCCTAGAGATGTCATAGTTCCATTACTAGCTGTGGAAAAGAAAGAAGCATTCAACAAATATTTAAKCTTTGCATTTAGAAAGGAAAATATAGAGTCTACATTGCTAAAATACTGTATATGCTGACATTCTCTGAAGTGGGTTGTGAAGGCCACATACCACCTTTTTAAATTGGTAGGACCAGCTAATTTTATTTAAAGTTTTTTAAACGGAATTTTATACTGGGGCTCACTCACAAAAACCCTTAGCATAGTGACATAGCCTTAGCATAGCAGTCCAAGAGGCCTAGAAAAATCTTATGCTGGCCTAATATTTCAAAAGCATAAACAGGATGACTAGGGTAATTGTAGATGGGTTAACTTGACCTTGGTTCCATGTGAAAGAATGGAACAGCTGATACAGGACACTGTCAATAAGGAAATAAAGAACTGTAATATATTTACTGCCAGCCAACATGACTATGCAAAATAGGTCCTGTTAAGCAAATTACATAGTATTCTTATGACATCAGAGTTTTGATTATTAGATTTGGTTAATAAAAGTTGACAAAATAATATCTTTCAGACTTTTACAAAGCATTGGTTTTACAGTTCAACTTGATTAAAATATTAATGTCTAGACAAAAASAAGGAAGCATATATCAAGTGAGATTAAAACTCAGAAATTCAATGTGTGACTGCTAATCATAATTTATTAAATATTGCCAGTGTGGTCCTACAGAGATCCAGTTTTGTCCTCGTATTACTCACTGTTTTTACCTAAGGTATGAGAAAAAACATCAAGTTTTAGCAATGTTTGTAAATGAGGCAAATAAAAGAAAGAAAAATGATGAGAAAGATAGATGAAAAATAAGAAGTGATCTAGTGTACTCTGTAACAGGGCAGAAAAATATTAATATTGCCTATTAAAGGCAAATACTGTAGACTTTGTGAAGGGTAAACTTGTAAATTTGAAGAGAGTGATGACTCTAATAAAATGGAAAGACAATTGTTAACAGTCTTTTTTTTTTTTTTTTCTCATGTAAAGATGTCATGAGGTTGACTAATGTAACTCAAGTACATATATGAATATTCTGGAAGCGGTCAGAGGTGGTCTTCTAATAGGTAGCATGGTCAGGTCAAATAAAGCTTTCCACAGAGAAATGCAGAAACAATGAAAGCTACAACCAACATAAATATATYAATGTGTTTTGGACTATATGAAGCAATTTTTCTGGGATATATTGCAAACACAGTGGATGGAGAAACGGTTGGCAGGACTTATGGACATCTGCATTAAATAAGGTACAGAAAAATAGTGGGAAGTTTGTCCTTTTGTTTGGGGAAACAAACTTTGGCTTTATTACTTGTAAATAAAATTTCGTAACGTTACTAACTCTTACAACTTTTTGAGTACTTTTAGGTTTCTAGTAAGCATACATCCAGTCCAGAATGGCATAAGATGCTCTAGACAGTGATGAAATGTCTGAGACGCTTAATGGGAACCCATCCTAGCAGTGTCCTGCTTGTTTTTCTGCTTGGTGATCCCCAAAGGTTTGCTGCATAAGAGCTAAAACTCACCCTCCACTTCCCTTTGGGGCACACATGATTGTCACAAGAGGCCAGAGCAGCTGGGGTCTCTTGACAAGGAATATCAGATAAAACCTACCTGATTTTGTACTCCTTTCTCCCATTCTGAGGGGGAAAGAAGGTGAAGAACCTCTGTAGTTCTTGTCACCAGTCTTTCAGTTTGGAGAAGACAAAAGAATAAAATACATTGCTGGCCATCCCTGACCTTCACCATCCTTTCCAACATACTAAGGCTTCTCTGAACTTCTAAGTTTTAATACCCCTTTTAAACTGCCGGTAACTCTCCCCTTTCTAAAACAATGACCCAACAGCTGGTATCTTCCTTTTTTTTCCCTCTACCATCATCTATAAACAATCTGTGAGGAGGGAGAGGGATAAAATGAAATGTCTCTGTCTTGCTCACCTCTGGTTTGCCGGCTAARCATCTATCCCACAGCTGTTTCACAGCACTCAGCCCATAGGGCAATAGGCAACAGGAAATACAAAGTGCAAATGTCTTCCAGTGTCCTAATTTTCACCAGAATCAAGAGGCCTGAGCCTAATGAGAAGCATTTTCCTGAAATCTCAGTTTCCTTTCTGATAAATTCCAATGTGGTCACATATCCAGACAGGTGAGCAAATAAATGCATTTATTTGTCTTACTTAGCCATCAAAAAGATAGGAGATAAGTGTAAGTTACTTTTCTAGAGTCCCCTTAAAGTGAATTGGGAGAGACAGCTATTTTCTAAGCAAAATGTGTCCTATGTATTTTAGACTACTATTCTATAAGCATTGATTTCAGAGCAGCACATAGCAATATTAAACATACCTTGAATGTTGCTTTTAACATAAGTTGAATATTTCTTTTAAATAAGCAGAGCACAGAGTATCAAGCCCATGCTGGTATTAGGACTTAATGTTGCTTTTAGGCATGCCTTTAGGCTTAAAGTTGAGTGCTGAAAGGGGACCATATTTCACAGAGCATTTTGATGGTTTTCCACAGGTGTAACTTCACTTCTGGAAATGCAGAGTATAACTGTTGCATTTATGTCTCCCTCAAATGCCTCTAGTCTATAGAACAATAATAAAAAAAAGGATATTCTCCTAAAGCTTTTTATAATGGCGAAAAAAAAAGGACTCTACTGAAACTAAATTACTTGAGACAAACTTTTGTGAATTATATGGACTTATTTTCTTCAGTTGCTGTCTGTTTCTGAGTCTTATTCAGGAAGCCAGTCCTAGGGAAAGCTCAGTTAAGATTTTAAGATTTTTTTATTATTATTGAAATTCAAAAGTAGGCAAGATATTTGTTTATGTTATTTAGCTGTGTGTATGCAGCGTAGTTAAACCTGCACATGGAAACAATAAATCAAAATTATAGACAGCCTTYAAAAGTGAGACTGAAAACCGTACTTCAATATTCCCAACTGAGAGACAGATAAAAGAGTAACTAAAATCAGCAAGTCAGTAAGCTGGGCTGTAAAATTGTTTCAGTATTATCAGTTTAAGGAATTAGGAAAGTAAGGATATGAAAGTGTGAATGTTTTCTGGAGTGTGATATTTAACTTGCTGGCATTTCTTTAAATATAGCCAACATAGGAGGGTGGCAGACAACCGTTGTTTTAAAACCTGATTATCCTGCAAGAAAACCCAGATCCCTTACTCATAGGCATTTTCCAGTAAATGTTCAGTTAACAGCTGACAGTCACCCATGGGCTTTAAAATTCTCTGATCTTTTCACAATCAGTGGATTKTGTCTGTGTAATTTATACCTCTGGGATATAGTTACATGTTTAGCACATTTGTTGTTCTGATGCATTTCTAAATAAAGTAGAAAAGGTTGTTTTACTACAAAAAGGAACAGCATCTCAGGAAATTGCTGAAGAGGATATAAACTATTGGGTAGGTAGATCAGCTGGGATCCAAGGATCTTTCATGGGGTCAAAGTCACTTATGACATAAGAAATTTTGATTAGCAAACAAACCTGGAACACTTTGTACCAGAAATGAAAGGCTCTTTCAACTCTCTGGAAGGTAAAAGAAGAGATACCCCGAGGAGGCTGCATTTCTGAAGCTTCTRCCAGGTCCTCACACAGCTCCAGCCGAAGCTGAGGCAACGGCTTGCTTTGATTAGGTCTCTRTAAGGGCCCCTGCCTTAAAGAACCGATTCACATTGATCATGGCTGCTTTCTAGAGATTACAGCAACTTTTGCAACATCTGGGCTGAAATGGGTTTGGAGCTATTCATCTTTAATAAATCCTGAGAGATTTCCCAGGTTGACAATTCTTTAGCCAAAAACAATCACAATTCCCATCCCGCCACAGAATGAAGTAGATTTCTAAGTTCAGAAATACCCAAGGCTTCCGTATGCAGCCTAACCCTCCTAATTGAGTAATCCAATTAGTATAAGAGTGATACAATGGATGTTTCTTGTTCTCTGAAGCTTTGGAGGAAAATACTCTAACTCTCCTATTTTGCTAATGAGTAAGACACTTGGAAGGAAAAAATGAAGACCTGTGGAACTGAACTGAAAGACAAGACTAGAAGAAAATGGAAACACGGAGGAATGAAGTGGGGTGCCTAGAGACACTCTTCTGTTATATGATTGAATACAACATATGAAATTAAAACATGTTCATTTGTCATGATTGCTTCATTCCTTGCTGTTACTAATGCCGTCTTTTGTGCCTTTGCTCCATTAGCAGTTTAACTGAAAGCACACTCCTCACTTGTATTTGACTCTGTGGTCTCCCACTTCAGTAATGAAAATGTAATGTTCACATGAATCTTTTATTAACATTAAGTGACCATTTTGCTCTATGTTCATGAGCACTCAGCAGATCATGCATGAAACCTTTCTTTCTTTT
>NW_020455016.1:1382418-1384857 GCF_003342845.1 Nothoprocta perdicaria
TCTTCTTCTTCTTCTTCTTCTTCTTCTTCTTCTTCTTCTTCTTCTTCTTCTTCTTCTTCTTCTTCTTCTTCTTCTTCTCTTTCTCTTTCTCTTTCTCTTTCTCTCTTTCTCTTTCTCTTTCTCTTTCTCTTTCTCTTTCTCTTTCTCTTTCTCTTTCTCTTTCTCTTTTGGAAATTACTTGATAAAAATAATTATTATTCTTCAGACATAATTGCCTCCAGCCACTGAAGCGCTCACTACAATACGGCTGTTGGAGATACCTGCTCCTCCTTCTCCCTCCACACTCCAGCCACTTGTGACAGTGCCTGTCACCGGCAGTGTGGTGTTTGGGCCACGATGCCCATCAACTGGAAGAAGGATTTATTGATTTATTTGTTTTCTTTTTTCTCTGCTGGGGACATATGAACGGGTGTCAAATTCTGGGGTCAACAGYTTTGCACTCACCCTGTTTTGGTGCTTGCTGTTGCTGAAATTAATAGCTGCATCCAGACGACGGATCTGGAAAGYGCGCAAAGATACATTGCAAAGGTGTTCCCCCTCTTTTGCCTCTCATTCTTCCCCACGCACCTGAGCACACCCAAATCCGTGAGGCTGACTTAATTCCTTAATTCCTCGTACAACTCAGGCCTGCTCTGGTGTCTACCATGGAGGCGCTGCTCGACAGCCAGAACGCCTCCCCGCACCGGCAGCCTGCCCCGGCCTCTTGTGTATGTACAATATATACATTAAGCAGAACAGAAGGAGGTCCACTGTTAATTACTCATCCATACAATGCCTGGCACAATGGGAGCCCGAGGCTCCGCTGCGTTTCCCAGACTCTGCCTAAATAATGCAGATAGATGATAATGCTCTCCGAAGGCAGCCAGTCCACTGCAAGGGCAACCCTTTCTCACCTCATTCACATGAAACTTCCAGCAAGGCTGTACACTGAAAAGGAAAAATAATAGTAAACACATAAATAAATAAGCAGGCGAGGTTTGCCTCTATAGTCATTATATTCCCCAAAATTCCCCACTTTACCTCCCTGGTGGTCTTTGTGTGTGCACAGATTAGGCCAGACAACCAGAAAGTGTTTGGCATGAGTAAGACTGCACTGATAGCATACCCCAAATAGTAAGGAGTGACGAATAGCCATAATATGTCATAGATTTATACCCTTTATTCTGCACTGTTAAATAAGCCCAGGCAGGAGAAAATAAATAGATAAATATAAATGTACTCCCTTCAGAAATAGCACTTTGGGGACTTTTTAGTAGGAGCGTATATGACAGAAATCTGACAAAACAGGGCTAAAAGTAAACACGAGATCATTTAGACTATCACACCGCCCTGAGTCAGGACAACTGTTCTGGTGTCATTCCTGATAAATATTTGTCCAGCTTTAAATCCTCTGGTGAGGGGGACTCTATAAAAATCCTTTGACAGCCTACTCCAGGACTCCATTACCCCTGCTGTTAGGAAAATTATCCTATGCCAGAATAAAGAGCAGAGGAAGTTAAGCTCATTTTCTGAAGTTAAAAAAAAAGAGAGAGAGAGAGAGAGGAAAATGAGATACTACCTAAAGCAGATGCAAAGGCCATGTGAAACAAAGGCAAATAACCAAAGGAATTGTAGGGCAGAGGGGAAAACTGGATGCCTGAGATTGTTTTGCTGGGGAATAACCTCCCAAAGGCAGTAAGAMACAAATGGAGAGAGGCAGGAGTGACCTACCTAGGAAAGGAAGCAAAAGAAGAGCCTTTTCAAACAGAATGCTACCTGGAAAAGAGGCAGAATTTGAAAAAGCAAATCAAACAAAGCCCTGTCCTGGGGTGTTTGGGGAAATGGAGCTTTTTTCATTTTCTGTAAATATTACATCAGAGAAATACTGAATTCTATCATCAATGTGTTCTGCAACAGAAGTACCCCAAAAGCCCCTAGACCTCGGCTGTCCAGGTGGGTCAGACAGAACGTTGCAAGGTCTCTTGAATAGCACTTGATGCAAAAGAAAGGGGAAAAAAGTAAAAAGAAAAAAAGTTTTAAAAAAGCGTCATTTTATCATTTTAAATAATTCTTAGATATTTACACATTCCTTCTGCATACAATAGAGGTACAGACTTCACTGCTGCTTTTGAAGGTGTTTAGTTGAACTGCTTYGTGAATCATTTTTGATGAAACTATCATGAATTGGTAGTTATATTGTAATCAAGCACTTTTTCCCCTTCAGCAAGTATCAGTATGAGCTTAGACACACAAGCACTGTGCGAGGAAGAGAAGTAGGTAGTACTTCTCTTCCAAAGCTCATTATATATATATACATACACACACACACACACACACACACATATATATATATATAGTGTGTGTATATATATATATATAGGGATCCCAGCAACCTCTTGTTTTCCCCACTCCCAACATCTTAGTTTTACTTTCACATCTGGCTATAGGGAGAAAAAAAAA
>NW_020455016.1:1386150-1390118 GCF_003342845.1 Nothoprocta perdicaria
CATTTTCAAAGGGTGTGTCAGATTTTGAAGCTCAACCTACTCCTGCATCCAGCCTCTCTGAAAATGTTTTCAGTCACCTGGCTGGCACTTTGGGCAACATCCAAATATAGCAACGTATTCATAGGGCTTGCACAGAATCAGGTTTCCACGTGCAACCCAAAACAGCTGRATGCTCCCAGAGGTACCATTTCGACTTGACCAAGAATAAATAAAATCATTTTAGTTCAGGCTTTCCTAGCAAAATTCACTGATGCCTTAAGAGTATTGCCTAAAAAATCCTGGTTGCTGACCTTTTTTATCCTCCAAGCCTCTAGATGAGTAGCCAAAACATATTTATATATACTTTTATAAATAAAATAATCTTATTTATAAATAAAATAATTCTTTCAACATATAGCTAATGAATCCAAAATACTCTAAGCATGGAGAAAACTACTGAAATCAGATTAACTTTGTGCTGGCAAACCTGCATGAGCTGGACCTAAACTAAACTTCATACTTTTCATAAGCAAGGTGTACACTTTTCTCAACATGTCTCTGCCAGGTTAGGGTGGAAGGAGGTTAAAAAACATGACTGACACAACTGCAGGCAAATGCCCCTAGCATAGATATGGAATTTTGACAAATCTGAGCATTATCCAGCATACCTTATTTTTCTTGGAGGCAGAAAGAAATGGCTGGAATCAGATATACTGGCAACAAATCATAGTCTAGCAGGCAAGGAAGATGTTAATACTAGCACTCCTTTGCTGGTCGACTTCATTGATACAGTTATATTGGCAAAGTATTGCCAGCAGAGACCTCAACTAGATACAGACGTGGTGAAATAGATGGGGCAGGGTGATATGAAGGAAAGGAAAGGCAGAGGTAAAGCGGGGAGATCATTTTTTCTTTCATCGTGGTGGAAATATTCCATAGGGACGATTTAAGCAACAGCATGTTAGGGCTCTGACAAACATCTTCTGGCAAATCTAGTGCTGTTACTGAAGATGCTACTATGCCTAGCTGTCCACCCCCATGTTCTGCCCAAAATTCCTTGGTGGAACGCGCGCTGTGCGTCAGCCACCCAAACGCACCGCCTGCCCCATCCCTGGAAACCCTCTTGCGTCGGAGATGGATGCCGGTGCGTTGCAGGACGTGTAGGAAGAGCTGAGGCAGAGCCGCGCCAGCCTATAGCAACGGTGAGCTGTACACAGGGGTGGGATGGACTAATGGGGTTAGGCCATTTAGCTTAATTACATGCCAGTGTAATTACACTGGAAGGACTGGGAACTTTTTCCAGATGGGATATAGTTGTGGAAAACATTTTGGAGTTCAGAGAAAATTGTGAGTGAGGAAGATCAYGGAGGCAAACTAGGGCTGTTCGTTCTAGTGTCAGTCAAGAAACAGTGGCAATTTCTTTCTCTGAAGTTTATGGGCCCCATTTCTTCTGTTCTGCACCAAAGATACGCATTGAAAAACAAAAGTCATAACTAATTATAGAAAAAAATCCTTGCTATGAATCAYCCACTGCTAAAAAAATAAATTATAATGCTACTCCTTATATAAATGCTAGTAATAGGAAGTGTAAGCGTCAACCTAGAATTTTAGCCTGTGCTTTTGTCACACACATTGTTGGCTAATTTGATTTTGCTGCTATAGTCAGGATATCCAAATGTTTATTATTTATCACACAATGATGAGTAATGTGAAAATATAATTTAAATTAATTCATATTCGTTTTCACATGTCAATTCTAATAATGTTCTCTCAAGGCCAAGAAGCACGTATCTTAAACTTCTAGAAAAATCTTTCCAAAGTGGCAAGAAGTTCCCAGACAAACGGCTCCTCTCGGTGTTTATGGGCCTGGATTGCTCGACTGGGAAGAAGTTTCTCACATAACTGCTTCCCCTTATGCCTTCAGCAGTCTAAATACAAGTGACAGACACAGAGTATCAGCTACTCCCCACTTCTCACAGCATTTTTTTTTCCCTCAAGGAGGTCAGGTATGCAGCAGTGACACATAACCTAAATTTACTGTCCTTCACCTGGAGAAAAAAAAAAAAAAAAAAAAGGCATTTTTCACATGCAGAATTTGAAGGAGGTTTCCAGGACAACAAATACTGTAAATACACTGTTTTTCTGGGAGGAATCATCCGGGTACGGAAAGGTCCTGAGCACTTTGCTCAGGGTTTTGCGGGGAATGCGTGGCTGAAGCAGCCCCTTCCCTGCTCCTGAGGAGAAGCCAGTGCCTCCCATCTCCAGCCAGGGCTTCGCCACCCACCGCCTCGTGTGCTTTATTATCGTTATTTTTTTTTTTTCTTTAAGCAGGTAACAACTACCTTATATGTAAATGTTAGCACTTCTCTGCCAGAGGGAGAGCACTTTCTTAATGAATAAACAAACAGATAAATGGCAGCTACTTTTACGGCGGGCGCTTACAGCGAGGTGTTCCCCCCGCTCCCGGTTGCAGACGTTGTTTCCTAAGCCGGGGATTTGCGCGGCCTGCGCGCGAAGCCACCGCCGCCACCCCGGAGCGCGGGGATCCCCGAGCCGCCGCATCACATGCTTATTTATTCATTTCTCCTTATTTTTCTCCCTTTTTTATTTTTTTTTTCTCAAATTTCCTCCCCCCGCCCCTCGTTTTCCTACTGCTGCCACTGCTTCCCGGCACCGCGGTGCGTTCCGTGTCGCATGAGCAGCGATTTCCCCCGCGGGGTCCCCCCGCTTCCCGGCGCGCCGGGGCGCCCCTGTCCCCCCGCTTCCCGCCCCCCTGCCGCGTGTCGCCCCGCTGCTCCCGTTTCGCGAGGAGGGGCAGCCCCATGGCGCAAGGCGCCTCCTGGTAAGCAAGCGCCAGGGCTCTCCCCACCGCCGGCGAGGAAGCAGGCAGGGGAGGACACGGACACCTCAGGCACGAGGAACGGACCCAAAAAGTCGCCGTAACAGCTTTTTTTTAATTATTATTTTTTCTTTCCCTCCAGATAAATAAATAAATAAGGTATCGAGCGCTGCAGGCCCCCCCTCCTCTCCACGGCTCATTACTTAATTGCCTCGATGCGCCGTAATCCCCCGGTGCGGCGGGGTTCGCTTCCGAGGGAGACGCGAGCGCTGCCCTTCCTCACGGCTAACGCCAAACGCCGCGATAAATTAAATTTATTCAGTTAAAGGCGCGCAGGGCTCCCGCCGCTCCGCCCCTCCGCGGCGGCGGCTCCTCGCCACGCGCGGGCGCGGGGCGCGAGCGGCGGCGGGCCCGGCCCCCGCCATGCCGGGGGGCGGCTCGCGAAATGGCGGGCGCGGGGGCGCGGCGGAGGGGCAGCCCACGCGGGCTGCGGGAGGGGAGCAGGGGGGCGGCCACRCGCACGCAGGGCGGCCACGCAAGCGGCGCTGCGTGGGCGCGCGCTGACACACGCCGCGGCGTGGGAGGGCGCCCCGTGCCGGCGCGCGGGGGGGAAACGGGCGCGGGGGCGGCAAGATGGATGGCGGCTCCGGCCATCTCGGCGACCCGGCGCCTTTTGTGCGGCGGGGACAAAGGCGCCGTCGTGCCGCGCGTGAGCCGCGTCGTGACTCGCCGCGCCGCGGCCGCCCCGCTCCTCCCGCCGGCGGGAGGGCACCTCTGTGCGTTACACAACGAGGACCCCCCTCCGCGCCACCGCCGCCATCTCCAGCGCCACGGCCCCCGCTTTCCGCCTCCCGTTTTACCACCCGCCTCTCCCTCCTGGAAATAGCCCCGGACGTGCACGTCCCCCGGCCGCGGGGCTGTGCGGTGCGCTGCGGGGCTGCGCGCACTCTGCGCGGCTCTACTGCTGCCGCCGGTCTGGCCGTGTTTTGGGCGCGCTGCGGGTGCGCGGCCGCGGAGCGAGGCAGGGCGCGGAGAGGAGCGGGGCGGGGGGCGGCGCGGGGAGGGGGCCAGGCCCGCGGCTGGGGGTGGGAAACGCCGCCGCCGGGCGGAGGGAGGCGAGGCCTAGCGCGCCCAGCCGCCCAATGGCCGC
>NW_020455016.1:1390393-1476384 GCF_003342845.1 Nothoprocta perdicaria
CAGCAGCAGCAGCGACGAGACGCGCCGGGCAGCGCTCGCGGCGGCAGCATCAGCGGCGCCGCTTGCCGAGCCGCCGAGCGGCCGCCGGCAGCGCCGATCGCCTAGAGCGGCGGCAGCAGCAGCAGCACCCAGCGCCGCCGCGCTCCCTCCGCGGTGGTCGCCGAGGGGGGCAGCCCCGCAGCGCTGCCGCGGCTCGGCCGGGCCGCGGCGCGGAGCTCGCCCGCCGCGGGGCCGGCGATGGCGAGCGCCTCCGTGCTGGGGCTGCCGCCCGCCGCGAGCCCCCCCGCCGGCCCCAACCTCAACAACAACAACAACAACAACCAGGGCGTGCGCAAGTGCGGCTACCTGCGCAAGCAGAAGCACGGACACAAGCGCTTCTTCGTGCTGCGCGGCCCCGGCGGCGGCGGCGAGGAGGCGGCGGGCGCGCGGCTCGAGTACTACGAGAGCGAGAAGAAATGGAGGAACAAGTCCGGGGCGCCCAAGCGGGTCATCGCCCTCGACTCGTGCCTCAACATCAACAAGCGGGCGGACGCCAAGCACAAGTACCTGATCGCCCTCTACACCAAGGACGAGTACTTCGCCGTGGCGGCCGAGAACGAGCAGGAGCAGGAGGGCTGGTACCGCGCCCTCACCGACCTGCTCAACGAGGGCAAGGCGGCGTGCCAGGGCTCCCCGCACCGCCACCTCTCCTCGCCCTTCGCCGCCTCCTGCAGCGCCGCCTCGCTGGCCGCCGCCGCCGGCGAGGACYTCAACTACGGGCTCGTCACGCCGGCCGCCGCCGCCTACCGGGAGGTCTGGCAGGTGACGCTCAAGCCCAAGGGCCTGGGGCAGAGTAAGAACCTCACGGGCGTGCACCGGCTCTGCCTCTCGGCGCGCACCATCGGCTTCGTGCGCCTCAACTGCGAGCTGCCCTCCGTCACGCTGCAGCTCATGAACATCCGCCGCTGCGGCCACTCCGACAGCTTCTTCTTCATGGAGGTGGGGCGCTCGGCGGCCACGGGCCCCGGCGAGCTCTGGATGCAGGCGGACGACTCCGTGGTGGCGCAGAACATCCACGAGACCATCCTGGAGGCCATGAAGGCGCTCAAGGAGCTCTCCGAGTTCCGCCCGCGCAGCAAGAGCCAGTCCTCCTCGTCCTCCTCGTCGGGGGGCGCCGCGGGGCCCGGCGGCGCCTCGGCCACGCACCCCATCACGGTGCCGGGCCGCCGCCACCACCACCACCACCACCACCTGGTGAACCTGCCGCCCAGCCAGACGGGGCTGCTGCGCCGCTCGCGCACCGAGAGCCTGGCGGCGGGCAAGGGCTCGGCGGGCCGGGTGCGCACGGCCAGCGAGGGCGACGGCTGCCGCCTCGGCTCGGCCGCGGGCAGCCCCATGAGCCCCGGCCCGGTGCGCACGGCGCTCAGCCGCTCGCACACGCTCAGCGGCGGCGGGGGCAGGACGGCGGCCAAGCTGCTGCCGGCGCTGGCCGCGGGCGGCGCGCCTGGCAGCCGCTCCATGTCCATGCCCGCCGCGCACTCGCCGCCCTCCGCCACCAGCCCCCTCAGCCTGTCGTCCAGCAGCGGCCTCGGCTCCGAGCCGGCGCCGCTGCACCAGCCGCAGCGCCCGTCGAGCGGCAGCGCCTCCGTGTCGGGCTCGCCCAGCGACGCGGGCTTCATGTCCTTCGACGAGTACGGCTCGAGCCCCGGCGGCGACCTGCGGCCCTTCTCCTCCTCCTCCACGGCCAGCAACCGCAGCAACACCCCCGAGTCGGTGGCCGAGACCCCCCCGGTGCGGGAGCCCGGCGGCGCCACCGACCTCTACGGCTACATGGCCATGGAGCGGCCGCCGAGCGGCCGCCTCTGCTACCGGCCGTGCCCCGAGGCGGCCGACAAGGGCCCCCGCAAGCGGACCTACTCGCTGACCACGCCGTGCCGGCAGCGGCCCGCGCCGCCGCCGCTCTCCTCCGCCTCGCTCGACGAGTACACGCTCATGCGGGCCTCCTTCGCCGGCAGCGCCGGCCGCCTCTTCCCGCCCTGCGCGGCGGGCGCCTCCCCCAAAGTCACCTACACCCCCTACCCCGAGGACTACGGGGACATCGAGATCGGCTCCCAGCGCAGCTCCGGCAGCAGCAGCACCAACCTGGCGCCGCTGCCGGCCGCGGGAGGAGGAGGAGGAGTGGGGGGAGAAGACGATGGCTACATGCCCATGACCCCCGGCGTGGCCGCGGCCCTGGGGCAGGGCGGCCGGGGCGGCCACGACTACATGCCCATGAGCCCCACCAGCGTGTCGGCCCCCAAGCAGATCCTGCAGCCCCGCGCCGGGCTGGGTGGCGGCTCGCCCGGCAACGGGAGCAGCTACAAGACCAGCTCGCCCGGGGAGAGCTCCCCCGACGACAGCGGCTACATGAGGATGTGGTGCGGCTCCAAGCTCTCCGTGGAGAGCTCGGAYGGCCGGCTCAGCGGCGGCGACTACATCAACATGTCCCCGCGGGAGCCCCCGCACGGGCCCCACGCGCCCTCCCTCACTCCCCCCGACTTCTTTTTCGGCCCCTCGGGGCCCGGGGCCGCCGAGCCCGGCAAGCCCGGCTGCTACTCGTACAGCTCCTTACCGCGCTCCTACAAGAGCCAGGGCCCGGCCAAGGACAGCGACCAGTACGTGCTCATGAACTCCCCGGGCAGGACGATCCCCGAGGAGGCCCTGGCTCCCTGCAGCCACACGGTGCCTTCGCCCCTGCGGCACAGCCGCACCGAGAGCTTCCTGAGCCAGCGGGGCCCACGCCTCGCGCGGCCTAGCCGCCTCTCGCTGGACACCTCGCGCACGCCGCTGCCCAGCATGAGCGAGCACCCGCTGCCCGCCGAGCCCAAGAGCCCCGGCGAGTACATCAACATCGACTTCGGCGACGCCGCCGTCTACTCGCCGCCCTCGCTGCCCGCCGACAGCCCGGCCTCCTCGCTGGGCTCGGCCGCGGGGCAGCGGCGCTCGCCGCTCTCCGACTACATGAACATCGACTTCGGCTCGCGCTCGCCCTCGCGCTCGGGCACGGTCTCGGGGGGCTCCCTCGAGGCGCTCTCGCCGGGCTCGTCCTCCAGTGCCGGCCCGCCCGACGGGCGCTACCTGAAGTCTGCTGCGGGGGTGTCGTGCCTGTGCAGCCCGCCCGACGGCGGCGGCGATTACACCGACATGACCTTCGGCATGGCCACCACGCCGCCGCAGCCCATCGCGCAGAAGCCGGACGGCGCCCGCGTCACGAGCCCCACGGCGGGGGTGAAGAGGCTCACCCTCTCCGGGGTGGAGGCCTTCATCCTCTCCAGCCCTCCCCCCGACCCCAACCGGGGGGCCAAGGTGATCCGCGCGGACCCCCAGGGCCGGCGGAGACACAGCTCCGARACCTTCTCCTCCACCACCACTGTGACCCCCGTGTCCCCCTCGTTTGCACACAACCCCAAGCGGCACAACTCGGCCTCGGTGGAGAACGTGTCCCTCAGGAAAAGCGAAGGCCTGGAGGAGGAGCAGGGCAGCAGCCCCATGTGCCGCGAGACCTCGGCCGGCTTCCAGAACGGCCTCAACTACATCGCCATCGACGTGGTGGACGGCACCCTGGCCAGCTGTGACAAAGGCAGGTCGAAAGGCCGGCGCGTCCTCAACGGGGGCATCAACGGGCTGGAGGCCAGCGCCTACGCCAGCATAGACTTTCTGTCCCACAACCTGAAGGAAGCAAGTGCTGTGAAAGGTGAGTAGCTCCGTCCCACAGCCATGCGTTGTGTCGCTCCCTCCGGTGTTACCCATGTAGGGCGCCCCCCGACCCTGCCTAAGATTTCCCAAACARGTCCCCTAATAAATGGTCTTGGAGGATCCCTCTGTCTTCTTATGAGAGGAGGCTTAATTTGGGGCTGCTTCCTCATATTTAAGTTCTGCTGTTGGGCTGTTTTGAGTGTGGGCACCTGAGTACCCCCATAGAAGGTGATGCTGGCACAGCTACCGTGTTTGGGTGACTTGGGAGTTTTCTTCCGTGAGATTTTTGGGAAAGTGTTTGGAAAACGTGACCCACATGGTTTATATTAGTGCAGCATTCAAATAATACCTGAAACATAAAAATGATTGAGTTGAAGAGAGTGAGGGAGATCAGACAATAATAACAAAAACAACTAAAAGCCAACAGAAAACCARCAAAAACAACTTGGCTGCCTAGCTGGGAAGGCCAATTATAATGAAATGAGAAGGATTCATTTAATACCTTGATTTTGAAATAGCATATCCCTTGCGAAAGTTTAWCAGAAGATCATGGTGAGCATGGAATATGACATGTTTTATCTAAAAAAGAAAACGTCTGTGCAGAAGTCACGACCTGTTCCCCCCAGTTTTGCACATGTTCCTTCAGGGGCTGCCCCGTCGTGGTGAGTAACCGCGGTCCAGCTGGCAGCTCAGTCACGGTGTGAATGACCAGTTGCTTGGCTTGCTTTTAAATGGACTGCAAATGCTCAGCTTTGCACAGACAAAAGCAAACCCAAGAAACCCGCGACTTGGGCCGAGAGAGAATTTGTATTTTAATGGTGTAGCTGTTCCTTTGTTGAGGTGCTAGTTCGGGTGTTAAAGAAGAAAGGAGCCACCCCCCAAAACAGCAAGCCACCTCCCCCGAGAAAGTGAGGAGCTGCAGAGGAGCGCCAGCTGAGGAGGGCAGGGAGCAGGCAATCTGTCAGGGATTAAAAGTTAATGATGAGGCGCTGCGGGGATTCTCTCTGCTTTTGCATTTATGCAAGACCCGKTGCTTTAAGCCTGTGTGTAGAGAGAGCGGTAATATCTGTTTATAGGTGTAGCTAGCTGAAAGGGCACAGGGTTTAGAAGAAGGTGCTTGGAGGTGTTACAGGTATTGCTTCTGTACTCACAGTGCTGATAGGGACCTCAGTTAAAAGCAAAAAAAAAATGTCAGTTTATAAGAATTACTTACAGGGTCTTTTTTCTTTTTCTTTTTTTTTTTTTTCTTACTAGCTAGTTGATTTTGAAGAAGAAAATATTTTCTCTTTTGATAGGAAGTACAGGAAGATGGAAAAGATGAGAGCTCCACCGTTTGCAGAGCAAGCTTTGCGCCTTATTAAGACGAGAGGATTGTTGAATGAAATGTCAAAGCTKTAAAGGATGAACTCCTGCTCTGAATGACTTGGAGGGCTGAGGGCAGAGCCGGGTTTGTTAGTTGCTTTTAGCGCTGCTGAAATCAGATTCAGGGTTCGCATGGCTCGATCAAAAACCATGCGAATGCTGCGATTATTGGTTACTTTCGCCTTATGAAAGTCAAGCCTTGGAGTTCTGTTCCAGGACATCTAACAAACGATTCTGCACGTTTCTTTGCGAATTGWTTCTTTATTTTTCAGAATAAATGAGTTTTTCTTGAGCCACCTACAGCCCCAACTGCAGACCAAGCCCRTGTTGGGAAAGAGCTATTTCCACAACATTCTCCAAACTGCTGACCCTAAGGCAAAGGGGGGCAACAGGGGGAGGGGAGGCAGCTGCAGGGAAAACCTGGAGTGGATACGGGAGCTTCCAGCACCCAGGCCGAAGGCAGGGGGAATAAAGTAGTCAGTCGGAGGGGATGAGCAGGAGGAATTGACTCCCATCCTGCTAACGAGGTAAACAAGAGGGTAACGCAGTAGACACAGCGATGTTTGGTGCAKGGTGTACAGGGGAGAAGGCTTCATTCTACGGAATAATTGACAAAGTGTGGTTATAGACTTGCCTTGTTTTAATATTCAATCTCTGCGAATATTTATTCTCCCTCTTTCCCTAGGAAGCTTATACACGTAGACCACAAGCAGGAGTGTTCTGGGTAAACTCCTTAATCTCTACGTAGGAGGCCAAGCTGTGCTCCCCGCCACTCTGCTTCCCTGAAAAACGAGTAACCGCAGAGCTACAGCACAGAGGTAGAGCTGTTCTGCAGAGGTAGAGCTGTTCTGCTCAGGGTTTGCTGTAGCCAATATCAGGGCATGGCAGTAAGAGAAACACCTCGTACAGGCATCACCCAGCGGTGCTCTGGGCTGCGTTTTGGAAGCAGGGTTTCATGTTAACAACCACGGTGTTGGTGGCAGGCTCACCAGAAAGGGAACAGCACGGCAAAGCAGAAGTATAAATAATTCTGTTGGTGTAAGTAGAACCAAGCCTTTAACTTCTGCGAACAGCCAGGTTTCTGTTTTGGTTTTCATTAGGGTTTCGCACTGAAGTTCGTTTACTGAACTGAACTGCTGCCACTGTTAAAAGATCCCTCGGTTTTGTGCCAATGCATTTAAAGTCCAAAACCTGTAATTTGAGAGGTTACTAAGACTTTTGTRTCTTGCAAAGAAACACATATGCAATTTAAAGAAAAATGTATAAGCAGGAGTAAACTCTGTTTACTATTTTAATGCTGTAGTAATTCACRTAGATTTGAGGAAAATCTCATTTAGCAGAATGAATTAGTAGTCTGCACAAGAGAGAGCTTTTGCCCTGTATGATCAGCATTGTGTATTCAGATCTTTGCACTTCTCAATTCCGTTGTGTTATCCGAGTTACTGAGTGGGCAGCTTTGCTTCTTTGAAACTAAAGAAAACTTCAGAGCTATTTTACAGCGGTGGAGAATGCACTTTTGTTGTTTGTTGTAACAGGGACAGGAAAACCTCTTTCAGATATTGCGTATACAACTAAGCTTCTTGCAGGGGGAGTTATCAGTAAAATAATATTTCCATGACTGTAAAATGCTTATAAAAAAAAAAAATGTTCAGAATCCTTCCTAAGGGTCTGTAGCAATAGATGTGAATGTTCTTCATGTGGGTAACAGACTTAAAGGAGATTATTTATATCATTTGAAGTAATAAGGTGGTTAGCTTTCCTGTGTGGCTTGTCTCTGCTGTCAGTACCTTCTCTCTGCTGTAGGGAATGCTGTGCTTTTGGAATTCTCTGTCCATATTATCCTGTTGTGACAAGAGCAAGCTAGTGCAAACAGAAGAGCTGTCAAAACAGAAAAATTAAAAGATTGCTTGAAATTATCAGTTTGTTTAGTTCTACTGTACTCTGAAAGTGTGTGGATATTTAAGGAGACCGAGACACACTTGCTTTCATCTGATATGTAAATAAAATAAAACTGTTTTTGGTCAGTGGAAACTCTTGTTACATGCTGGTAATTAGTTCTAAAAGTGACTGCTTTTTTGCTTAAAGAGATGCAAACTATGTATGTTTTTTATTATTTAGGGAGACATTTATGCTAATTTTCTCATATAATGTAAATTATTTATTTAAATGGATTTCTGACAGATTATACTGCCAAATGATCTGCCTTTTTATGGTGGAACTTAGCTCTATTGAATTTAAATTGCAGTTTTACCTTAATTTCAGTGGTTGTAATCTTGGTGTTATTAAGTAAAATTCCCTTCAAATATAGTGCTTTTTTTTTTTTTTTTTTGGATTAACTTTGAAATAGGGAATTTTGCTTAATTGTGAAAACATCAGACCTGGGTGTGATATCTTTGATTTTTGTTTGCTTGTTTGTTCCTATAGCCACAGTGCTCTGTAACCTTTAAAGGTTTCTCCATAGTCAGTAGTTCTGATTGAGTTTTCTAAAACTGAACAAATACTGTGTATAATGCTGAAGAAAACGGAGGGTTGCTTTCATCCTATTTAAGTTTCTCTTGTCTTGGTTTATTTAAAGAAGACTTCGCCTGTAATGCATCTACTTAAGATAGTAGTAAGGTGATTCTGGATAATGATCATGAACCCTCCCCTCTTGTCCATTAGCTCTTGCTTTTGTGAGGGTTCTACGATTGCACCTAACCAATAAAAAGCCTGTCTTAATCTCTTCCTGTGTCTTTCTAATGGCAGTTTAGATTATTTAACACAAACCCCTCGTTTCCTCCTTTTTCTTTTTGGAATTTGCACAGTGGATTATATTAAGATTTTTTTTTTTTCTAATATGACAACCGCCGTAAAGTTTTGCTTTGCAGAGCAGCATGGGAGTGTGTAATTGCCTCTTTCACAAACCTTGTATTCCTTTGTAAAAGACTTGTTAAAAGTATTAAAACAATTTTACGTTGTGTTAGAAATCTATGCATCATCCTTTACGGTCTTTTTCTTTTTAGAATAAATTATTTGAAAATGCAGTATTTTCTCTTACTGATATGTTCTATGAAGTGAAATGTTTGCATCAAAATTAGAAGCTGAAAGAACTCAACTGTTCTGAATATCATCTCTTAACTTAAGTTTAGAATTAAAATTGAGGGTTCTCTCTTAACAGCTCTGGAAATGTGATTCTTTTCTTTAAGACTGCGTTTTACAAGTGACCAAACCAAAATGGTTAGCTACCAATCAGACAATACCACTCACGAGGCACAAAACACTAAGTTTATCTAAAATTAATTGAATCCTTTGACATTTTAAATTAGGGTGAGTGTATGAATCTCAGCTTTTAAGAAGCTGGTAGGATATTAAAACATGTAACGTGAATTACAGTTTTATTTTGCTTTATACTTCAATTATGTGTAGCTATACTGCTCATTTAAAGAATGTCATGGTTACTTTGAGTCATTTAGGATAAATTGTTATAGACTAAGTTGAATGGTGGGTTTGTTCTAAAATGAACCAGTACAGTCATTGCTCAAGGCAGAGGAAATGCTTAGGTTGATGATTGCTTCTGATTACTTGATTTCTTTCAAGATAACTACAGGGACTAACATTTGCTAGCAAGGAAAATGGATAAAGGAATGTTCGAACAAAAAGAACGTTAGGACATCCGATATATGGTGKTTTTTTCCTAATGAGGGAATAACATGCATTTCTTTATACTGGATTTAGTATTKTTAAATATTACCATTAAATTATTACCATTCAACTGGAATGATGAACTGGTTGAAAAGTTGAAAACCAGCAACCATTCACAGAAAAAATTATTATTATTAGGGTTTATGATGAATCTCTCCCTACTACTTGGCAGTTAAATTACAGTAGAGATTCARTTCAGGTTATTTTCCATTTAAACCAAATCTTGTCTAAAGCAGAGATACTATTTTACGTGTGTGTGTGTGTGTATGTATATATGTGTGTGTATATATATATATTTGTTACACACAAACCATATATATATGGTAACCAGCATACAATGGTTATATCTAATTTTGTCTAATTTATTTTCAAGTAGTTGAGTTACTGCCTGCTTCCACACTGATGTTTTAATTGTTCCCTGYGTGTGTCCAGCTATGCATCCGTTCAGCCCTGTGCAGTGGTCATGATGGCGTTAGCAGAATTCTTGAAAGTTTTAATATTATATTTGCCAAGCCCATTTAACTCGCATATAAAGTGAGTTTAGCAGCTTACTTGGTAAAGAGGGTGTGCAATTATGAAGATTTCGGGACTGAGTTTACTTTTTTTGTTGATGTTTCTTACAGTATTTGTTTAAAAGCGATCTGTGCATATCCATGGAAACCCACGGTGTCCATCGGCTCTTGGAAGTCGGTGCAGTGACCCCTGAGTTCACGTGTGTTTTGTTGGCGTCCTTGTTTAGTCTGTAGTGACTTCTTGTTTTTTAATTGTGTGTGTGTGTGTGTGTGTGTGAGGGGTCAAGAGTGGCAGTCCTGAGAGCCAAGTTGGGTTAGGTAGTTGTCTTGCTGCTGGTTGTTGAAACAGCTGGGATTTGTCCTGGAGACTTTCCAGAAAGACAACTTTTTATGTGTGTGTGGTATTTGTCTCAACTGGCTTTAGCTGCCCTCGATGTAGGCACCTGGAGTGAGATACCCGTGACGGGAATTTGCCTCTGTCATTGACTCTGTCCCTGTCAACTTAGGTGGTGTTTCATAGTTTTCATGCTAAATTAGGTAGAATGAATCTTTCCCTTAATTATAGGCATGTATTTAACGCAAAAATTTCACGGCTAAACATTATAAAACCTGATGCAAACCTTAGTGAAAACAGTGTAAAGGTTACCCACATCTTTACCGAGAAACTTGCTTAGAACACAAACACAAATACTGTTTGAGTGTTGAAGTGACAGCCCAATGCAGYGGATTTGGGGGCTCCTTCGAAGGGCGGCAGCAGCAGCAGCAGCGGCCGCGTCGCGGTGCAGCCTCCGCTCCGCGGCCGGTCAGACACCCCCGAGGGCGGCCCTGGGCAGGCTGCGCGGTTGCAGCCGCGAGGCTCGTAGCGGCGCTTACATCTGCCCGCAGTCGGGTTGTTTCTTGATGGAGCAGGTCACAAATCGACTGCTAATCTTGGTTGGAGAGGAAACGAGTCACTAGCAAACTGAGAGAAGATTTTCAGTCTAATTAGGAGAAATCTGTTTGAAAATCTATTTAAGAGRCCAATGGCCAGACTCCAGGGCATGATACTTATCTGTTTTTTCTCATTTTCAAAATTAGAATAGTTTTTCCAGAACAAGTGTGTGTATGCATGCATGCATGTATTTATTTATTTTTAATCAGTGATGATGCCCCCAAATTGTGTATGGGGCAGTCTGAAAAAAGCAATCAAAAAATCTAGTTTTTGTGCACAATAATATTCCACACTCTTTGTGAAGAAGCAGAATTTAAATTGGAAGTGGGGAAATAGTCCCTGTAATGTAAACTGTAAGCATTTTTTTTTTAATGCAGATTTTCTGTTTTACCTCAAAGACAAATGCTGTTAGAGTGTGCGTTCCTTTATCTCTYTYTATTTTTTTTCGTGGATCGCAGAACCAAACACAAGAAAGAGTTAACGAAAACACCCAGCCCCCCGGAGCTGAGCCCCCGACTCAGATCGCGATATCTACATTGCAAAATAGTAACGTAATAGCTCGATGCCGGGGACGGGGAATGATTCAGTGTTCTGTTTACATTATTTGTCAATCTCTTCAGCATCCTCGAGGAGAACACTTCCTTCCTGGCAGATGGCAGCCCCAGGGCCATGCACCTGCCATTACAAGCCCTGCGCGCTAGTAATCTACCCCGGCATCGCTGTTGACAAAAGGCTAATGACGGGAGACGGTCGGCCTGACAGCCTCAACAAAACAGGAGCATAGTTGTCCTTCAGCCAGGGCCTGAAAGATCCTAGGAAGGACGGCCGAGATGCTGTATACCAGGAATTATAGTGGAATTTAATTTAGGCTTCCTTGGACGTGTCTGTAGCGTGARCCGCTGTTAAGGTAATTATGTCGCAGAAAGTGGAGCTGTGTCTCCAAGAAGGGCTTGTCTGTTGCTCCCACACAGTGATACCCTATTTTGTGTTGGCTGCTCCRGGCAGATGCAAGTGCACATGCGTAGCTTAGCTGGTGGGGCCGCAGTCATCCACACAAGAGTATATTGTTCTTGCTGGAGGTCTGCAGTCCTCCGGTGCTCCTAGATGAGTCCAAGGCTGTGTTAAAAAGTAAGRATGTCTCTTATATTTTTTTACGGATGCTGTGCTTGGTGGTTGCAAAGTGTATTCCTGTTTCAGTCATTTGATTTGTAACGTGATGTGCTGTTATTATGTCAGTAGGTCAGGAGCTCTTAATTTGTCCTGTGTTAGCCTCTCCTGTGCGTTTATGTTTGCTCTTTTTTTTGTTTGTCTGAAATGAAATTGGGAGGTATTTCTAGGGAACGCTACCCAAGGCGAGGATGTCTTCGAAGTAGGCCAGGATGTTCTTTGCTAAATTTAAAAACTACCCAAATATTACCCAGAGTTTGTAGAGTATTAAGCAGGATTACATGACGCACGGATTAGACATTGTTGAGCAGCTTGTTTTTGTTTGAAGGGGTCAGAAATGGAGGCACTGGGGCTTTAGTGTAGTGCCGAAATAGCAAACTTGCTGGTACCAGAAACAGCAGAAGTTTCTTAGAAACAGCAGAACATAGTGGCAAATTTTCCATCCTGTATAATTTCTCCAAGGGATGGAAATGCTTTTTTAAAAAAAGTGCTGTGGTGATGAGTATAAGGTATGAGAGTCCTTGTTCTGTTTGGTGTTCTCAGTTTTCAGATCAGTTAGACAATTTAGATGAAGAATCATGCTAAAAGTCAGACTTAAGATAGAAGACTTTAGCTTCTCATAAGTCAAAGACAAACCATAAATCATGTGAGTAACGGTTGGAAAATTGTGTCAATGAAAAATGTTAAATTGAAAGGAATAAGCTCTAAACAGTTTTATGTTCGCCTCTTGGAGCATGTTCTGCCAAGCAATGTACTATTTAAAAAATGGCATTTCAGCTAGTCCTAATGTCCTGTTTAACCCCTTATTAAATTGGATACTATTGTCAAACTAATGTACAGAATGATAATTTAGAAGATTTTTCTTTTAGTTCTAGGCTTTTGCTCAGCAGGAGGAACTCAGGAATGGATTGAACAGGACATTCAGATGAAAGTTTTCTGGGAGAGAGTTAGGCTTAACTTCTACTTTAATATAGGAGACAGGATACAGTTGGGTGGTTGCTTAAGAACTAGAAAACAGCAACAGTGCCTAAATCTGCTTTCATTCATGGAGATAAGTGAGACTGTATAAAGCACCTGCAGTAACTGTATCGTTCCTGCCTTTCAGCGTTATGTGTAAGAAATAAGAATAGATGTGACACATGGATGCCAGTGTCATCTGATTTCTGTTCTGTTCATATGAAAATACTTCACATGACCAAGCTGCCTGCTTAAACTACCTTGTTCTCTCCAGTGCTTGAATCATTGAGAAATTACGGCACATTTCTCCTCCTATTCCTTTACCAGCTTTTATATTGGAGATTTATTTTTTTCTTTTAGTAAAGGTTTGTTTTTCTCTTCTTTATAGTATAGTAATAACATCTGTAGAGACAGTTGTGGAAGTATCTCACTTGCCCAAATGCCAGGGTAGATTTACAGGGATGAGCAATGTCCCATAAAGGAGCAGCAGGCTTTCCTCAAGATGGTCTTCTTGAACTGGAACCTGCCAAGGAAAGATACAGTGCTGAGTTTCATTTAAAATATAGATTGATCAAATCTGGGATCAGGTGTTTAAGGGAAAAAATCACTGATTCCAGAGGAAGGGAGTTGTGAAATTTAGATGTGTAGGGTGGAGGTGAAGTTCTTAATAGGGTCATTGCATTCAATTGGGTTGGAATACCATTCACTTGTACAGCATAAACATTTGAAAGTGATCGTGTTTAATATTAAAGTTAGTAAACTCTGAGGTTTCTTTGTAATAAAATTATTTGCAATTAATTAGTTTTGATCTAATATTACCAAAACTCGGAACATTTTCTGCGGATTTGATTCCTTATCCAAGTGTAATTAATGAAAGGGTGCGTAGGTYATGGAGCAGTAAAGTCATAGCTGCYGTCTCAAAATCAGCCCTCCAGGACATTAACAAGAGCTACAGGGAAACGGGCACGGGAAGGGAGCATCAAGCACAAACATCTATAGGATCCCGAGGCACAGGGTGCCTGGGGAGCTTGTGCTGAGCTTCGGCTGGTGAATGTAGTTCTGAATGGGTAATCTCAGTATCGCATCAGGTACAGCACAGGTATCGGGGACCCCTGCTCGCACGAGTATGTGATAGGGTGAGAGTGTTTTCCTCRTGAAACTCTTCCCTAGCAAGGTAACTTATCATTGCATTACTCAGCTTTTAATCCTTCAATACATAAAATCAGCTTCTAATTTTAGTAGTAGCTGGTATCTTCTGAATAGGTAGTAGATTGTGAGGGTACTAAGTAAAGAAATGGGTAGTAATCAGTAGTTGAATGATGGTCAGTAGGGTGGTTTCCAGATAGGAATGCACCAATTTGCTTCAGCAGTGAAAGCGATTTCTAGACCAGGTCTTCTTTAATTCTTTTCCATTAGTATGAATGTTCAAGGGGCAGTAAACGAAAAACTGTTCACGATGTTAGATGGTGCCTCTGTGAATAGTAATAATTAAAAAAAGAGACATCATGAAATCAGATATGGATAGCAAAAGTTGTAGCTTTGTTTGTATTGATTTTGGTTGGACCAGAATTTGCCCCTTAAGTATCCCTTATATTCACGCTGTGAAGCTGCTTCATGGATGCATGCCGGGCATGGCAAGCTCCAGCTGCCCACGCTCATACGCACTCGGCCGTCGCGTGCAGAGAAAGTACCGCAGTGCTTTCTACTCTGCTCACCTCTCATGAGGTTTTTTTCCTTTCGTTGTAGCTTTATAAGGAGACAGCATTTCAACCACGTGATTTTTAATGAAGAAATATGAAGAATTCTTTACATGTTACTTTTGTATACTCAGGCTTGTATTGTAATAGTTATCCCCTTGCCTCGGTGGTGGCAGTGATGGTGTGAAATGTGTAACTGGGGCTTGGCTCTGGGAGCTCACAGGTGGGAGGCGTGGCTGTGAGCGGATCTGGGTTTAGAAAGCTGTGGAAATCATGCTTTTCTAGAGGCAAGTATTGTAACTGTTCCCTATTTAGTGAATTTAAAGTGGAAAACACTGAGCTGTCTTGAGGATGGATCGGAAGCATCTAAGAGTAAGAGACAACTCTGTCCTTTCTGTCCTGAGTGGAATGAGGTCCACTCATTACCGTTAGTCAGGTATCTCAACTCTGGAGATGATGTGAGCATTAAGAAATATTTCTTTGCTTAGTATTTCCAAGTAGTTCTTGTTTCGGATCTCGTCSCCTTTGTCAGGCACACATTTTGTCTCGTTGAGGCGCTTTCCAGTGTCTTTGTGAAGAGCTGGCTCCACTCTGCAGGCAAAGAGCTTTATGGTTCTGCAGGAGATTGCAGAGCAGTAGGCAAAGAGGCCTTTTATTCAAACTATTTGAGTTCTGTATTGTAATCTTTTTTCTTTTTTTTTAAATTCTTGTGTAAAATCATTGCTTTTTTGAGCTATGGGGTAGCCKTATCTAACTTGAGTGTGTCTATGTGTACATCTACTGCACTCATACTGCAGCTGTGTGTGTGTCTATATGTGTACCTGAATAGGATTTTGTTTTGCTCCCGTAGCCTAAGAGACAGTTCCTATTGGATAAATGGGAAAGACATTTTGGTATGCATGACAAAATACATTAGTTGGCTATTCACATCATATACAAACATGGCAAATTCTTACCTGAAAGCAGGAAGCAAAGCACATTTGATAAATGGCAAACTGCTTTCCAATCCGTTGAAGAATAAGCACAATGCCAGTGAAGCACATGCAGTAATTGCCAGCTAATGCAGGAGCAGGGAACACTGGCCAAACTCCGTGATGTAGTTTAGGARAACAATTAGAAATACGGGGTACCCAGAACGTAGCATCTTGGGGCTGTGACGGAGACTCTCGGAATGACCTTTGTAACTCCCAAATTCCCTTTCTTCACTGGGTCAGATGCTGCTAGAGCTTCTATTGCCCAACATGCGTGTTTGTGTGATGGGCATAGCAGCACTTTTCCTAAAACTTTGCCTCTTCCTGTGACAGTTTCCAAGATTTCTTCATGGTGGGGTAAGGTGTCACTAGGGAGGTTTGGGGCCGTTTCTCTTCTTACTCCTGCGTTGTCTTAGACCTCTTTTTGGACCATTTGTGGTCTTCTGAAATCATAATAATTACTTGGATTTTTCCCTCCTCCCCCTTTTAATTTAAATTAGCAWCTGGAAATGAGGATTTTTAATCTGTATAAACTGCCAACTCTGGAGTGGTCTGTGGAAAATTGGTAATTTGCAAACGTCTGATATGGGGGAACCTGTTGTTTATATGCTCTTTGGGTTGGTTTTATGTTACGTGTTTTATGGAAATGTTTTCTTGCTGAAGAGGTTTTGTCCGAGTTATACCTGCTGTGTATATGCTGAAAGCATTTCTGTGGTCTCTTTTATCTTAAGTGTTGGCTGAATCTGGAATTCTCTGTTGTTAGAGACTTTTGATGGCTGTGGGTGAGGCTGAGGCATCAAGCAGGAAAACATCCTTTAGAGCTGCTCTGCCTTTTGTTATGCCCCAGGTTGGCCKCTTGGCTTGTTTTGCTGCTTGTAAACAGGCGTCTTGTGACTGCTGCCGGAGGCTTTGCTGCGATGGTGCTGCAGGGGCTGTTCAGGGCTATTGGCAAACCAAGGGAGAGTGTTTGTGGGGACACCGCTCAGCCCTGGGTTTCCTTGCAGGTCTGGTGGCAGCCGGCAGCGCTGGGTCCTGCTGAAGGGCACGGGAGTGTGATTAATGGGCGGAAAAACCTTCTTTTGAGGCCGGTTTATCAACAACCAGATGACTACACAATTTTAGGGGTGTATYAACACGTGCATTCTGCAAGCAGAGCAACTGCCTGCTTGAAAATGGAGTGGAGCTCCTTAATTCCTTCAGTGTGATTTCAGTACGTAGCAAGAGCAGGTATTCTTATTTTGGATTTCCATATACATGTGGGTTTTCTTGTCTAGCCAGAGTTGTTGCACCACATATAGCACTAGTAGGTTTGGCCCACCCTGCGGACACCTTGTTTGCTCCCCATGAGATGCCTACCGGGATAGTCCTCTTAAAATGAGGCCTAGCTTCCATGGGCAGCCGCCTCGAAGCCTTTCCAGCACTGAAGAGGCAGGGCTGGCCCAGTCTCAGGTCCCACTTTGTATTCCCTGACTATAGAGGGAGCCTATACTCTTAACATATATTGCAGAGCTGGCTTTGGGCAGCCAAGGTTTGGTGACATGAGCCTCGTACTGGGTTTGGTCTGTTTTAAGCGAAAGGGCTTGAAAAGAGGCCGCTGCTCGCTGTGTATCAGCTGGGTATAGCTGAGTATTTCTGCCTGACCTAGACCGTCCTCTCGCTGGTTAGTTTATGATGTATTGTGCTTGTTCAGTAAATGTGAAATTAAAAGGGATTTGTGTTTTCTCTAGCTGTGCAGCTGCTGCACTGTTGACTGAACCCTTTTCAATACGTTTCCTGGTCAGTCACAATACATGAAATATGGAAGGAGATCGTGTCCTTAGAGCCTGGAAACAGCCTCACATCTTAAAGGCATAGGCACCTCTGGGGAAACACTCGTGTTTGGCAAAATATTTTGTGTGCCTTTTCTGTTCCTTGCCAAGAGCGTTTCTAAAAGAGCATCCTAGCTTTCCTATGGCCTCACCTACTGCGCACTGTCCCACAGGAAGCTCTGGTTTTTCCTTGTGATATCCTGAAACGTTCACAGCGCCTGCTTGTGATGTTCTCAGCATCTTGAAAATGCTGGGATCTTGGCAATGGAAAAAAAAAGAATGCATGTGAGGCTTTGTATATTGGAAACTCTCCCTGCAGTCTAGGGGAATTCTCTCCCGAGCACTGGTGGGACTAGAGCCAAACTTTGTCAAAGTGACAAAGTTCTGTTTTAATCTGTTTGTTCTATAGAAACTGTCCTGGCAATGTGATACAGTGGTAGAAGATGGTGACGCAGTTGTTTAGTCATGTGGTCAGATATACGGCTGTAAGTAGAACGTATTTTTCAAAATATGAGGTACTGGTGAACCTTTTTTAAGAGAAATAAGCCAYATTGAGTGTATATAAACGTATATACACGCCAGCAAATCAGGCCAGCCATAAAACAAAACAAGAACGCATGTGTGAAGAGCACCATGAGATGAGGAGAAAACAGACCTCTTGATGGAGTATAGCTTTGTTTATGTAAATATTTAGTGAGAGCTCTGGTAACTACAGAGTAAAGTCCATAATGTACTCCGGAGTTAGCAATACTGGACATAAATGATACTACTATTTTTCATTATTCTAAAAAGCATCTTTGAAGATGTGAAAAAGATGTTATAGAAGCACCCAGTGCTTTAAGAGCTATATTTCATATTCAAACAATAAGCAAACAATTTTTTCTTTTTACTTAGGGAAGCTCACATGTTTTGTGCTTAAGGTCTCACAGTTARACAGCAACACATATTTTGTTGTTTTTCAAGTTGGAATTTGTTGCATGTCTCAGTATTCTTGCTTGTGCCTTAGGGTAGGTTATTTTATATCTGCTTTTCTTAGCTGCTTTTCTTAAAAGTAAAGCTTTGGCATCTATTTGATCTAGCAGAGCAGATGAATATAGGGTTGTTTCATTTTATGTCTCCAGGTAGCTGTTAGATAAAGAAGATTCAAGATGTGTGCAGTGAAGCCAGGGACCATCTCGTTCATTCAGCACAATTTGTGTTTCTTGCTAGAGAAAGAAGTAAAATGTAGGACAGAAGTTCTCATTCAGCTTGCTTTCCACTTTCACAAATTAGTGTAGGGCCAGCTTCTAGTTCTTAAACTGGTGTTCTCCAGAGATGAATTTTAAACACCGGCATTATTTTCCGAAACAATTTACTGAGCTTTCCCCCCTACTTTCAAATGGAGTATCAATTAGCCTCCAGGTACGATACATGGATAAATATTTGTGATGCCAAGGTGCCAAAAATACCTCCTCTCCTTGAATATCTTAACAAAACATTAGCTTCTGTAGGCAATACATTCACTATCTGCTTCAGAAAGAAGTGCTACTTCATCTAGAGATCAAGTTCAGAGCATCTTGTAAAGGAAGTTACAAGTGCTCTTTAAACAAAGTCCGTTTTTATACAAAAAACACAGCATAAAAACATTCTTTTTCATATTCCTYACAAATATAGTCATTGCAAAGAAGAAGTCCGTGTAATTTGAAAATCAGAAATTTAACAGTATATTCTTTGAGACATTCTTTTGCTCTGATGAGCGGGTTTTGTTAGTGAGGAAATGAAAGTCTGTTTTCAAGATGACTTTGTGGCTCGCTAGGGACTGATGGGCACCTCGCTTTTTGTCCGCTTGCCTTTAAGACAGTGACCACTGGCTGCTGTCTGGTCTCACAGGTCGGGGCTGTGGGGTCTCGTTGGAGCCCCCGGCTGGTTTTGGATGCAGCCCTCGTCCCTTGGACTGTGTCCTGTTACGACTGTTTTACTCTCCCTAGAAAAACTGTTTCTAAGGGTTTTCTAATTTTCATTTGGGATTATGTAGATTATATTTAACAGATCCCAAAGTTGTAAAGAATGTAACTGGATACAGTAAAATGCATAAGTGTTTGTGAAATATCAACTGTTGAATGAGCAGAGAGAGCAAAAAATGTATTTGGGTATTCGGTCAGATAAACTAAGCTTATAGTTCAAAAGATCCTTTAAGATAATGAGACCAGCTTTATCATTAGCTTTTTTTTTTTTTTTTTTTTTAATGCAAAGTTTATATACGGTAGATGGAGTTACTAAAGACAAAAGATTAAGGGCTTAATCTGATTTGTGTATTCACAAAAGGACTAGTCTGAATGTACTTTTAAAAGAACAGGAGTGGTGTTGCATACAGTTAGATTAACCACTGACATGAAATATTTAGTGATGTAAAGATTCTCAGTATTAGTACTTGGAAAGACTTGAAACTGAGAAAACCAACTATTTTTAGKTTTTTTTTGTGCTGCAAAACACATCAGCCCATTCTTCAAGTGTGTGGAAAAAGGATTCTAACGTGGTCTCATGAAAGAAAGACTTTAAACAGTTGGACAGAAGAAACCTCAAAAAGGGAAGAGAAAATCTCATTTTTTAAAATAAGTTAAAATTGTAATAAATTTTAAATGCTGTGTATATATCAAATGGGAACCCATTAGGAACCTATTGAAAAAGAAAACATCTCTTTTTCACCTGTTTTATTTTCAGTCTGGTAAGACAATATTTTAGACCAATGGGCAAAATWAATAGTGAGCTTTGTTGAGAAAAACTAGGCACCTGCCTGCAGATACTGGGCACCTGCCTGCAGATGCTTTGCTATTTTCTTTTAAGGGGTGATTTCCTTTTCCTCCCTTAACCATCATCTTTAAATACGGTATAATAGACTTTCCATCAAAGTGCTTTTGAAGCACTTTGGAGTGCTTCAAAAGTTTGAAGAAACTTTTTTTGGGGCAACATACCACGTAATTGTGCTTCTTTGAAGAATTCTGCAGAAAACGTTAGCCAGTTGTACAGAACTTTTCTTCCCGGTTTTGTGGGATTCTGTAGAAATGTTTAGGAGTGTTTAGACTGTACTCGCAGGTTGTAGATAGGAAACTCCTATATGGGAAATTCACAGTTGCTGTTGCTGAGTGTCCCAGTGCGTAGAAGACATAAGGGRCATTGTGGGATGATACTTGGCACAGTGACCCCTAACTGCGTGAGGGACTGAGMCTTCAGCTTCATTGGGGACGTGGAAGATTCAGAACACACAAAAGGAAGTTGTTCCTCATGGAGCACAAATAAAGATTTGAAGCTCCAGATTACAGGTTGCTAAGAGTTTTGAGGAGGGGAGGCTACACACAGTGGTCCTTGATCTGTGTCTTATTGGAGGCTGGATAAGTGCTTGGGAAGTATCTCCGTATTGCCTTGTTCTTACTCTGCTGCTTAGGCTTCTGCTTGTAACTGCTGTTGGACACAGGACCTGGGTTAGAGGAGCCTTTACTTCATCATGGGTGCTGTGGTGTTACCTTGTTCCTCTCACTTTGTGGTTTTTAGGACTTTTTTTTTTTTGGTCTCTTCTTCCCAGAACATGAAACCTGTGACTTCTTGCCCAGCTTCATCTCTCTAACTCCTCTATGATTTAGTGATTCACAAAGGTGGTAACAGGGAAGATTTGTAGAAGAGCATTGATACAAAATGGAAAATCATTTATTAGTTTTTTTTTCTATTCCACCACCAGATGCTCAGAGCTGTAAGTGAGGACACGATGACAAGGGAAAGCAGTAGGAAAAAAAAAGTGCCAAGAAATTTTCTTCTTTTTTTTTTTTTTTTTCAGCTCCAAGGCTGGGTTGCTTAGTGTTCATTTGTATTGTACCTACCCATCATTTAGGCCAGACTGCTCCTGTTTGCATCTTCGTTTTCTCTCTTCCTTTGCTTGCCATATTTTTCTGCCGTGCCAGAACAAGGAATTTTCAGCGTTTGTCTGCTTGAGCAAGGACATCAGGGCCCAGGGAGGCTTCATCAAGAAGCATCTCTCCAGACACGTATGCCGCAGTGGAAATCCAAGAGCTGTAGCAATCAGCCTAGTGTTTAGTGTGTGACCACCCAGTGAGTTCAGATGCCGGGTTAGAAGCATAAGTGAGGCCTATAATGCAAGGGGTATTTTAGTCTAAATGGCAAGTAGCCTGAAAGTCGGTTTGCACAACAGGTGGGTAGCTGCTTGTGAAAGCTGAGGAGAGCCTGGTGTTTTAAAACATGCCACTCGGAAGATAGATGCCTTCCCTTAGGATGGAGAGGCGCTCCAGCCTCCACACGGGTTTTGTAAACCTGAAACCTCTCTCAGTATTAGGTGCCTAAGCCCTTCTGTCAGTGAGGGAGGCAGGGATCAAAGAGCGCCTGGAAGGAGTGTTTTTGTTGCCCTGACCACAATATTTCAGTGGCCAGACCGCTCACCCGGTACTGACCTGCATCCATTACCTTTCTGCCTGAAAAGGTTTAATCCTCTTCCCCCGTCTTCCCGCCCCTAGCATGTTTGAGCCATCTATTCTTTGGCAGAGTGCTCTCATGCTTCCTCACCAAAGCAATTTTTATGGAATAATTAGATAACCCACTGTAGTGGAAAGGCAGAGTGCACGTAACTCCCCACGACTTACATGAGACTTTATCCCCGTTTCCACAAACATTTAAATATTTAATATGYGTGATTCTTCAATTTACTCCCTGGAAAGCATTGCTTGCTTGCTTTTCCCTGGGTGAGAGAGAAAAAAACACTTCCAGCCCTTTGAGAGCACCCTGACATTGTGTGTTTAGGCATGTGGATGGATGTAGCCCAGTGGCCTAGAGACAGCTGTTGGCCAGTATTGGACACTACTGTCTAAAATGGCAGGAATTTTCTCACTCTTGTATCTAACCTGGAGTCTTACTCTGCTTTTTCTTTTTTTTTTCCTCCTGCCACTTACCTGAAGTAAGTCCACCAACACTGACAGCATTTCAGTAGGCGGTGTGTGAGACTATCAAGCTCTACCTACGTGAGCTCTTTTTTCTCGTCAGACCTCATGGCCTCTGTTAATGATGCAATATGGAGCAGAAGAAGGACAAATAGTATGTAAGCGTGTGGTTAAAAGGATATGTTCTCTGCTCTTAAGATGATTGCTGGGTCCTATGCCTCACAGGCTCCAAGATCCTTCATAGCTCTTATTTAATCCTAATGTAGGTATATAAAATAGGGCAGATGAATCTAGTCTTAGGAGTGCCTGTTTCTTTCCCTTGCCTCTTAGGAGTCAGTCATCCTAGTTCCTTGTAGGGTGACTAGGTCAGAGATGTAAAGGATGTTGTGGATGCCTCAAGTGAGTTAAGATGAGTATCACCTAACGTACCTCTGCTGCAGGGACAGACGTGCTAATTTGGTTGTTTTGGTTGTGAGGATGGGGTTGGTAGRTTGTACAATGCATTAGTCACAAATCCCGTCCTCCCTCACCCTTCATCCCTGGCAAGGCGAGCGTGTTGTTTTRCAGAAATCTGGTATCCCTTAGGAATCTTGCAGCCCCACACTATATGCAAARTGGTGCTATTGGAAGTTTGCTTGTTGCCAGTAGTCTGTTCTTGGGAAAACTCCTACCCTCACACCGCTGAAGGATCTGTGAAAACCAAGCCAACAGCCCAGCTGAGACCGTGCTTCCAGTGTTCTGGTTCTGCCTCTTCACTGATTWAAAAAAAAATAAATAAAAAAGGCAGGTGCAGTTGGATGGTTGTGGGCACCAACCAGGCGTGTGGCTGCTTCTTCCACGATGGCTGTCCAAATCCTGCCCAGGTGAGCGGCAGAGAGGCTCCCTGGCTGGTGGCCACGGGCTCATCTCTTCAGCGGTGTGTTTCCTACRTGCCTTCCACATCTGATTCTTTGTGCTCCATCCCCCTTGGGAGCTCCCAGTGGAAGGCCAACAGGACTACGTTTTTTTTTCTTATGTTTTGTTTGCTCAGAGAAAGCAGCTTGACCTGGTTTAATTTCATTTAACATTTTTTTTTAAGCAGTAGTATTCCCTGGTTGCAAGGGAAAGAGTAATTGAACAAATTTCAAACAGTGCTTTTTTTTCTTAATTTGTTTTATTCCTAARCATGGGATTAAGTCACATCTATACAAACTTGTTTAATGGTATACAATAACTACAGCTCTGAAGTTGAGGTACAATAGCAAATGTATTAATTTAACCTGGAAAAATGAGCATGTCTAGTTTCTTAATTTCAAATTTCATATGCCTGTTTTTGTTATAATTGATATGGGAAATGCATTTCTGGGCCAGCACTTTTGTCATAAATTCATTGTAATGACATTTGTAAATTTAATCCTTTCTTTTCCACATAATTCGATTTTAATGTTTAGTTATTCATACTACAATATCTATGAGAGCCTTGACAAAATGGTATTGAAACGCAAATTATATCAAATTCTGAAATCAAGTAAGCAAAGCCCTCATTGTCGTGTGTGCGTCTGTGGTAGACTCAGTTCCTTATAGTCTAGTGAAAGGTGACAGTGAAAATAATTACGGCACGCGTGCAAATATATAGTATTAAAAATATAAAAAATATAAAAAATATAAAAAAAATAAAATATTTTAGTATCTTTGAGCAAAACATGACGCTCATCAAGAATTGTGGGAATTTGTCTGCACCATCAGATGAACATTTTATTCTCCCATGTGTGAGCTGGGAAAGAAAGAATAATGTAGTTGTAAGTGCTGACACGCAGCATCTTGTTTGGATGATCTGGTGGTTTGTTTCCCACTTGAGAAGATAATATCTTTCTCCTTCTTTATATTAATGCAATTTGGTGCATCTGACGATTTTAGCTATTTGATCAAAATGCTATAAAGCCCATCTTAATGTAAGGAACAGTGTCCATAACATCCCTGCTTTGCTCCTTCGGGGAAACTGAGTAGTTAAAGAACCTGTATTGACCTGGTACCCACTCCAAAACTGATAGAACAACAACAACAACTTCCAAGTAACATTCTGTTCCCTTTCCTAGGGGAACAACAAGCCGAAAGAGCACAGTTAGATAGTGGCAGCGTGTCTCAAAGTCTGACTAACCATGACTTGTTTTGAAAAACAAAAACAAAACAAAACAACGTGTCTTCCTAATATCACGGTTTAGCTTGTTTCTCCCACCGATCCTGGAGGCGTTTTGTTTTGGATTGGTGTTATTCGTGGGCCTGGTAAACTCCTGGAGTGTCCTGCGTTGTGGTTCCGCTGGGAAGTGTTGCTGGGGCATCGCTTCACCTGCGACGATGGCCGTAATTGGGATGATTAACGGAAGGGGATTCACGTTCCCTGGCATTACCGGGAAGCCCTGGAGCGAGGCGCGCGAGTCGCTCTGTTTCCCTCAGCAGCACTACCTGTGTGCTTAACGCTAAGTACATTATCCATTAARTTGCCTAGCGGTGGTCAGAGCCAGGCGAGGATTTGGCTCCTGTTGCGCAGGAGGGCCGGGCTGCGCCTTGGGAGCCGCTCCGTGCGCGTTTCCCGGTGTCTCCCGCTGCGGACGGCGCCCGCACAAGGAGCCTGCCCGCGCGCGAGGGAGGCCGCGCTGTGCGGCTGAGGCCGCTCGCGCTGCCGCGTGGGCGCCCGGCCTCCGCGCGGGGCCTCGCGTCCCGCGCCGCCTCCCTGCTCRCTCCCGCCTGGCGCTGGCCCTTCCTGGCACGCAGGGCAGTGTCGCCGAGGGGCAGCGGCCTAATCCCCGCGGGCGCCTGTGCCCGCAGCACGGGCGGGCAGCCACAAGGCGACACGCCAACAGGCGGGAGGCCTGTGGTGGCCCTGGTGCCGCGTGGGGCCGCGCTCGGCCTCCGGGCGCCCCACMAGGGTGGTCCCCACAGGCCCCATCCGCTCGCCCGGGCTCTGGTGTCCAGCTGGCTCTAAGCCCGCAAACGGAGGTGCTCGTCACCTTCAGTGCGGGTGATATCAATGGGATTGCTCTTCCCGGAAAAGTTAGTTAGCAGGATCAGAGCCCTAATGGATCTGGCAGGCGGCGTAGGGAGGGAAGCGGTGGGATGGAGACACCAGCAGGAGCAGAGCCGGGTGTGCGGAGCACAGCGCTTTGTTCGTGCTTCCCCGCGGGATAAACCTGCAGGATGTGGATGACCCGCAGCCTGCTCTGCYGTGGGCCGCATGAGTGGCTGCTCCTGTTGGCCTGCTTGTCAGCACGGGAGAGTTGTCTTTTGGAATCAGGAAAACTCTTGTTCGTTGCTTACTGACTTTGAAGATTAATAAGCAGGCTGAATCGTCTTTAATTGACCAACTATTGTGTTCTCTTCACAGTATGTTTAACAATTGTTGAGTGTTTAGTAGCTTTTTAGCAATTTTTCTGTGTGCTTGTTCTGTGCCATGTTCCACAGGAYGCATTTGTGGGATCAAAGGACTTTGCGTCATCTTGGAAATTCAGCACTAATGATGAATGCTTTCTTAATCATAACCAAAAATATTTAGAGAAAACTTGTGCATTGAGACAGTGTTCTGTTTTGTATTTTAATCTGCCTGTGCCTCTGGGAGTGCTGCTGTCAAAATGTGTGTTCGTGTCCCATATGATTTTTTTTTCCCCACCATGTAGTAAAAACATATCCTTGCTTGGGTTATAGTCATCAATAATAAGTGAAATGTTGACATGAGATAGGTCTTAGATGTTAGTGATGTTAGACTGTTAGTAGCCATTAATATCAAAGACACTAGGGGCTGAAGTAAAAATTAGCAGTGATATTGACATAAATTGTCTTACTTCAACCTAAAACTTGCTATTTATTTCTTAAGAGTAGGCTTCCTGTGAAGCTGACACGGGTATTATCTGTTTTAGATGGTAGCTGTATCACCAACTTTGAGTTCATCRTAGGGCTGTCCTAAGCTCTTAGGCTTAGGTTCACAGTTCCTACCATCCACCTACAGAACTGTGAGGTCTGGGTGTGGAAGTGCTTTGAAGCAGGGACCATTTCACCTTCTCCTGTTTATTTCTGTCTGGAAAGCACCTGTTAGGCAATCAGGGTAACAGCAAAATGACTCAAGTGCTAATCAGCCTCGCTAAGGACCRTGCTTGCTGAGCATTCTTGAGAGTAAATGTTTGTGTTCTCTGCATGAACAAAATCTCTTTCTGTATTTTTTCCATTTGAGCACAGGATTTTTTTTTTTTTAATCTATATTTGGTATATTTGGCTTTCCACTATCACATGAACTCTTTGATGGAGTGGTAACATAAATTCAGTCAGCAGGTTGACTTCCATTGGGAATAGAAAAACAATAACAAGAAATCCAGATGTATCCTCCCTCACTTGCTTGTTTGCCCACATAAAACACATGCACATCCTGCTCCCTGAAGAGCATGGCTTGTTAGGCAGTTTTCCTCCAAAAGAGGCACCTCTGTTCCTTCTGAGAGCCGTCCATATTTCCACTTGTTCCCCACACAGTTGTGCTGGATGATGCTCTCTGTGAAGGCAGTAATTTTCTTTTGATTCCAAACTACAGATTTGCAGTTTACAAAACACTTTGCGGACGTAGTTTCGTGTTACAGGATCATCAGCAGTCTCAGCAGCTGGATTTACGGCTCACCAGGCATCCTTTCCAGATCCTGCTCCTGCTGCCCTGGCTTTCCTAATACTCCATCAGCTCCTTCYTCCTCCTCTATGCATCTTCCCCTTCTGTCCAGCTGCCAGCTTAGGGGGTCTATTGGTTGTATCACAAGCCAATCAAGTTCTTAAACTGAAAAACAAAACAACGAAAGTATTTTTAAAAGTTTGAAAGGGTAGAATTGTCTTACTGTCTGACCTGAAAAGTGGCACTAAATAAATAGCAAGGAATAGGAAAGAGGGAATGAGGTGAGTGGGGACAGTGAGATATTTTTCTGGTCTTGGCAAGCTATTAAAGTCATCTTAAACTGTATCATGAAACCAAATCCTAAGTAACATCTCAATAAACTGATCATATAGCAGATCCAATTGAATTTGACAGGACATATTCATTAAGCAAACCTTTGGCTTTTGTGGTTCAATAGCAATTTAGTAATTCTCATATACATGCCAAGACATGTCAGCTTCTGATTTTGTGTAGTTTTGAACAAATTCCTTGGTATTGGTTTATCAAATGGTATAGATACAACATCAGTGTAATGTTGCAGCTGGGGTTGTATCGGGATATGACACTTCATTGGCACCTTTCAAAATGAGGTGTTAGTGTTTTTAAATTTTACAGGCTCTTGAGTGCTTTCATCACTGTTGTTTATGCATTTCTGTTTTTTAAATATTACAGCACACTGGAAAGTTCTATATAATGAGCAAAGTGCTAAAGAAAAACTGATTTTTAATGATCATGTTAACGAATCATCTTAGTGTCCAATCCAATCATGTTGCGTTASGGCAGTGGCACACAATTTCCATTAATTCCTTGCAATGAAAAAATACCAAGTGACTCAGATGGGTTCTTTAAAATAGGATAGGTTGCTTTATAATCAAGTGTATAATTCACCTTGACTTTCTAAAGCAGCTTTATAGACCATAACCTAGAGATAATTCCTTCTGTTTGTTTTGTACTGAGGGAAAGATTCTTCAAAAAAATATATATGTATATATAAACAGGGTGTATAAGGTACAAGCTGCTAATATAGTTATCTGATTTGCTAGAATCTTATTATTCCATAAAATAAAAAGGCAGGTATGTGAGCAATTTGAAGAAACTCGTGTTTGTGATGTCTGGAGATGGGCAGTGTGTGATAACCCCGAGGCAGAAGRAGAGTTGAGTCGGTACCTGCTTTCTGCGATGTCTTTTTTCCCTGCTCTTGATAAAAATGAATGAGGGTCACAGCTTGAGCTTGGGGTGGGGAGTTAGGTTTCCTGACTGATTCTTTCTCCTCTGTCTTGCTAACTTGAAGGACGGCAGCCAGAAAGTCCTCTAGAAATGAGGCACTGTTCGACTGGGAAGAACGCCTTTTATTCCCGTTGCAGAGCTTATGATGTATGCAAACATGAAAGCAGTTACTCCATAGACTTTTCACGAAATCCCGTCTGAATAAATTCTTTATGATATTTTTGCATTATTTATGTCTTCAGTAAGATTTTGTTACAGCTTTTATTGACTTTCTTTCGTTTTTCTTTTCAGAGTGAAGGAGTTAGTTTTATCACCATGACCTCAAACAACAGAGTACAACATTCAAAGAAGCTGCTCGGCATTGTTTTTGTTTTTTTAACTGAAGCTGCTTAAGGTTTACTTTTGCTGTTGTTACCGTTGCTCCGGACAGTTACCTAACTTTCAGACTGTTGTGGGCTAAACTGTACAACAAATCTGCAAGGAAGGGAAAGCAACCTGCCTAACTCATTACCTGTCATTGRCATCTACAATACCATTTTGCTGCTGTTTTGACAGAAGTTCAGGATGCTCTTTAGCTAGTTGGGACTTTTCTGCCGGCCTCTTTACCCACAGGCCAATGCCTTCATTTCCTATTTCTGCAAAGACAAACTGTATTTATTCTTCGGCATATTAGGAGATTCTGTAACACCCGCTAAAGCGGCGAAATCTGGTATTTACTGGCGTGATTTCAAGCCTATCACAGTGCTACCTCAGTTCAAAGCAAAGCCGGATTTGCAGTGTCGGCGTGCGACAGGACCTCCTGTATCTCTGTGCTGAGTTTCTCTCAAGAACAGTCATCGGCCTTACGGAACTCGTACCGCTCCGGTACCGCTGCCGGGCGCCTCTCGGCCCCGGGCTGCAGTGTTTACTGATCAGACGAAGCCTAAAGACGCGGGCGCTAAAGAGTCTAATACAAGACAAAACTCCGTGCATCGGACCTGGGGCGAGGGTTTAAGTAGAGTTAAAATGTGTAACTTAAGCAACGTAAGTTAAAAATATCAAACTGTATTGGGGGTATCTCTCTCTACCTTTGACACACTTGTTTTATCCTCTCTATGTAGGTGTTTATGTAGGTACTTGAGATTGCAAAAGCCTTTTCTCCTATTTACAGGCTCACTTTTGTCAGCTCACCCTGTCCTTAGCTGCATTTCTTCTAACCAAAAATCCACACAGGCATGCTAGGAATGCAGGGATGATAATGGGTACTGGACAGATCGAAGCRCTAGTGTTAGCACAGTATTATCTTGCCATCTAGAAAGTCCTGATACTTGCCTTCTCCCAGAAAAGCAGCACTGCAGCTACAGGCGTTGTTATTACAGGGAAAAGAAGAAACGTTGCAGTCGCTTACACAGAGTTGTCTTCAAGACTACCCGTGTATCACGTTTCCTGTATTCTGAAAATACAGCCCATGTGGCGACTGTTTTCACAAATGTCACGTACAACTGTTGCACCGGGCTAGCAGAATGCCAGGCCACCTAGTTTCTCCTCTGGTAAATTTGTTGAAGAGTTCACATACATTTTAAGGGTACCTCCCCAGTGCCTGCTCTGATAGTCATGTAAGTATTTCTAGGTTATCTGGGTTACGTGAGGGTTTTCCTTGGTTTTAAATCCTTGTGCTAGGTGGAACCTGTACATCACTCTTAACAATGCATTATCTTTTGGGATTTTATGTTTATTTTCTACGAGGAAGACAAGAGTCCATGTCTTACAAATGTAATGAATGGCAATGCAGTCTTCCTGCTTACATGCTGATTTTTTAGAACTAAGGATTGTATTACAAGACAAAGATGAATGTAAAGTAACTCCTTCCCTACCCCATGGCACACCCTATTTTTCAGTGTAATTTTCTGGGGTTTTAAATCACAGCAATGCATAGGCTGTATAATATTAAATCTAAAAATCAATTTAAATATCTAATTTATCTGTTTGGGCTTTGGGATTTTTTTTAATGGCACTATAAAAGGTTCTAAAAACATTCTAAGATGCTGCTTATTCAGTTCTGGAACTAGAAAAACAAATACAGTTGGTGACATTTTTTGCCAGCCCTCCTCTCCCCTTTGGCACACACACACACACACACAGTAGCACTGAACGTGGTACCTGCTGAAGACAACGTTTTAACTTCTCTTTTGAAGTAGCCCTCTGTACCAATTATGGAATCATGCCACTCAAAGAAACGGCTCTTATGCATACAGCAACTTCAAAACAAAGACTTGGCTATGTAGTCAATTCTTCTCTATCCTGTATATTTCACAAAGGCATATGCAATACTTACATTCTTAATTTAGTTTACAGAATGGAACCAAAATGTATAAATGTTATGTTTGCTAAAACTTCACAATGTATATTGGGTCTTTGTACATTTTGCCTGACTTACCTTAAATTTAAAATATTTTTTTGCTATATAACCAGTTATTAAGCAGTGTTTTCTTTATGGGTACGTATTGTTTCTGGATATCAAGATGTTAAATATATTTCTTGCTATTGTGATATGACAAGAGACTTAACTTATCTTGCTGTGTCTTCCAATGTACACGCTGTATATAAGGATAAATGTGATGCTGCTGGAGACCAGAATAAATGGAACTAGAGTAGTGTATTGTATTTAGTCTGTATTGATCATGGATGCTCTCCTTAATAGCCATATGCAATAAAATACATTATTTATGAAAGGAGTAAAGTATTTGTGCGCTTGTTTTCTCTAGGGTGGTGGGGGTTGTTGTTGTTGCTGATATAAAATCAGTTTAGTCTTTTCCCTTTAAAGTGAAACACACTCTCTGAATAAATCTTACTGCAGGTCTTTAAAAGTTCTGCAGATCTTTATCTTCTTTCCTTACAACACTCCTGAAAAACAGACAATCATTTTATTTTATTTTTTCTCAAGAATTAAAAAATCGATATTATGGAGACACAATTTTTATGTTTAAGGAAATAACTAGGATCAGGATTCGGCMTTATTTTTTAATCCCAGCTCAAAAACAAACAGAAAAACAGTTTCATCCCAGTGAGGAGTGAAAAACCGTGGGCCTGCTTCCAGGAATTTGTTTAGAGGAAGGRAACCAACTTGCCTTTCATACTGAATAGCCCTTTACACTGGCACAGAGCGAGTGGGAGCCTAATGCTCTTAATGTCCTGCCTAGGACTAGTCTGTATTTCTGCCTTTTGTGCAGAGCCCTTGGGGCACAGTGAGGTACACTAAGGGGGCATTAGCTTCCCCTGTAAATGACATAACATTGTTTGTACCTGTGTAAATGACCCACTAAAGGGTCATTTACTCCTGAGAGGAAGTCGTGGTTATCTCTTATACTGAAGCAGAGCCCTCAGGAGGTAACCAGAGTCAGAGATCTGTTTGTGTGTGTGTGTATATTTATATATATATATATGTGTATATATATATATATATGTATATTGTTGCTCAGGGACAGGTGCTGTCCTGAACAGCTCACAAATTGTACAGACATGGTTCTAAGGGCCTTGAATATGACTRTAAAAATCACATCCGCTGCTGTAACACCAAGTACCTGGTCTATGAACTTCCCACAGCAAACAAAAGTCTCATGGAGGAGCATCAGTTCCTGGTATGCCTTGGTTTTCTTCCGTGTCGTAAGCCAACACATCAGCCAGGGACCATGCTCCGAAAGGCGGTGAATGGGGCACGTTCACGTGCAGYAGGCTCAAGAAAAGCCTGATGTTGGTTTTATGGCCTCGCTGCAGCAGGGGGTGTCCGAGCAGAGCTCTCCTGTGGCGCTGTGYGGGGCCTGCTGGCACAGCGGGGACACCAGCTCTTCACCCAGCACTTTCAAAGGTACTGGGAATGAAATTCCATCATGGGCCATGCTCTTGGTGTTCTCTTGGAAACATCTACCTCAAAGTGGGCTGACACCTTCATGCTTACCTTACTTTATGTTTGAGGGAGGCTTGAAGGATCATATTAATATAACTTTTTTCTTTTTTTTTTTTCCTTAAAAACACAAGAACTTGCATCATTTTGGCAAACTTGAGTTCTTTCTCTGCATGTGGCTTGAATGGAAAGGGTAGTCTTGTCACTGCTGTAGGTTCACACAGAATCACAGAATGGCCGAGGTTGGAAGGGGCCTCTAGAGATCATCTAGTCCAACCTCCCTGCTCCAGCAGGGACACCCAGAGCACGGGACACAGGGCGGCATCCAGGCGGGTTTTGGGAGATCTCCAGAGAAGGAGACTCCACAGCCTCCCTGGGCAGCCTGATCCAGGGCTAGGTCACCATCACAGTAAAAAAACGCTCATCCTCTGGMCATTGAAATGTCAGTATAAGCCTCCGAATGAAAACCAAAGTCACAAATAATGAATATGCTGCCCAAGAGAGAGCACCCAGTACCTTCTTTCCATCTGTCATCACCACCTCAGCTGTGATGGGGGGGGGGATCCTGTGCTTCTCACAGTGCCTACATCCTTAAAGAGTAGAGCACCTCAATTGCTTTAGTGTGAGATGGCTCCAGAGAATTACTTAGAAGTATTTTAAAGTATCTTGTCCCTGTCTCTTGTCATAAGTGARTGAGAACATCAAAAAGGACTTTTTGGAAAGACATTCAGGAATCCAGTGTCAGATTCTCTGGTATGTTTGGTTTCTGATGATTGTAGCAGAGGAAGCCTTTGAATACTCAGCCCATCCACAGCACAGCACAGTTTTGAGCGACGAAACCTGCTTCCAAACTGAACAAAATCTGCACTGCAGTGACTGTCCTGCTCAATGACCTCGGAGCAATGCATGACTTCCAGGGTCAGTGGGAACCTAGAGTTACTTTCTGTAGTTGTGATCACAGGGAATGTTTTCYAGACATCCTGGCATCACAACAGGAAGGAGGCTACCTGGAGCATATACCTGCAGCCTGAAGCTTAGATGCTTTCCCAAATTCTCCAGTTCAGAGTGACCCTGGACTGTTGGACTATTGCAACAGTCTTTAAATAACCAGAATAGGAAARGGCAAGGCATTTTCTTAGCACTTGTTCCTACTGTTTAAATTCCTTTCCATTCAGAAAGATGTTGGGAGGAAGAGAAAGAATTCAGATTTCAGGTGTATTAATTCTGTGCACATTTGGTTCTGTTCTGAGGGAGGAAATATGACTCACTTGGCTCAGTCTTTGCCCCTGGAAGAGCCATTGCTGAAGGGAGCAGATTTGGCCAGAGATGCAACTCTTCATACCCTGTGAGAAGCAAGTGCCTACCAAATATTTCATGCACTTCTACTGCTTCGGTCTTTCCCAGATATCTTTTCCACATTGAGACACTTCAGTCAACTTTTGCAGAGATGTCAAGATGCGAGGTAAAACTCACTTTTGGACGTGGCTTTTCTTAGATGAGGAGAATCTCTGAAAGGATATGCAAGTAGAGGCTATATTTAATGAATGGGTGATTTGCTCTATAGGAGCCCTGAATATTACACTTACAGATGGTAATTGGCATTTCTTATTCAAGGGTGTAATCCGTGACATTTTAATGGGAATCTGACTTTTGGAAACATAGTTCTTTGACGTATCTCAGCACTTTACCAAAATAACAAGGACATACGATGTGACCATCCACTTTTGAAAATAGAAATCCCTGATTACTATGATGTTTAAACAAGGGGCAGGGAAACTGTGTCCCATGGGATGGATATAACCCATAAAGTTGTTGCATCTGAGCCATGGCTTCATAATTTTTTTCCTGTYATTATTAGGCAACACACTGCAGCATATCAAATGTGTGGCTGCCAGAAGTTTTTGAAAAGTCTGTTTGATCCGTAGTATTCCTTCACATCATAAAAAAAAAGATAATAAATAATAAACTGAGTTTAGAAGCTATATTTAGAAGACAAGGAGTTCTACTGACAAAATGTCAGCTCTTACCTGAAGAAGAGGATATAAACATCAGGTTATGTTTATGTATTTTAAATGGAAGATGCAGAGGCTGGAATTAGACACACCTTGAAACAGCTATTAATATGAATATCAGATTCTAGATAAATAAATATGATTCCTTTGTTTGAAAACACACTTTTCGGAGAGGGACTAAGGAAATGAAACTCCTACCTTTGATAGGAATTAAACATTAAAATAATATCCTGTCTCCACCTCTGGAATTTCTGCTACTGCTCCTAAAAAAAAACCTTGCTCTCATTAAGTAAGGATCCTGTCTGCCAGTGTGGCTGTATCCAGACAGTTATTACTTCCCTATTTATTCGTTAACCTGGATAACCTTCATTACAGGTAAACATCCAGGCTGACTATTCTATTTTAGACAACTCCGACAATGGCAATTTTGCCTAAGCAAGAGGGTCCAGACTGTGATCTTGCAACATGACTTAGAGTTTCCTAAAACAACTGTCCTTATGTGTATTCCTAATTCAAAATATCAGAACAAATGGTGAAACTTGTGTATAAAAGGATTAATTTACTACATCTCAAACAGGAATATTTTTGCATGGAAAATCTGACAGTAAAATAGCAGATTTTATATTAATTAATGTCCTAATTCCCTAAACAGGTAAACAAGTAAGTTTTCCTCATCCAGACATGTTTTTTTTTTCTTTTAGATGAGGTTGTATACTAACTGACTGTGATAAAGTCTCCCAGATCTTCTCAGCGAGCTCTCCAAGGTATAATCTGAAGTCGTGATGCAAGAGCATATTGCAATCCTCTTTGACAGAACAGCTAGTCCTAAAAACTCCTAGAAAAGCAAATGTATGTGTGTATATATATATGTATATAATTTCTGTAACATCAACTTTTAACTGGAAATTGACCTGAATTAGAAGCAGATGCTGAAGAGAACTGAACTGATGAGACAGGTTACTCTCAATGAAACCTCAGGTCATTTGCTCAAGAGTGTTTTATCTAGTTAAAAGCAAAACTAATAACCGAACATCATGATTTTACCACTACCACCACCATTCTCCTCCCCTCCTCCAAATAAGTTTGGCTTCTCCCAGAGCCAGTCTCATTTCCTACGGGGAGGCAGCAGCCCCACTTTGAGGAAGACGAAGCCTTCCTGCCTGCTGCGGGATGGTAGGAGGGCTCGGGCCCCATGGTACCTCCTGGGACTCCCCCAGCTCCCTCTGCCTCCGCACTGAGGCTGGTTTAGGTGACCTTGGGTGGTCAAGCCTGTGGGACCAGTGCCTTCATCCCGAAAAAGCACTGGAGACTGGTCCTGTGTGATAAGAATACTTGCCATAGTTCATGTTAAGGTGTATATGCTGTAAACAAGCTGTGGAGATAAGGGGAGAATAAGGGACGCAGCAACTCCACCGCACAAAGATTAGTATGTATCATTTCACTAATCTTTCCCCACAATCACTCTGAGATATTTACTCCYCTCCTGTGAAGCAGCACTTACTTACCTCAATTTACCCTGCATTTGCCATGGGATAAGGGTATAAGCACGGGCTTGCTGTCACAGTGCRGAGCCGGGCAAGTGGCTCACACTGAGCTGGCCCGTAGTCAGATCACTCTGATCACCTACAAGTACCCACCAGTTGCCCTTTCGGTGCTGCCAATTTGCAGTATATATATCACAAGCTGTTGCACGAAGATAAACCCTGGGGCCGCAGCCTTGGTGGCTGCAGATTAGGAATGTGCCACCATTGCCTTCAGGATGATTTATTGCAACTGAAGGTCTGACTCAGAGGGGTCTGGGAGGTTGTTTGAGTGTGTGTGTGTGTCTGTGTGTGTGTGTGTATATATATATATGTATACACACACACATATATATATATAAAAATATAAAGATATATATATATATCTGTATGACCTGTGAAGACCTTTTATATTGTAGTATAAGTTTGCCAAACATATCTTTGAGTAGTACTTCAAGAAATGTAATTATAGTAAGTTATTTATCGTGTCTATCTAACTGTTCTATATAAACATCTTGATTTTTAAGTAGGATACACTTGGAATTTTTTTTCTTCCTTCATGTCAGACTTCACAACGACTTTCCATTTTCTCAAGGCTATACTGCTTTTAAATTACATTTTCTGTTGTTCCTGTTCAATGTGTCAATAGAAGCAGAAAGGAATTTCCATGACCAATCTGTGCTTTTAGCCAATGAATCAATAAAGTGGTACAATATTAATTTCAGTTGCAGATAAAYGATTGTCCCTCAAAGGATTTCAGAAGAGTAAAGGTTAAAATTTCWTCTTATTTATCTAAAAAAAAAACCCAAAACAAATATTGAAGTAATTCTATTTTGAGCGGCCTTTTTTTAGTAACAGACTGACAGAAGTTGAAYGGCATTTTTTCCTTTCTGCCTTTCATGCACTATGACTAATATCCTAATGTYGGATTCTGTATTATTATTATTATTTATGAATAATGATTCTAATATTTCACAGGAAACACTTGGACAATATAATCATTTTATTACTTTATTGACTTTGTATTTCTCAGAAGTCAACAGACCCTAGAATTTTTCTGTTCTAAAGGAGTAAAGAAAATTAGATTTATAATTGGGCATTTGTAGCCCAGTGCCTTCAAAATTAGAATAGCTGTACTGCAAAGAAGTTCAAGATAACTGTAATTTTCAGTTTGTAACCCTGCTCTTTTCTCATTTAAGAAGCACATTTGTTGTGTGATGTGCCGAGAGCTACATTTCCCAGTTATACCTGTGATCAGCATTGCTCATTTAGAGAGTTGCAGATTAGGGGAGATACCCAGGGATCATGGCTAGAAGAACCTCTTTTATGTTTGGACTTGCCTTTAGAACCTCCAGCCTGTCCTGACTATAAATTCCAGCATTTTTTTTCTTTCATCTGGGGTGTGATTTTCCTCAGTTTGGCATATAAAGGAGGCCTCTTCTCAGCGCTGGTGGATTCATTGTCACTTGGTGAATGAAATTCTCCAGGCTGTTCAGCCCAGCTGTTTTTATCAATGGATGCTCTACTAAGTGCTTGATTAGGCTTGGTACTACCCAAGACATCTCCAGGTTTGTGTGTGGTGAGATACAGCTTGACAGCTGTCAGGGTACAGATTGCTGTGCACTGGATAGGGGGGGATTTGTTTATTTGTATGGTTTGACATTAGTGCCTCACTACTGTGCTTGCCCTCTAGCACAGAAAATCTGCAAGGAGAAAAAAGCTAGTCACACAAATAGGCATAGAAATTTAAAGGAAATGTCTGATTTTYAACAGCTGCTGAAGATTTTATCTTCCCACCTTACTTAAACTGTGTCTGTATTAGTGCACACATTGAAGTCACCCCATTAGTTGGTGAGACTGAGCCTTAGCGAGGGAGAGCGCACCATGAAGCTCTTTCTGAACTGCTCTCTTCAGGCATTAATTTGCAAGGTGGCTCCAGAACATGATGAGGAAAGATTTCTGAGGAAAAGAAAAGGTGACTTTTCATACTCCTTGTTGTACTCCTGTTTTTTTTTTCAGGAGGCTTCCAAGGTCAGAAGCAAAAACCTCGGGCTGAGCAGAGCGCTTTGCATCCCYGAGCAATGTGCCCCATAAGCAGAGAGGAGCATCCCCACAGCTCCGGCTTTGCAGGGGCCGGGCGTGAAGAGCCGCAGCGCTCTCGGACACCGGGGCCCCTGGAGCCGAGCGCAATGCACCCGCCGCTYGCTCGTCTCCCGCCGCTCGCTTGCAAGGGAGCGCGGGCAGCTTGATGACACCGAGCATCAAGCGTAGGCCACGCTGATGCTTTCTGCCATGGTGCTCATCCCACTGCCAGGGCCGGGCAGGAATCCTGGAGAGGAGGGAGAGCAGAGCTGGTGCCGCAGCTCCCCGGCGGTCACTGCTGCTAACGCGTGCGGCGCAGCTATCGCTCGGGTTGTGTCTGCCTCGTTGGCAGCATGAGGAGGCTTTATCCTCAGCCGCTCTGCTTTCTGGGATCCCCGTCTTGATTTCCACGCATGCCTTCTTGGCAAGAGGCCAATATTTTGTTTACCTCTCGAAAGAAGATTCATTAATATGTTTTTCCTGTTCTGGTTTATTTGCGTGTCATTTATGCTGTGCAGGCAATTTTGCTTTCCGAGTGCTTTTCGGTTGTTGTTGTTTGGAAGTGGGGGAGGTTTGTTTTTATCGTTGATATATTGGTGAGTTAAGTAATTGTTTGCAAAATGAACCGCACACTGTTTGTGGTTTGGGGATTTTTTTTTTTTTTAAGTTTCTGAGCCAAGTTTTGTTTACTGTTATTATTATGCAACTCCACTGAAAGCAACAGAATTGCTTGGTTATACCTGAGACTGGTAAGCCCACTATAATTGTTCCTTCATGCCTTCTCTCAAATCTTGTTTAAATGGTGTATTTATGTGATATATCCACCACTGCTAGCAGTGGTGATCCGCGTGAGGATCCATTAGATCCACTGTGAGCACAAGGATAGCTGAGGCAAAGTCTTCTATACTGCTAAGAAAAGATAATTTTCTCTATAACTCAAGAAATTCAAATGAAACAATGCTGGAGATCTGCATTAATACCTGTATTGCTGCTCTAGCTGGTGGTGCTGTTTTAGAAAAGACACAGGATTCAGATTTTTGTGTGTGTAGATGAGGTCTGACAGGTTGATCAGACAAAATGCAAAGAAACTAATAATTTCACAGCTTTTACTGCACTTTCCTAACTTTCCTAGAAATAACTATTTGTATAACTGTGTTTTGTTTTGTTTTGTTTCTGTAAAGGATAAAATGACAACRAAGATACCAACCGTTTGGGTTATATGCACCAAGAGATTTTTCAGTTCTCAGTGACTGGCTTTTGTATTCTCAGGGCTGTTGTGAAGCAAGAAGATGTAAAGATCAGCTTTGCTTTGCTTATAGTGGACACAGAGTTCTTTTTAGGCTCAGGGAGCAATGGCTGGGGCAATGCACCACGCAGTGGAAGACAACCTGTAGCTGTCTGGACTTGGAGAGCTGGTCTCATGGATGGGAATCCGGGAGGWCAGATGTCCAACATGTTGCAAGGACTTACAGTGGCTCTCACATGGCTGTTTAAGAACAGGAGCTCATACAAAGCAAGAAATGTAGTGCACCCTTCTCCATACCCCAGGGCTGAAGTATGTTTTTCCTGCAAGCTGATAGTTTTTTATTCATTTAATCAAATACATTCAAGCTTAGATTGAGAGAAGGAACTAGTGAATAAATTTTGCCAGACAGGTCCTTTACRTTCAGAGCCACTCTGTTGGTAAATGGCTGTGATCAATTTCCTCTTCCTATAAAGACGTTGCACTGGGACTTCAAAGATTTATATTAAAAACATCTCCTTGTTTTGGGACAGAAAAAAGAAGTGTGATTGATTGGTTCTGTCAAAGAAAGGAAATGCTTGTCTAATTAACACCCAAATTTACATTCTTTTCAGGTAAACCCTTATGCACTGCAACATAATAACCTTTCCTTATATAATGAGGCTACTCTTTTGCTAGGTTAGTAGGTCAGGTTTGGTAATATTACAGTATTTTCGACCTGCTCGACCATATTGAGGATTTTTTTTTAAAGGGTTCCAAATTCTCTTTTCAAAAATACTTGTTCCAAATAACTATTACATCTCGTTGTCTATTCGACAATCTATGTTTTAAGTTAAAAAAAATGTTTCCTTGGTAACTAGACTTCCTTGTCTTCCTTGTCTACTCTACCCACAGAATGCATGCAGAGGCCACTACCTATTGTTCAAGGATTGTTGATCTGTTTAGCAAAAATATTTAATGTCTTAGATCTTTTAGTGAATTTTAAAGGGCTTCTGAGAGACAAAAGGTAAAATTTCTCTCCTGCTTCCCTTGCCCTGTTTGAAGTGAGGATCTCCCCATGTGATCCTGAAAGGTATCGTAACAGTCCCTTAGCGGGAGGAAACTCACCCTTCTGCCCAACTCGCCTCTCCATTTCGATTCTGTCCTGAATTCCTCAGAAGTGTTGTCAGCTGTAACACCATTTTACTGTACTTTTTTTTTGTGTATGTGTGTCTCTGAATGCTACTATTACGAAAGACATTCGAAGTTGGCTGTTTGTAGCATATCTCTGCCCTGTCGTCACACAGCTTGGTGACGGGCAGCTATTTGGATATTCCGGACTGGCAATTTGACTCCCCACGCCCAGACAATGCACATTCATTGAGCCTTGGTTGCCTGCCACCAGGCCCATCTGTTGGGTTGATTCTTTGCCTATTTAAAAGTCAGTCAGACAGGGGTGTAAAGTGCCAAGAAAATGTGAATTGAGAAGAGGAGTCTGCACAACACGGCTGGCAGAGCATCTTCAGCAAGAACCTCCTCCTTTGTGGCAGCCATCGCTGCCAGATGCCTCCCTACAGTAGGTTACAACTGCTGACATTTGTGTACTGAGAAAAGGATATGTGAAGCAAAGGAGGGAAGAGGTTTTTTGTGGGGCAGCCCYGGTCATTTGCAAAGCAAGCTGTGCTGCTGCAGGTACTTGCCTTGCAGCAGCACACAAGCACTCATCTCCTTGCACACAGGAGATGTGTGCAGCTTTTAGAACATTAGAAAGTTGCTTGGTAGGGTTGAAAGTGCATTGCCTGCACGAAGGTGAGCTTGAGAGAGCACAGGACAGACACATTACACTTGAAGAGTGACCGAACTAACGAAACTCCCAAAGGCCAGTAAYGGGATTTCTCCTGCTTTTCCATACAGGAGATCAGTGCAAGAGTGTTCACCCTGCCTAGGGGATTTTTCTGAATGCAAACTATGGTTTTAAAGATAAGATYCTTTAAGATAGATCAACTCTCTCCTAACCACAATGGGGTTGTACAATGAAGAGGATTAATTTGTCTGTGTGTAACCATTACTTATTTATCTATTTATCTATAAGTTTTTCACTTTGCATCTGGCTGCCTGAAATCATTCTACCTTGTGATATAATCAGACAGACGGAAAGAAATAGTCTCTAACTCACRCTAATTCTGTTAAAAGACAGACAGGTTACTATTGCTACTGCTATTGCTACTGCTATTTCTATTACTGTTATTATTACTTACTTTGTGTCTATCTTTTTGTGAACCTGGGAAAGTTGTTTGTGACAGGCATTGAAGGCAAAGGACTAAGAACTATCCTGTCTTCTTTTTGATGGACTCTGTCAGTAAAGCAACAAGCTTTCAGGTACTAGATATCTTTATAATCACCCAGCTCCTCTTTTATCAACTTCCTTAATTTTCTACCTTTTGATRTCTTTTAGCTTATATCTGATCCCAGGCACAGAACTCCTACTTCAATTAGCCTGGGATAAATACTAAAGCAATGATCTATAAGCCTTGTCTGATGCTGCACTCTTCTCTGATGCCTCCAAGTAATGCTGAGGAATCTGGTCTTCAACACATTGTCTTTGAGCCAAGAGCCAGGGACCACTGCCTGAGGGGACGAGAAGCAGATGTAGTGTGCCTGCTCATCAGTAATAGCCAGCCTAGTGTTGTACAGTATCTGCTCTACTTGCTCACTACAGGGGGAATAAAAAGAAGTTAAAAGACAGTAAAAATCCCAAACAACAACAACARTCTGTTCCTCTTGCCTGTTTCCAGAAGGACCTACATTGGTGTTGGCCAGTGTTAGATGGCATGCTGCAGCTCCAAACATGTCAAATATCAAGTAATACCAATATTAAGGGATAGTGCTTGTGCGGCCTTTTCAGCACCAGTCCTCTGATCTGCGGTGTGCTGACCACATGGCATTGCACTCAGGGGTCTCTTTCCACCCTTATCCCCTTCGCTCTACATTTTCTGATCTGTAAGGTGCAACATGTACATTCCTCCAGATAGCAAGCATGAAAGGGATTGATTGGAAGTGGATCTTCCCTCCTTGTCCCCCAACATGGTCRCAATTCTGCTCTTGGGCAGGATCTTGTTGGGGGCTGTTGGGGACAAGSGCTGTTGGGACAGAGAGACTGGTGTGACTATTCCTCCAGGAGAAGAAAGCAAGGGGAAAGGCAGGTTGGAAGAGGGGAGCAGAGTGAGCCATGAGCTGTGAGAGAGTCAGAAAGAGGTATGGAGAGAAGGTGGCAAGAAGACAAAGGAAAGCAAGTGCTGAGTATCTGGTCTCATTGACCTACTCTCCTGCAATCTCTACCCTACCACAAAGTACCCAATAAAGTCATGGCGTCTGGAAAAGGAAGGAGGAGAATAAAAGGTCTGTTCTCCTCCAAAGCCATATGACATGAACATTTGGTGGTATCAGTGTTATGGAAGATCCAAATGGCAATGTACAAACCCATTTTTGTGCCCAGGTAGCCAGTTGTCTGCAGGTCAGTCCATTCCAGGCAGGGTAAGAAATGCAAAAGAATTAATGTTGCAACGGAGGCATTTATTATTTATTCTAACTAGTGCCAGAGAACACAAAAGTTCTAAGAACTGCAAAAAAAAGTCCAATATTCTTCTGGTGTTAATGCGCTGCAGTCCAGTGAACAAGCTTGCAATCAGTGAAAGCAGCCTTTTAAAACAGCATAGCCTAATTCCTTGCTGCTCTTACTTGTACTCTACAGGGATTCTTTCCAGCAGCTTAGCTGCTGTTTTTTTGATCCCAGAAAAACACTTTTTTTCCCCTTATTAAAGACAATCCAAAACTTAGCTAAGAAAAATAAATATTCTTTATTTAGCCCRTTTTTTAAATAAGATTGATTATTTTGGAATGTCTTTTTTCACTAGGTCTTTTTCAATAGTGTTTTTCTGTATCTATTGGTAGTCATAGAATATGGGAAAATAGATTATGGGAAAACTAAATTATTATTTTTGACATAGGTCCCTTTCCCATTATGACTCACAAATTCTATGCCAACACTTGGGAACTATTGAGTTCCAGATTTGGATAGTCAGAATTGACATAGTTTGATCCATGTCTAAACCTGTCTAATGCGTATTGCTGTATACTGTCTTTGTGCCTTGTAACTGTAAGTTTTATGCAATCACTTTAATAAATATGCTGTATAAGTATCCACTTGCAGCACTTCCCAAAGATTCCACTGCAGCATTTATAGCCACATTAAACAAGCAGAAAAACTGTCACCAAAACAAGAAGTCCTGCTTTCTCCTTGCCCCTTCTTGACCCTATGCCATGCCATCATCCCCTGTGTTGCACACAGCTGTACAGTGCATTGGGTAGGRAAACCAATCCAGGGGAAAGCTCTGCCAGGAAAAGGGCTTGGCTGRTGTTAAGGTGAGTCAGCTCCCCTCTCTGGACCATGGTGGAGACATGCCCATCTCCATGCCAGAACAAGGAAGAGGACAATGTGGAGTCAGAGAAAAAACAAGCAATGGAGAAGGGGACTGCTTCTTTTGGCATAAGTGACAGACTAAAATGTTTGTGGAACTAAAGCCTCTGAGCTCCAGGTCTGGATCACTTGAATTAGCGTAATTAAACCACAAATAAAATCTCATGCTGGCAGAGAATTCTCTCTGGCCTACAGTAAGCAGCATTCATTGCTTATTCAGTCTAGTTCCTGAAATACAGGCAATAAATACATTTCTTTTGTATTATTTTTTTTGTGCAGGTTTTGGTAATAGCATTTGATTGCAGCTAGTCTTTTCAGTCTGGGTCAGGCTGCACTTCATTTACTTGCGCTCCAGACCAGGGTTTTACAGACTGACATAGATGTTTTGGCACATTTTTGGGAGGCCTTCCCTGTCCTCCTGAATCAACAGCCCTGTGCAGTTATCCCTGATGGGACCTTAGGTATTTGCCAGTGCAAACTGGAGACATGATGTGCACAAGCAGAACTGTGTGCAGAACCAGAGTGGCCCTAACTACAGCTTTTCTCAAAGTACTCAGCCTGGTGCTCCATCTCATTTCTACATCCCAGAAGCTGAGTGGTCCTCATGAGATAGAAATGAACCACTTGAATGATTATGACTTTGGCTGTGGTTGGGGCTTTTGCATGCTGATAAGCTCCTGCTCCTCTCTTATAAATGGGTTCCCTATTGCTGCTTGCATGACACTTCTGTGGATGGAGGAACTGTGTGTGAGGCAAGGTCCAGGCAGGCCAACCCATGTGCAATTACACACAAAAATGGAAGCCTTCCAAATACCTCACAACTGATTGCCTGAAAACCCAAATTAAATATTTTTAAAAWAGAAAAATCCCAAGCAATCCAGATTGTCCTACACGTAGGGCTGTACCAAGTGTTTTTTACAGACTGGGTAACAGCTTAAGCAAGCAACAAAGAAGTGAGTCCCTGCTCAAAGGCGCCCCTGGTATAGGTGTCAGACAGCCCCTAGCAAGCAGAGGAAGCAGCCAGATGGTGCAGAGCTGGGTGGGAGGGCAGCCCGGGCGCAGCTTAGTGAAGTGCCCGGCTCTCAGGTGTGCTCAGGTTTGGGGAGTCCTGCACATCACCTCTGGTTCCTAAGACACCTCTGGGCGGAGGGCACAAACACGGGAGCCTGCCTTCATCCCCTGGCTTTGCGCAAAAAGATTGGTTTATGGATATACCAGCTCTGAGGAAAGCACTTTTATCAATATGTCATACGGCAGCAGTAAGACTAAAGCACAAATTCACTTACAGGCTCCAGCCRCCAATTCTGGGCTTGTGAAACACCAAAGCTCTAGGTGTAACACTGAAGCTGCAGGAAGTAAACGTGCTTTTATGTCTCTCCAGCTATTTCCAGCCCTCTAAAGACCTCTGTCTGTCCTTTTCTCTTAAAAAGCCACACATTCTCCCCCTATCCCCTTTTGTTTTACCGGATTTGAGTTTGGATATATCTCCTTTAACTGTCAGAGGGTTGCTTTCATTTGCAATTTGACTTTGTTTTGCAAAATCATTCAGGAATTCTTCTTGGTGGGAAGGCAATTGTTTGAAAGCATTTCAGTAAAGCTGTAGGAAGAAAGGCATCTATTTATCCTTCTGTTATTCACTTTCTTGATCATTTTTCTTGTTCTTTATTTGCTTTTGCTGATGATCACTAATTCATGCTTAGAATCCAAGGAATCCACTAATTCACTTAGAATCCAAGGAAAAGAGTGCTTTTATATGTTCAGGGGAAAAAAAAGTGCTATTTTCCATCCTTTGCAAGATATAAGATGTGTAATTTACTTCCTCCTTTTAAGCCTGAAATTATCACAATGATGCCATTTTCCATCAGGTCTGGGGGCTCCTCTGCAGCAAAGCACAGGGACACATACTTAAAGCTAAGTCGTCATATAGGTTTTGTGAAGGCACTGAAGAAGTATTGGAATACCTTGAAATGCTTGTTGTTTTTAATAATGATTGTAAAGATATGCATTCAAAATGCCACTGATGAAGCTGTTATGCTAAAAGTTACTTTTAATTCAAAATGCCTCTGAAATTGATAGCAAAATTCATATATTTCAGTATTCCACAAGAAGTAAAAACAAACTGAAWATGAACAAAACAAACAAAACAAACAAACAAAATGAAAAACTTGCAAGCCCAGCTTTTAGCTGGAATCCCTATATATAATATATATGTTTGTATATATTTTCATTATCATGAAGCACAAAAAATGCAGCAAATTGCAGTGAATCTTTTTCTTTTCTATTTTTTTTCTGAGAAAAAGAACCACTAACCCTAGGCCCAAACTAAAAAAAAAAAAAAAAAAGGCAATAGAAAGAGACTTTTTTTTAATTTATCTTTTACATATAGGTATGCATATATATTTTATGTACGTGTGTACTTCCTCCTTTATGGTATGTGAAACAGCCTAAAAGGTTTTGATATCGGATATGTGTACTCCTGAGACAGAGTCCAGTTCTCCAGATTCAAAGTGATTGAATAAGATATTCCTAAACTTGCAGATTTCTTTGTCCTGTTCTTTTTTCAGGTAGGACGTTTTGCAGTTTCTCCTTTCTGTGGCTGTAAATGACTGCATAAGCTTCAAAATCCTGAAAGGAGAGCTGAGTGTGTATTCCTTCTACCTTAGGACAGTTTGGACCATCTCAAGGATGCTGTACATCCCTAGAGATGCATTCAGCACCGCAGTGCAGGATGGTATCATGAAATCACTTCCCAGTGCCCGAGGAATAGAGCTGCCCAGGGAAGGGCTGCTTATTCTTGCATTAGACAAATGCAGTTAGAAAAATATCAGCAGCCCGTTTCTGATGTGGGAAATTCATTAGGAATTCTGCACACAAAGAGCAGGAAGCATCAGGCCCAGTATCATTTGGATTAAGAAGTCACTGTGCTGTTATCTGAGATGAAGTGTAGGATTTATATAAACATCTTCTTTCCCTTGCTGAGGATAAGCCAATTCAAACAACCGTGTAAGTGGTTTCCATGCTAAAGAAGACTGTGTTTACATCTTGGGCAGCTGTTGCTGTATTTCTTTCTTTTTTTTTTTTTTGCAAAGGCAAAACAACAACAAAAATCTATTTGATTTTACATTTGTTACCCTATTCCCAATCCTCTTGGCCATAGTGGCTGCTTTGCTCATCTGGCAGCATAAAAACAGGCAATTTGGGGGGAGAAGGAATATCCCTGCCTAGAGGGATCGGAGGCTTTGGAAAAGGCTGCTGTGGTTCTTTTGCTACCGCCTCCCAGAGATGAGAAAGGAGAAGGAAAAAAATATATAAAAATAGAGGGAGGAGAGGGGATATTTTTTGCTGATAGAGTGGTTTATGTGAGCTATACAGACAGGTCTTCAATTGATGTCTGACTTGGTTACTGCAGCTCATTTTCTGTTCCTCTCAGTAATGTGGGGGAAGGATCTGGCAGCCCTGGGTAGCTGGACACGGAGTTGCTCATCGCTCCCTTCATCTTAGATGCCAGAGCAGCCATGTACTTAGGGTAGGCATCTTCACTGTGATACCTTGGATGGCGTCTTCTAAACTGAGGACTTKGGTCTGGGGGGTGGTTCCTACCACCTTAATCTACTGCATTGAGTTTTCCTGAGAGAAGATCAGCGTCCTTGTTTCTCCCTTAAAAATGAAAAGTGAAGTCCCATTCAGCAAATGCTGATTATTTGGAATACACAAATACAGAAATCCCCCCTTGTGCAACTCTGTAACCCTGAGTATTTCAAACAGACACAAGTATAAGGAAATGYGTAGCCCTTTATATCTTATTCATTTTGCAATTCATATTCCCCCCCTCTATATATATATGTATATATTTTCTTTCTTTAAAATTTAGAAGCTGTATATTAATGAATCCCTTCTTCTTTTACTAGTCCTAGTCATGACTGATGAAAGCTACCTTTGCTTTGTTGTTTTTTCTGTTTGTTTTAAATGTCTTTTTGAACTCTGGTGTGGGTGGCTGACCTTTAGAATAAAAAGCTATCCTGGTGCAATGCAGCTAGAAGCATTAAACAAGTGCACTGACAGCTAAATGAAAAGCGACCGGCTGGGCTGAGCTACACCTGTCACATTGATGCTGCCAGGGGAACTTGGTGCTCACATGCTTTCCCCCTCCTTCCCCCCATAAATCTCACTTACATAAATTTGCCAGGGAGATTTCCATCCACCACTCTGGCTCYAGAGGCACCCTGCATGATATTTACTCTGATTCCTTTTCTCTGGAATGCACGATCAGGGGAAGGCTTACACATTATAAAAACTAAATCAAACAGCAGTGGCTCATTCTTTAAAGTAAACAGAGCAAAGGGTATCGGTGTCAGCCACCGCAGAGTCAGGTGTCGGCCGACAAAGGAAAGAGCAACAAAATTTCTCTAACCTGGGAAAGTATTGGGGCTTGTTTACTTTTCCTGGGAAAAAAAGATGATCTTTTTAAAAGATGCAAGCTGATTTTTTTTGCATAATAAATAATAATAATAATAATAATAATAATAATAATAATAATCCACCGGAAGGCAGACTTGTTTGCAGCAAAACCTTTGAACATTTTCTGGCTTGTGGCCCTGCTTAGAAGAAGTGCTGAGCACCTCAAACTCGGAAAGGTCAGAAGATTATTAGGTGATACTCCTAGAAGCAAATGCAAAGTCAGGATGAGGCAGCATTTTAGAGAGTAACTCCCAGATTTGTCATGAATAAGCTGTCCGTGAGGAACTCCAGACACATGTGCAGTTTTGTTGTTTTGCACAGTCATGTAAAGGACACCTAATGATTCACTGGCCATGCTGCTGTTTACACTTTGGAAACAAAGCTTCATTTTCATTTCCCAACTGGAATGGCTTTTTTTTTTTTTTTTTTTTTTTTTTTTTTTTTTTTTTTTTTGTTTAAGGTTTCTTAACCCCAAGCTAAACTGCAGTGTGTTTCGTTACTTTTTGCTTCATCAGGGGTTAACCCCAAGGCAACACAAAAAGAAAGTGGAAGGCACCAGTAAAAACAAATTTGTTTCTATGGAAATGCTTAGCAGCAGATATGCATCSGACTGATTTTAACATTTTATCAGTGGCAACATTTTATCAGCTTATCAGTGAGAAGTGGGTGATTTCAGGCTTATTTTTTCCTGCTTCCCTACCTAAAGATGTTACTGTCATTAAGAGAAGAGTATAAGAAAAGAGGGCTTTTGTTTRTTTGTTTTTTAATCATGGAAATGATACCAATAAGACAGAGACCTGCCTGAGCAGAAGCATTGCAGTGACTTTTGGTGTTCAGCTAGGAGCTCCTGTTCCAGGGCCACGTGCTGGAGATACCGCCGGGTCAAATGAAGGTGGGGAGGAGTTGCAGGCAGTGCAGGTTGCATGCTGAGAAGTTCTGCATGGAAGGCTAGTGCTGCAACGGGATGCAAATGCGGCACGGTGAGGTGGCCTTTCTGGCTGATTTTAGAGCTATGCCAAAGGACTCATGCCTTGCCTCCCCTGCTGCAGACCACAGCGTGGAAATGCAGGGGTGCCGGCCCCGTGATTCTGCCGACCAAATTGTCCGCAATGTGAACACACATTGCTTTGATGCAAATAATGTCACACATCAGACTTTTTGCTCTTCTTTTTTCTTTTTTTTTTTTTTTTTGTCTTACTAACAAGAACTCTGACCTTGTGAATATTTTTATTGCTTGAAATTGTTCTTATTTTACTAGTGCTGCTAATTTTCTAAGAATAATGGATTCATTTTTCAAGATACAGTTGGGTGTTGCTAGCTGTAGCTGTTTCCCCTGGAATAGGCAGACCACTCCACCCCTTTCTTTCTCCATTTTTATTTTCCTGCTTATGCTCTTTTCTACCCTRCGCTACTTTCAACAGCATAATTTTCTTCTCTTCCCATTTATGCTAATGTACTCATGTGTGTAATGTTCCCATTTATGCTAATGTGTAATGTGTTTTTTTTTTCAGTTGCCTGTTTTTGTTGCAATGAATTTAGTAGCATTTTAGCGAGCTGCAGTAGCCCTCCATGCTCTCAGGCAAACACCACAGCTTGCACAAAGTTAAGCAGCAGGCGTGGGTGTCCAGACGTAGTGAGGGAGTGCAGGCTTTCTCTGCAGCAAAACTGTTATTTATCACATCCTGCTATGCAAAGTTAAGCCCAAAAAACATCATCCCACTRAATTTCTCCCGTCAGTATGGACAATTTAAGAAATTCTGATTTTTTTTTTCTGTTCTTTTATCTGTTCTCACTCTCTACAACCYTTTTGCTGTTCTTTCTTAACTGGGCTGCTACAACTTGAAAGGCTGTGTTGCAAAAGAAACAATCTCCTTTAAACTGCTTTTTATTTTTCCAGTAGAGAAAATGGGCGTAATGGATGTCTAAATTACCTGGCCTCAGTTTTTGTTTCCACATGAGCACAATGTAGTAATGTTCAAAGATAAATGAAGCAGAAATTCTAAACACTGATCTAAGTCCAAGTTTTTATAGTGACAACAAGAGGCTCGGAACGTCAAGGTGAGAGCTGTGTTCTCTGCTTTGATCATATGAACAGAAAATGGTGCCAGGCGGGAACTGCTCAGCCCGTCCCAGAATCAAACTTAAAAAAAAAAAAAAAAAAAAAGAAGGCAGTTTTGCTATAGAGGCTTATTGGCTTTATCTGTTACACCTGTCTGACCTGTGCTTAGAAGCCATGTAACATAAGGACATTCTCTAGGCTTAGAATGAATGAAGTGCTTATCATCCTAACCACCATCACGTGGCATAGCGGAGTGAGAAAGGATCTGATATTCCTCAAAAATCAGATTCAGGGAAGCCTCAAAACTACTATCTCTTAATGGTTATTTGCACAGTGTTATGTCCATCCTTGGTCAATGACACACAATGAGGCATATCACACTGTAATTTATATGCTTGTGTAAAATACAACTGTCACCTTAGATGTCTACATGAGATACAGGTTTTTGTTTGTAAAGGAAGTATATCCTGAGAGTTGAATTCTTCCCTGCACAACAGGCAGGAGAGAACATTGAATCGCCAGTGGCTTAATGACTTGTTTGTATTAAATACAGAAATAGCTCTTAACAAGTTTATGTTTACTAGGATATAAACCCACCTTTCCATCTGAAAGGGRCATTAATAAGTCTCAAATTTAGGTGGGGAAGCCAAAAATCCTTCAAGAAAAAAAAAAAAAACAACAAAATTACCATTCTAATCAAATTGTAAGTCATAGGTATCTGTGTTGAGGAAAAGGGTTGAGTCTRAATATGACCTCAGCAAAGGTCTGAATACACATACCCTTTGCCCTCAGCAGGATTTTCTTTTGATAGTTAAAGATAAGAGCTTTATCCCAAGAACACTCTGTACAGGAACATCTTGGCATTATTTGAAACAAAGGAGAAGAAAAATGTCCTGGAGCTGATCTAAAGTAGACAAATATAATCATTATACTCTTTTGTTACTTTAAATGGGACTTTTGTTACTTTAAATTGGACTTGGATTACTATCCAAGTAATCATTCTGTTACTATTTTGGTCATAGTAAGCATATACTATTTTTGTATCTTTGCCTATAATTTCTTCTGTATATCTTTATGATATTTGCCCTGTGCTAGGTGTAATTTCAGGGTAGGTTGAAGGCACCTCTATTTCCAGGTGTGAATCTTCARATATTGGGTTGCTGGTCGCTTTTCTGTGCCATCACCTTAGGAAATACACTAATAAGGTTGAAAAAAAAGTTTGTATTCCTTGAATATTCCTTGTATTCCCTATTTAAATTTTAGGGTATATACATCATTAAAAAGGAAAGCTCTTTCAGAAAGCAATGTTAGCCAGAGTGACCAAGTCTTGCAGCAGGACAGGAGAGTGCTTGTGTTGAATCCCACATATAATGGGAGATTCAGACACTTAAAGGAACCTGTTTAAGAGGAACTATGCTCTCATAGTAAGAGATTACAAGAAATTCACTTAAGATCTCAAGTACATGATTGAATAAGCAAATAAAGAACAATGAATATAGACTAGCTGTTGTTAGCATCTGTAACTAATAAGAAATGTATTGATTCTGCAACTGTGTAAATAATAAATAAAAAAAGAAAAATGTTTATTTTGGAGACTCTTTAAGGTATGACATTTAAGTTAAATGCTACCTAACTTAACCTCAGAGTCTCAGTTTCAAGAAGGTTTTTGGGTACATGAAAATGGGAATTTTATCAGGAATCAGGGGACAGAACACTTAGAAGACTTTTTTTTTTTTTTTTTTTTTAAGAAGCTCTACATTATGAATTTACCCACTGAAAGCTCCCTGTGTTTTAAAATTGTGAATGTTACTACTACTGATGCTTTTTGGACATATTATTTCTTATTATCATGACTAAAAGTAAGCTAGGCATACTGTGTTTGCAATTGCTACTTGTGTTTTGCTAAGCCGCTACTGATACTGTTATCTCAAACTATTTCTAATGTTATCTTGCAGTACTTAGTAGTATAAGGCCTATTAAAAGGAGCTCAGATCAAATTTTTGGTCTATACCTGAACCTTAGTAAATCTTTTTGGAAAGCTTCTGTGGAGTTTAGTGTTTGTTTTCTCTCTGTCTGTATGAATAGACCTATCTATCTCTTTCTTGTAAAAATAAAGAGCTTCCAAGGAGTCAAAAGAGGGTTTGAAATTTTTATGTATAATAGAACCATGGTAGTGGCATTAGAAAGGATTAAGAAATGATCAAAGATACACACCCTAATGCTTTAGGATCACTGTTATCTAGGTGGTATTCAGATGAAACAGTGTCTGTAGGGAGGTTTTTCATGTATCTCACACATTCTTGGAAAAATTTCTCAGGCTATTTCTAAAGACCTGTACGGTCTGCTGCTTTGAACTACTGTGGCCATTCTTATGCTGTGAAGATTTATTTTTCAAGTACCAAGAAATATGCAAGTCATCACCAAGAGCTGGATATAAAGTATGTACTACCAAAGCTTCAAAGCAAAGAGAAGAAAAAGCAGCTATAGCTGTGTGCAGCTCACAAAAGATTTACTTTCCTAATGCTACTGATTTGAGAAGGAGAGTGCTCCGATGCTGCAGTGATGGGAAATAGTATAAAACACTAAGGCTCTCCCTTGCTGACGGAAAGGTGGGTTTTTATTGCAGAATCGCCAAGTCATGCTAGCCATCCTTGTACAGAAAAGTAATAGAGGTATTTTTATATATATATATTTATATATATATATATATATATTTATATATATATATATATATATATATATAAGATAAATGAGGTATTAACCACGTGGAAATACAAGACTATCACCTACTTACATTAGGATAACGTTCTCTCTAGGATTTTAGAGCAATCCGTACCTGGAGGTACTTTTGTAGGGGAGGAAGTGCTGGAGATGTTTTTCTGCCTTTTGTGGATGACTGTTCAAAAGAGATTCTGCTTTCTCATTCATTTTAACTCAGATCTCCCTGCATTTATAAATATTCTGTATTTGATAGGTTGTTATAAAAGAAATCATTTGTGTCTGTGAATCTAAATGCTCAGATGGGATATAGAAAGATCTCACAAATAAAGATAAGAGTGAACATTTAGGGAATAAAAACAGAGGAATATGTGAAAGAACAAACAAAAATGCATCACAGTTGAACATCAGTTTGGAAAAGTTGTTCAGGAGAGAACTAGCAGGAAATTGCAATATCATTATGTTTTTTTGTTGGTGGTAATGGTTTTTTTTGTTTGTTTGTTTTTCCACTGATAAAAGAATTCCCAAATTTGAACTTCTGTTTTTGAAGTAACATCTATATGATCCAACTGGCCTAATCCCAGGATGTAAACAATGAATGCGATTGATTTTTTTTTCCCTTCCCATGGTCTAAAGATTGTATTTAAAATATTTTTCTATCTGTTACATGGACTTTATCCTTTTTCCCCTGCCCATAACTCACAGTTGACCCTGAATCAAGTTCCGAGAACTATTGGGACTGTTTTACGAAATCAATAGGAATGTTTTATTGCTTGTTTTTCCTTGCAGGACTGTTTGATTTCCTTGTTCCTTACTGTGCTGCTATCCTTTTTTTTTTTTTTTTTTTTTTTTAATTAACAGACTAGTAACTAATCATATAAATAGTCTTATTCATGCATTTTCAACTTAGTCAGAGGAAAATTCATAACGTAAGTGCTTAACAAAATTGCAATGCGCAGGTATCAAAAACTTTCTTTCACTGCTCCTGGGTAGGAGCAGATGGATGGGAGAAATGAGTGTGAGGGATTTTCCTTCCTCGAAGGCTTTGTTTCTCTTTCTGGGTATACCTAAACAATACACTCATATGGAAGAGAGGCTTCACAAGCAGTTTATAAAGGATCTGTTCCCACATGTGCAGAGCGTCATGTGTCCTATGCAGTAAGATGAAATGTATCAGATATGCCTGCACTGAAATCAAATCATAACTCTGGCAGTCTACGAGAGCAGTCATTACATACGGGTGTTAAACACCATATAAAATTGGACTCGAAGATGCTTATAATGAGCTAAGGGGAAATCTTTGACTTGACTGGAGACAGGGTTTCACCTTGAATATTTAGCCTGTTGAGTGTCCCAAATTACACTGTAGATGCTTTCCAGTCTTATGTAGTGGCTAAATATGTAGTCCCGAGATGCTGCAGATCCCTGCAGCACTTAATCCTCTCTCCCTCTTTGTCATAAAGCTACGCGCTTGGAAAACTACTTTGAAAATAGGTGTGCTCTGCACACAGGTGTTAGACCAGGCAAAGTCTGAGCTGGCAGCCAGTTTTTCTTCTCATGCCGGGGGGCATTTATTTAATACTGATTAAATCAAACATCAGACCTGACAGTAAAGTCTGCTTATCATTTTAGCCTGCAGAAAAAGGAACTGGTATTTAATTTTATTATGAGTTTGCCTTAGAATCACTTCAATCAGATTCATGACCCTGCACTCATGTATTGATATTCAAGAGATTAATCTTATTTTAAATGACAGATGAAAGTCTTTAGATCAGGCATATGGTACATATCTATCTGTGCAGGAAGTCTCCAAATGGATCCTTCCTAGATAATTAACAGATTTCAAGGCAGTGACACAGTGATAATAATTCATTCTAGAGTTCAGATACATACTTGATTGACTTCAATTTAAATATGTTAAGATAATAATAATAATAATAAATTCCATAATTCAGACATTGTAAGAGCTTAAAGGCAAGTGTCAGTTTGTTCAGCACCTCTTAACAGATTAGTTTTCTAATATATCTGTTTTCTAATGAAACTGCAGTGGCGAGGTTGTAATTTGGGTTATCTGCCAAATGTTCTTATGCCTATTTAACATTATAAGCTTCAGCTTCAGCTGACACATATTAGATATCTCCAAAATATATGACAAATTTATACCTCACATGGAGAAAATAAGACACTTTTCATACAATGTGGAGACTCCTGCTCATCAAAATTCCTTCTTAGTCATCTAATCCCAATGAGCACCCTTTATCAAGTTGCAACARCTGTATTGAAACCAGATGTCCGTCTACAAGGCAAAATGGTCCAGCTGCTTGGCTCTGGAAAAAAGACGGAACCATCACTTCTTTCCCTACGGAGTGAAGGGGAAATGTGTGTGGGATTGAACTGGTAAGACTGGTGCTTAATTAGGGGATCTCCAAATACTTTGCCACTGACTTTTTAGGGCTTGACAGCATGGTAGTCCCTTTGGGATGATAGAACAGCAAAATTTCAGGTATCTAAATAAGATTTTACTAGCAAATGTGAATGTTTTCAGGACCTGTCTTAGGTGTGCATCAGATCACTATAATGACCATGGAAGTCTTATTTTCTTACTTTCTTCCTGGTCTAAGCTGGAGTTTTATACTTCACTCCAGCTGTGACACAACTCTCAAAAGGAAACTCTTCCCCCTATAAATAACTCACTGCCCAGTTCTGTGAGAAAGAGATGTTGCTGCTGCGCTGCTTTTGGTGGCAATAATATGGAGATCTGCTCTGTTTATAAAGGTCTGCACCTTTACAGAAAGGAAAGAGCAAGTTGCTGCATCCGTTACCTTATTCCTTACTGTTTGCCCCACCCCGGCGTACCAGTCCCAGGGCACTTTTTACATGAACACATTTACTCTATATATGAGGTGGGAACCCTTTAATGAGTTGGAGGGATCTTGAGTCAGTGCCCCTATGGGGTCATTGGAAAGTATTTTAAATCTTTTTGGCATCCGTAAAGGGGAGGATAGATTTTGAAGGTGTGGGAAACCTCACCACTGAGCTTAAGAAAAAGTAGCTTGTGACAAGAATCTTTCATAAAGAAATGTGTCAAGGTTTATGATTACTTCATTTTTCACAATATGTCTGTGTAGGCAATCTTGAATTCAAATACTCAAAATCTTACAATGAAAAGGAAACCCACAGAACTATTCACATATTCACATTAGTGTCAGGAAACTATATGATTCCTTCCAGCACAGAGACCTTAGTGGTGACAGTGTCTTGGGATTTCACTTTTCACCTCTCTGTAGGACTGTAAGTCTGGTCACAAAAAGAAAAAAAAAAAAAAAAAAGGACAGAAAAAATAACTTTTCAGTCATTATGTTTTCCTCAGAATGGTAAGCAAAAAAAATCTGGTCTCACTGATAGTGGGTTAAATGTGGAAAAATTCTAGTGAAGTCAGTGTAATTTTATATGTTAATGCCAAATGAGGCAGAGATCRGAGACAAGCCCTAATGTTCTTTTCTATTTTAGAATTTTCTATTTTAGAAAAGATTGGCAATATTGTCAATATTTACTACAGCCATAATTCATAAGGTTCTATACCTTAATCTCCTATCTCTAGTGATTACGCCAATGGTCWTAGTTAAAGCAAAGAAAGTTATTTRGCATTAAGTCTGCTAAAAATAGACCTGAGGCCTTATGGCCTCAGACAGATTATAGTATGCTTTAAATGCTGAAAGGACAGACTTCTCTGGCATTATGCCATTTTGCTATCTATCTCTGATGCTAAATGTATTTAATGCTAGAAAAAAAATATCCATTTTTATACTGCTCAGCACTGTTTAAATTTTTTTAAATCACCATCATCTACCTGTATGTTTGCCTGTCTATCTCTCTTTRCACTTTCCTAATAGCCCACAGTGGGGAAATGCTTAGAAAAGCACCTTTTATTTCCCAAAGCTACAAGTTTAGTTCAGTCTACTTTTCCTCAGCATACATGCAGGTGCTGAGATTTTTTTTTTTTGTTTTCTGCACAAGTGCATTTTGGACAGTAAATCTAACAGTAAAATTAATCAACTTTTACCTTTTTTTGTTGTTGTTGTTAAGGAAAAACTCTGTATAATTTTATTCTTTGTTTAAAATTTCTAGAAAACCTTTCCCCAAGCATTCCTCAAAAGCAGCTGTGTCTATAATGTTGGAGCTAAAAGCATCAGCCTTCTCGTCMTGACAATTAAGCTGCTCTATGATTAGCACCCGGATATGCAATAGAATAGAAGACATTGCATTGACTGCTTTGCTTTCTCTCTAAGGGTTCTCTAAGTAGCCTTTTATGTCATCAAGGGCAGGAGCACCGTAGCACCTGAGAACAAATGTAAACTATGGCCCTGGAGAAAATAGAATTGCTCTAACATTTGCTCTAACATTCTTGATGACTCCTTTCTATTAATGGGCTACCGGCACTGCGAAACAAAACAGACAAATTGAAAGTTAGGTGAAGCAACATAAGAAAAGAAAATGTCAGAGTAGTAGTAGATTGTTAATATTAGTAAACCTGAACCCAAATACCTTCAAAGATATTTAAGTGTTTTATGCCAACTGTTTTTTATAGGAATTAGGCACTCAAATACATTTTTAGAATTGGAACTATGGAAGTACTGTAAATGAGCACAAGGGAAAAGTCATRATGGACTTCAACATAAAAATGTTAATTTGACAGATTTATTTCTTCAATAGATGTTTATTTATTAGCAGTTTCATCATACATCATAGCCAAGCATGATATACCAGCAGGATACAGCCTTTACATTAGATCAGATACATTTATATCAACATTTTTTACCTTCTATGTATTTTATAACTGTGGTGTCAGACTTTGCTTTGGGCTAAACATTTTGTGAATTAAGCCTCAACACAGAATCTTTTTTTTTTTTTTTTTTTAATATATTCTTAGACACTAGAATCTCTCCTTTTACTCAGCTACTCAGCTCAGTAGATTGGCAAAGAGGCATCAGCAGCATCTCAGCTGGCATTAGAACAAAAGCTTTCTCTTGACGTGGTACTTTCTGGTTCTTATTCTGTAACCTTAATCTGTCTTTTGGGCTAAATGATTTGCAAGTTAGGTTTGCATTGAGTGAGGTAGCGTTTTCTCTCTAACACTCTGTGATTTGATTCCACAAATAGTTTCTCAGGCACAGAGTCCAGCCAGGATCAATGAGATCATTCACACACGCAAATACAGATTTGCAGGATCAGGCCCTTGATCTCCTCATCTCTTCTCTTGGGACTACAGTCCTTTCCCAGCACCGCCATAACAACATGTTTTGACATCTCTTTCTCCTGTTGTTCTTCTCCTGACAGTTTGCCCATTCATCTTTTTTTTCCCATCTCTTTAATTCCTTGAAAGTCCCATCTGTTCTTTTTCTTTCCAGAAGTTTATTTGTTTATTTATTTATTTATTTATTTGTTTATTTTAAATCGTGAAAGCTCAGGTAAAATTATTTGAAATTGTTGATTCCTCTTATGCTTAATTACTGGAACATTATTTCTTCTCTGAAGCTTRCTGTGGTGGTACAAGCTTCCTCCGGAGACTTTCTACCCTGCAATGTTTCAGCTCCCATGTTCCACTGAGAATTAGCTATATCACTGAAAAAACACTCCTCCCTTTCTTTACATCTATATATACCAGTAGCATCAATTTTACAGTTAGTTGCATCATGTGATGTCAGAACCAGAAAGAAAACAGTTTCGTATGAGGGAAAGTAGAGAAAACATCAAGGAGCTCATTGTTGCTTCATTTGAAATCAATAGAGATTTGGTCACAGAAATGGGAGCAGAATTAGGTCCCAAGTCTCTACAGCCACATAGCCCCAGAGGGGCTGATTTACACAAACATTTCGTATTAAAAGAAATACTAAATTCCCCATAATCCTAAGCAGAAGAGCATATAATATATCTATGCCTCTTTGCCCTTTTGATCCCCCATATCATTTTTTTTTTCTTTTTTCTTTTTTTTTTTTTTTTTTCCCTGGTTGGCTAGAAAGAGAAAAGGAGACATTTTCAGTACCCAGAAAATCTTATCTCACATAACAGAGATGCTGTCAGATGGAAGTCTTGGTTCATCAGTGAGATTTAGATAAATCAGGGTTTCATAGAGGAAGATTTTATGGGTGTTTGGAGGAAAAGGTGTAGAGCCACAGACRGTGGCGAGGGTCATAGTATCGCTACAGTGTTGCTTTTCTGTTTTGATATTTGACACTTGTTAGTGCTTGATGTATTTTAGCTTCTTTGATTGATGTATGCCCAGCTGGCATGCAAGCAATATAAATACACTGAGCTTCCACCAAAGGCCTTCAGTGACCTGTAGGCCCCTGAAAGCCACCCACAGTTCCTCTAGAAGTCTTCTGAAAGGAAGAAATTTCTTTTACATAGTACAGACAGATATTTTGTAGGGACTTGTGAGGACCACGAGCAGACCTTCTTCCAGAAATGTCCTGGCTCACCTTGGTCATGCAGCTTGACTCAGCACATATAAATCCAGCAAGTGAATCCAGCAACATAAAAATCCAGCAAGTCTGTCTATAGGAATACCTGCAGAAGTTGATGGGTGCAATCCCAGAAGTAACATATTAGTCCTGATATCCTTCATATTAAAAAAATAAAAAGAACTCTCCAGAGCAGCCCATCACACTTTCAGGCTCATATTACTTTCTGTGACACCTTCTGTGGGCTGTTTTTTTCCCCTTATGTTTGGAGAGAAGATTAGATTCCATGAATGCCAATCCAGCGGRCTAAATATCATGAAAACCACACAGAAAATCAGAAGATCTATGCCACAAGCTTTTCAAAGCTACCCAAACTTAGTCTTAGTCTACATTTACATTAATGTATTATATTTTATTCTGTTGCATTATCTCTGAATAACTAAGTAAGCCCTTATTATTGCATTATTTGTTACTGACAGGTTATTGGCTGCACGGCTGTATTTCAGTATGGAGAAATCAAAAGAATGTGCACGAATTGTGAACTAGCTATTCCAGGGCTTATAACCATTATGTTCCCAATAGATATTCTGACAGGGATGTTAATGGTTGTGAAACAGCTATTTCTGTGCTCATGGCTATTAGAAAGTCTCCACTGAGAAGCCAGAGGAGTTTCTAATGGTCATGAACCAGCTATTTCTGAATTCATGGCTATTACAGATTCCAAAGAAACACCAGTGAAGTTTATCATGTTCATGAACTGGCTGTTTCTGTCTCACAGTAATTATAAACTCTACTGAGAACCTGAAAGAGTTTGTAATGGTCACACATGAGCTATTTCTAGGCTCAGTGCTATTACTAACTCAGATAAGAAGCCAAAAGTTCACAAAGTGGTATTTCTTTTGCTGCTGGCAAACTCCRCGTAGAAACCGATAAAGCTACTAATGTTTCTCAGAAAACCACACTCTAATTCACAATAACACTTCTCAGAGTACTACAGTAGTGCAAAATCTCTGCTCTGCTTAGAGCCACTGTGGCAAGTTGCCAGAAGCCTGAGGGCTGCAACTCATTTATATTTGCATTTACATAAATTTACATGAATTTTGTGTCAATTTGTATTCTCTCAATGTTGCAAKGAAACCTATACTGAAGTGAATAAATAACATATATCTAGCAGAATAACACTAAAACCGTGTCTGCTTTTTTTTTCATCGTACTTCTTCCTTTCCCTCCCATTTTCTTTTCAACTTCCTAATTCCTGTTCCTTAGGCGGATTGACTTCCTGTCKCAGAGACAGTCTTGCAGAGAAAAAATACTATTTCATCTATGTTAAACGGCAGGGAAGCAGCAAATTGCTGATGCTGCACCCTTTGCAATCTCCCCAACCACTAATATACATAWTAAAGAGGGCAGCACTAGCACAGTTCCTTGCTGACCTCCACATGTGAAGCCCTCAGAATATTMATGAGCTTTTAAGCATACACTAATCCTGAATACCAGAAGCAGTAGGTCTCTTTGTATGAAAATGACTGCTGTAGTAGAGTTTTATGGATAAAAATATCTCAGTAGACTAAATTAGTCATTTAATAGGAAAGGTCCCCTTTGTGACAGGGTCTATTAGRAATTAATGGACTTTGATGCTGTTATGTACCTTTGCCGCCTCTTAAAGATGCACACCTTAAAAAGTGCTTCATTATTCTTCAGTGCTGCATTCAACAAAGGTGTCTCTGACTTCAGGTAATTATGCCTATGAGCACAGCCTCATATTCCACTTTGCACAAGCCTCACAAAAACACAGCAGTGAGAAGAGTCTCCCATTTGCCTGGGGGTATGACAGGATTGTACAGTGGAACAGGGTTTAAATCTTGTGTGTTTTTACCCTGGTATATCATATCAACAAATGGTTCTGAATACTTGATATATGGCAGATACCATTTATTTCAGAAGCCTTGCTGAAAAGGAGAAAGAGATGGAAGAGGTTACAGCTAATCATGACCAGTGTTTGTGGGAGCTGCAAGCGCTGCTTAAATCAATTGTTTTAAACATATTTTAAAAGACTTCTTATTTACTCGCTGTTAGAGTCTAGATAGCATGTAACTTGTGTTGGTTAACAGGCATTGTTCATTTGAGTGACTAGGTATTAAAATCTATGGCTATATCACTGTCACACTCAGAATATAATACTACTCATCAGAAGCAGGCGTTTTAAAACTTATGTCTTAAATTTCAAATACTGGGTAAGAATTTACTGAGCCGGAGCAAAAGTCCCTTACTTCAGGATCTGGTATTGTGGAAATCTTTCCTATTTTTTCTTCAATGGAAGTCAATGAGTATGCTGACCATACTTGCTAAGGACTAAATGCACAGGGAGAAGAACAGGAATGTGCCCACAATACTGTGAAGTATTTGTGTGTCTGGCACTCTGTTTTCTTGCAGTCTTTGAGTGAGAAATTCTCTTGTATGCTATATATACTTTAAGCATTTTGTATTGACTTTAAGAAGATTTTAACAGTCTCCAATTACAACTTCATAGCCAAAGTGTGGACTGGATAGCTCAAAGTTAAGGTGGGTGAACTACCTAGGCCAATGCGGTTTTGATCAGCTGTACAAAGTTAAACTGGTGGCTGGTTATTAGTTGTCCCCATCGGGAATCGAAACTGGGTCAATATCATTTGATGTTTCTATTAAAGACATGGATGATGAGATCAGGTTCACTCTCAGCAACTTTTTGAGCGATACTAAACTGAGGAGAAAGATTATAGCCATGTCAGTGTTGCATAGGGAAAGAAAAAATCCTTTAACAAGATATAATTACGATATTTCAGAAGAAATAAGATTATTTTTGCATTGTCTTAAGCTTACACTGAAATTAATACTTTGGAAATAAAATAATCATGGATTTGACTTCATGTTTTAGATTGCCCTTAAAACACTGCATTACTCCACGCTTCTGTTTTGTAATACAGACGAGGAAATTTCATACAGGGAAGGAGACCTCTGAAAAAAAAAATGACTATATAAAGAATAAATGATTGACACACCGGGACAGCAGAAGGTTTGTTGTGAACTGAGTACTATGTGAAAAGTAGAGTTTTGAAATGTGGTATCCAGGCAGCTTCTTCTGACAGAGCCAAAATGTTGTAAGATAGAATTACTAGAGCTCTCCAGAAATTTCCACCCTGGCTCAGTAGAGAACTGTAGTTTCCCAGTCTGTATGTAGCTGCAGAGAGAGATGGATTCCCCTGGAATGCAAAGCACTGATTTGGTGCAGACTGCAGAGGATAGAGGCAAAGCGGGCATTGTAAAAATTCATATCCCAGTTTCCGTCCTGACACACTGCTTAAAGTCTGAGAAATGTGGCTGGAGCCAGGGGAAGACCGAAAATAACCCRGAGAGGTATTCTGAGTGCTCGCTCACTCAGCGGAGCGTTCGAGCAATTTGTTCTAAGCTAACTTTGCTGAAAGCCATTTCATTCATCAACACACATCACATCACATCACATTGCTGTTTGAAATCAAGGCCAACGTATACTTGATCACAGTCAACAGCAGTTTACGTGTTATACAACCCCTTTAAAGCCAACAGTTCTTGTATTTCTTTGCAGGCTTTATATGGAAATGATCAAACCAGTGCTGAAACACAAAAGGCTAAACTGGAAATGTATGGCCCTGGAGAACTGCAGCTAGATTCCCCTCTAGCTCAACTTCTGCTGGTCCTTGAAGATTTATTCATGCCTCTGACTCTTGATAAATACTCCCTGCATGGGAGCAATACTTGCTGCTTGCTATATATAGAGCCTCCAGGATGTGTTGGCCCTGTATAACAGGAAATGCAAAGCACACACAGGTGGTGATGATACGTTCTAGGCTAAGAATGATTTCTGTATCATCTGACATACAGCCTTTTGAGGACTGTGGCTAATCAGTGACTCAGTGGCCACATTTTAACAACAAATCAAGATGTACCCACTAAAAAGCACAAGYAGTCACTTTCTGGAATGGGTAGAGAAATGATTTTACATGGGTGAAATTGCAGTGATTACCTTAAGACAAATCACAATAAATAGAAAAGTGTCTCAGCTGCTAGTAGCAGGCTGTCAAGTGTGGCTTTGGGAAAGGGCAGTTAGGAACTGCTTAAGCCAGCATTAGCAAGTCTCAAAGATTTCAGGAAATATTTTGATTTGTCAACCTAATCATCAGAATCACAAAAAAGTTGGTGCAATTAGTTGAGAAAGGTAACTCTTAAAAAAAAAAAAAAAAAAAAGGGAGAACAAATGGTAAGGGATTTATTTCCTGGGTAAATACTGACTCTTAAGTATGTTTAATTTCTCACATTTGATATCCTCAGCAAAATTGTATGTATTCATCACATCCTTTTAAAGAAATAATGCAGGGTTTTCAGAAAATCATCCGCACTTAAAAAAAAAAAAGACTTGGCATGAATTTCTTCATTTCTTTGATGACAAAAATTTTATACTGAGAAATTCCAGAAACTGTGTGTGAGTGTTTTACAAAATGGTGTAATATCCTTTCTTAAAATCCTGCTCAAATTTTTGAAGCTGCTGGAWCTTCGAGCAAGCTGCTCCAACTTCCTGTGTGGAACAAATACTTTGTTTCTCAGTATCAGAATTCAACCCATTAAATATTGTTAGGTGTGAGCCTCCCCAAAAAGAGATTTTTTTTGAAAATTAGAAGATTTTTAATCATTTATTTAAAATAAGGTGTTGAAATGTATTCCTATTAACTATAACTCCCCTTTTGAATAATATGCTGATTCTTAGGATAACTGAATTGCATATTTGAAGGCAACAGAAATCTGCACTAAATAGATGACTGSTAGAGGATGTAGTTTCTCTGAAATCTCACCTAAAATAAAGCACTGTTTTGGATTGTGATGTTCAATTAATTGGATTTCTCCTCAGTTACCTTTAAGAAACATGATTACCTGTGGATCATTTATTTTCATTTTCAATTGCAGAGGATTTTTTTTCCCTAGAAAATACCTAGAAAATATGTTTTATAAAAAGCATTTATCCTGTGTGTTGCAGGATAGAGCCCTGTTAGCACCATACAATCAACAAGATAGTTTGCTACAGTTCATTACTGTGCGATGAAGTGCTCTGTTTATTTTAGACCTCACATCACACTTGTCCCCAAAGTATCTCAGCAACTCGGGGTTTGAACTTATCTCCCTGTGGAAAACAAGATTGTTTCTTCTTATACATTTACTAGTGCCATATCCGGTCTAGCTTGTGATGTGTCAAGAGATGACATTTCCAATGCTTCCCTCACGAGGTTGTTTTACCCTTGCAGAACTCCCTGGCACGTAGTTCTTGCCTGAGATGCAGGCTGGCTAATTTCAAACTGATAGTCTGAATCGCTTTCTTTGCTATCAGGAAGCTTTTTGGAAGCCTCCTGTACRCGCTTTGGATGCAAACCAAAATAATTTATTAGGAAGAGAAATGTCTTAAGCAGCATCTTCTGCTGACTTCTCCATCAGCAGTACTAGGTCACCAGAGTATGGAAATTCAGTGAGCAGTGACTCATATGCCTCTGAGCTCCCATTCTGTCAGCAGTTTCCCTTCTTTTGCTTAGCTGATGTAAACAACAGTGAATCCTTGCTGGTTTACCAAAGGAGAATTTGGCATTGCAATGTCTTTGTTTTGCTAAATTTAATATTATTTTTTGTTTGTTTTCTTCTCTTTGTGTTCCTTTTTTTAATTTGTGTGGCTAGGATAAGACTTGGGATGCAGCTGCCCAATAGTTGATTTATTTATCTTGAGACCAGCTTAAAATACTGAGGATTAGGAAATCAGAGTTTGCTTCCCACGTCCTAGATCCAGGAGCAGGAATCCAGGTTCATGCCAAGGGAAGGCATGAGGGTTGAGCAATGTCACCCACAGGTAAAACAAAGAAAGGACACCTGGAGACATGGCCCACATGCACAGCTGAGGACCAGGATCACAGGGAGTTCTGAATTCCCCTGACTGAGGCAGCTCTAGAGCAATCAGTTAGTTTCTCAGTTCCTCACCAAGTCAGAAGCAAAATCCACTATTTTCTACAGTGGCCTATGATTTTGGTACCAAAGAAATCTGARCAGAAAAGGAAATTGGTAGACATGTTATGTCGTTCCTATGATTACATGTTTGAGCTTATTCAAAGTAGGATATCACTGCCCTGGCATCACTGCTAAGAAGAGATCAGAGAGGATTACAAAGTATTTTGACATAATAATAGCTAATCAGCTGGTCAGACTCAGAATGTCCTGATCAGAAGAGAAGGTAATGGGATTACTATCAATAAATAAATAAATAAAAAGAGAGAGCATGCTATTCATTGTGCACACAAAAGCAGACCTCAGAGTTTTGGAATGTGTGTTAGTAATGCTCAGGTTGATTATTTTTAAAGACTTCACCTTTCAAAATCTGTGGAACATGGGAATCAAAACTGAAAAGTTCTTGGGAACCAATATCACACACCCAGTGACATAATAAGTCCAGTGATGATAGAACAGTATATGACAGACTCTTTCCATTCTTTCCTGTTAGTGCTTGAGCAAAGCATGAAATACTAGTGTTGAATATTCAGTATTGATGACCAAGACTCAATCTGATGAGAATAGTTTGAGTGGTCAGTCCAAGTGCTGGCTAGACTTTTCACTTGGCAAAGCTGCTAGCAGGTGAGAATATTATTGGTTGTAGTTCACATTATTTATACATTTCTCTGAAACAATTTTTAACACAGTGGGAATGAATGCCTTGCTACATTTGGAATAAATAGCTTCATGCAATTTTTAATTACGTGCTTTTATGCTGTCATCAATTAATAGATGCAGGAGCAGTTTTGCTGTCTGTCAGGAGACCCTTTTAGTGTTGTTTGAAAAGCAAGACTATGAAAAAAACAAAGAAAATGACTATTTCTGTGGAGAAGGTTCCGTTCATGTTGGTATATATATTTTCTCCTTTCTGCTCTTCAACAGAAAATGACATCACTTTAATGGAACATTGTATGAAGTATTCCCCTTCTGACTTCAATGCAGCTTGCTAGAAAYGTATTCCTACCCCTTGTGCAAGTGTGCTGGTATTTTCCACTATAGCACCAAGAAGCCTTAAACTGCTGGCATTGCCGTTCTCAATTACTTTTACAAGTCATAAGGTGTCTCCTGCTAATCCTGGAAAGGTGTCTTATCTTTTTTTTAAGGTGCGTCTACACCCCTGGTACCCCTCCTCATTACTCTATTGCTGTATTACTTTATTACAGCATTACTGCATTACTGTATTACTGTATTAGCATACACAATCTGTGTTATCTGGGGGTTTGAGATGTGCTAATGAAGAGCTCCTAGGCTTGACAGAAATGCTAGCTACTAGCTCAGAGCAGCCAAGAGATGTGTCTTTCCTAGAATTTTGGGGCCTGCTTTCCCTGATTAATTGTTAGGTGTTTCCAGCCATGGTCCTGGCCTTAATTAACTCATACACTTGCAAATAATGCTTTGGTTTGGGAGATAAAATGAGGCAGAGATCATTCCCTGTAGGTAGTCTGCATGTGGGCAAGCTGTTCTGGAGACAAAGCAGTATAAATATGATGATGAGTGATGGACTCCTTTCAATCATTTCTCAGTTCATGCATACATTCCCTACTAAGAACAGTGAAGATAGGTGCCTTCTATAATAAATAAAAATCCAAGACTGTTGGATTGCATGATTTAGCATGGTTCTTCAAAACAAATATACTTTCTGAAGCTTTAGCAAAGTATCACTGAAACTGTTAAGCTCGCTGTTGGCAATTTGTGGTAGGGACCCAGCCCATGTTCATAAAAGTGATTAAGTGCAATGGAAGACATCAGTGGTACAGCATAAACCTCTTGTGAATAAGTTCCAATAAAGTGTTTTACTCCTACTGTGCTGATTTAGTTACAAAGTCCAATATTATTCACAGGGTTTAGCCCTCATAAACTCCCTGTCCTCTGTACAAAGGTTCATTAAAGATGAACACCATTAAGGCTCTGTTTTGCAGCTGATCCACATAAGTAAAATGGAAGCAAAATGCAACTAGCCAGAGATTATTTTCTCAGCTGTTTTCTGGTGCTTTCTAATTTTAGAGAAAATCGAGTTGAAGGTGAAAATTACTAAGCTATATTTCATGTGAGATCTATTAAAATATTTTTTTGACAAAATCAAGTATATGAAAAAAGTATTGATTTCTAACAAATCTTAATTGAAGTTCGCAGATTCCAAATTCTCTTTTTTTCCTTAGCTTTTTTTTGTACTTGCATGATAATTCATTTCAATATTACCAAAAAAAAATCTTAAAATTATTTACAATAGATATGAGTTGAGCAGCATGATAGCACGGCAAGGTTAATAATTCTTTCATTTGTGCATGTATGGTAATTGGTGAGGAGCGCTTTCTATTTAACTGTAATTATCTGAAGTTTTAGAGATAAATTCTRTGTTCTTAAGATTCACTTCTGATTTTTGGTGAAAGTACTGTCAGTACTTATTGAAAATGTAGTGATTCAACTGAACTTTCCAACTCACAAGAAATGATTAGCTAATAAAATGATTTACCAACTACAAACTATAGCACCTTCTACCAAAATACCTCTGATTCTCATGAAACATCTATGTTGCCAGATTTGCAGTTCCATAATCCTTTTCTACATTCTTTCTCTTGTTCTGCTCTGGACTGTAATGTCACCCTCAATCTTCTCATTCTCAACACACACTGACGTGATCTTGCTCACTGCTAGATGGGCTAGAAATATCAGTGGTTGTCCTGGAGCTACATACATACTGCATAGTTACTCTGAATAGAAGGTCTATATAGTATATGGATAGATACCAAATATCTGTGGAATATATTCAGATGTTTCTCATTACCTCACAGGCCAACTTAGTAACTTTCTGGGCTATAGAAGCCAAAGAACTTCCTTTTAAAATACAACCATGTATCCTGGTCATTTACCTTTCAGGCAAGGGCCAGCCTTATTGATATAGGTGCAGGCTTGATCTGAGCCTAGGTTTTAAAAGTGTAGTTAGTACAAGGATGTAAAGAGTAGCTGTGGTGAGGTAGACCATAGAGGCCTTACAGGTTCCCTATGCTAACTCAGAGACAGCCCAGTAACTAATGCTGAAGCAAAAGCATCATATATACTCATTAAATACACCTTACTGCTTGTGGACAAGGGTCCATCTGACACAAAGCTGATATCTTGACTCACAGAAGCTCAAAATGGATTTTCTTTGGGTGAATCTGAAATGCTTCTTTTTACATGCACATATGCTCTTGGCTTCCTAGCAGCCTGGGGCAGTCATATTCACATGGTTTAATTAAGTGCAGCATGAAAAGGAAAATCAAATCCATTTGTTATGAAGAAACAATAATACAACATTCCTTATTCAATATTCAGTGCCACTCTGGTCTCATAAGACCTCTCTCATATTCTCCTGTCTCTTTCCCAGACTGAAGGGTTCCAGGTATTAATTTCCCCTCACAGAGTCGTCATTGCACACTCATGAAAATCCTTGTCTTCTTTCTGTGTACTTTTCTAGGCCACCTCATATTTTCTAAGTTAGGTGGCCTAGAATTGCATGGAACTTCCAGAATACAGCAGAATTAGGATTTATGCTACTGACCTTGGAGGACATATATCCCTTTGTTGATGGAGAACAATTATCAGGTGCAGCTTTATGTGGAGTCATGTCCATAACCGATTTCTTTCTCTTATTGCCCATCCTTCTATTCTAGCACTTTACACAGCTTTCTGCTGTCAGATAATATGGCTGCTTTGTTAGAGAGGGGAATAAATCTACAGTTGTGGATCCATAGGACACAGTAAAGATACAGTTGTTTGAATCTGGCTCCAGTAGCATTAATGGATTTATATGTAAGGAAAAGTTGATATTTCCTAAAAGGATGGCAAACTACTCCTGCTGTTCWTCCTGGTCAAATAAATCTTCCATTAAAATAGCATAACCTGGCCCTTTTAACTCGGTCAGCTGACCTTGTTAGCCTGTACTATGTTCCCAAACACATATTCATAAGATCTCTCAGAGTGGCTATGATATCTCACATTCAGTACATTTTTCAGATTTTTTTTTCTCCTCCTGGGGCTGATTTTACAGTGGGTGATCAAGAAGCATGAAATGCTGAAAAGACAGAAGGAAACATGCCATTGCAAATCACATTATTTAATTAATTCTCTGAAAAAGTGTTCTAATGCAACTGTATAGTGTTTAATCATATTTACTGTTACTGTGTGSTATATATTTTATTATTCTAGAGGTTTTAGTAGTATAAATATGATTTATTTGACTCAGAAATGAGGAGGTGAAAAGGGGCCAAGAAATACAAGACCTGCAAAAATRCTCTATGAATCACTTTTTTTCTTTACCATGTTTTACAAAGCACGTTTATAAGATGCTAGGGATGCTGAACATCTTCATTCAGCACTTGGATGCGTTCAGGTTAATGTACTATTCTGCTCTACTAATTTGATGTTTTTTCAGGACAGCAATCCTCTCTCAGTTAATCGATGTAAGTGAATATGAACTGATTTTTTTTTCCTTGGGATGTATTACTGAAAATATGTGCATCTGCAAGTTGAGGGAAAATAGTAAGTGCTTGGAAGAACAGGAAAAGATAAAAATGCTCTTAAGAGCTAAATCTCTCTGTAGGGTGTTTCTAGAGAATCTAACATTCTTATTTCCTCCGTTGTGGAGCTTTGAAATTCTTAGCAGTTTCTAGCTCTCAGTGTAAGTAGCATAAAGCTATTAACATATGATCTGATAAGAGGACCAAAACAATTGTACCAGAGGAATAAAACAGCATGCCTCCTCGAGTGCAGAAAAACTGCTACCTTCACACAACGAATTCACTGGGACACAGTGAGGTATCTAATAGCAACACATTCCTGCTCTTTGTCTCTCTTATGTGCATGTTCTCATACACAAATACCTACAAAAGACTTCTCAAAGTTTCCATTGATCAGTCAATGCTCATGAGCATGAGTCACAGCTCTCTGTAGTATTTTTAGGGGCCAGCTTGCTGTGTATTTCTACACAGAACAGGATAGATACAGTTTCTGAAATCTTGTTTTGATTTGGCTTTTTGATTTAAATTTTTATCTGTGGCATTACATCCATAGAACTATCTATTTGAAAAAAAGAAATAAAAAGGGGTGAGAGGATTTGAGGAAGAGGGAAATAATAGACCCAGAGGCATAAAGTCACATCCCTTTCCTCCATAGCACTTTCCAGCTTGCTTTTACTGCTCTTTTGTAACTGGTCCTGACTGTGAAAAAGAATTTTTCTGCTTTACCTCTTCCAGTCTTCTTTTCTTCCAAATCTTCCTCAGTATCTTTCAGTTAACATCTTGCCTTGGCCGTTCATTTCCTTTCCTTAGGCCCTTGGTTTTGGCTGCTGTGTATTTTTTCAGCGTGGGAGAGTTTATATGACCACTGATCAGGAAAATCTGGGTGAGAGTAATCATATCTCAGATTTCTGAGCATTCTCCACCTCTAGAAAGATGACCTTGGTGAGTCTATTCTCTTATTCTTAAGCCAGGTGACACTATGGACCTGAGCCAGATAAATACCTGTGGTGTCAGGAAGTGTGATATTTAATCGATACAGCTTTGCCAGCAAAAGCCTCAGTGCACRTACACAAAATGATCCTGGCTAAACTTACCCTGACTCCAGCTCTGGGCAATAGTCCTATTACTCCACTCTAAAGATTTGCTACTGCATCAGAGTTTGCAGGAGGAGCATCCTGATGTAATAATACTGGTCTTTATCTACTGCTGAAAGTGACTCAGGGCAAATGTGTCATGATGTCTGATTAGAAATGGGTGGAAATCTCCCAAAGCTGACAGTCTTGGGTGGCCCACTTGTGTGGCTCAGCCCCCTCTTTGCTTGGCTTGGGAGACTGTTTGCTTGGTAYGCACAGGGTGCATAGCTCTGCATGATAGACTTCACGCAGAACAGTTTAACCAGACATCTAATCTTGCCTGGAGGGAAGAATGATTTTTACAGTGTGCGTATTCATTCCTTTATTCATTATGTCTGTGTTTCTGCACTGGTGGGTAGGAATAAATCTTTATTTTGTATTCTTTCAGGAACGGTAGATGTAGTCACCCAGATTTATCATGAACGTTATTTCTTTAAAAATATAAGGAATTTAAAAAACAGGCATGCAACTTATATTTGTAACAATCTGGATATTTATGCGAAAATATGTCATTGCACACAGACTACATTGTAGAAATTGATTTTTTTTTCTTTTCTTTTATCTATATATATTTAATGCTTTATTATACTTTATTTTTATGCCATCTTTGATTTTTATATGAAACACAAGACAATCCATAACTACAAACAAGAACTAGTATTTTTACACTTTATCACTATACACGTACATACATGTTATACAGTCCCTACTTAATACCTGGGTTCCTGATGCCTGGCAGGACTTCTCCATCCCCCACAACCAAACATGCGTGCCCTGCTAACTTCAGCAGCCTTCYCCAGATGTAGATCTCCAACTGCAGAGTGGACTAAGCAAGAGAAGTGGCTGCATTTGCTTGGCTGGGCTGGGTATCTCTGCTTCCAAGAACAGTTCTGTTGGCTCAGGATTCACAGAGAAAAAGGGCTGAACAWCTTCACAACATGTGGAGATACCCCATGGTGTGAGAAGCAAAACTTTGCCTCCTGCCTACAAATTCAAACTGCAATCTCTGCATCCAGATCCAAGTTTCCTCAAAACCTGTGAAGCTAGAGTAAGGTTCTTCAGCTGGTGCTTGCTTMTGTTTTAGACTTCAGAGTTTTTTGTTCTTTCATTTGAACTCTGCTGGCCCTGTCAGCTCAAAGTGGACGYCTTGAACATGAAAGCCTTAACATTCTAATTAAATTGGCTGGCAAAGGAATGTGAGCMTCTCAGAAAGACTGTGGAGCAGAGATTGATATAACTTGGATTTGGTTTATAATTTATAATGCAGGCCGTGTTAGCATTAAAACCTGAATTAAATTCTTGCAAACTCAGAGTTTACATTTTCGCTCATTTTGGCCAGAAAGACCAAGGAAGCTGAACATAAGAAAGGCAGCTTTGTGCAACTGCCATGCAACTGTATTCTTGCTCAGTATCATATCACAGCATGTTCACAGTTATTTTATCATTTTAGAGAACACACAAATTTCTCCATTGCACACTGTGGCTCAGGGAAGATCTACCTTATTTCCTGCTGCATCCCAGCTCGACTACAATGTTAAGCCTTGTGCAGATTAAATGAGAAATTAAAATCCTATGCCTTAGTGCATCACTCATTATAGGCAAGCTTTCAGTGTGCAACACTGCTTCCATCTGGGAGAAAACTGGGAAAGAAAAGGCCCACCCATGCAGTCCTTTCCTGCTCCAAGGATGCCCGCTTGTAGGGATGGGAGATACAAGCAGAGGTGTCCTGCTCTCCTGCTTCCATGCATCCCATTGGGCTGCAACCTGCCTTCAGCCATGTCTCTTTGGCTGACAGCAGGCTGGGAGTGACAGTTCTGAAAAGTAATTCCTGAATTAATGTTTTCATTTATTTTATTCGGAAAGCCCACTGAGCACTATGCATGCAAGTAAAAGCTTTCTGGCTCAGGACCAACATTTGAAGGACACTTTTCAGTATACCTCTCAAAATGGACTATATGAAAGCAAAAGAAATTTCCAAATTATTGCCTGCCTTCACTAACCAAAATCCGTCAATGATTTTTATTTAGCATTCATTAAAAATGTAACCCCAAAACTCCCTTCAATGAACTCTTCTTGAAACATTATGACTCACTGGAAGTCTTCCAAATGTGTCAGACATCCCAGGAAGCATATCCAGATCTTCACATAGTGTGAACTGGCACTGGTGAATAATTTTAAATCAAAATCAGTGAATCTGCATCTGGTAATGCATGTTACCTATGGTAACCATAGGCYAACAAACAGATTTTTCTTCCCTTTTTTTCTTTTTTCTCCCTAAAAATTATTTTGGCAAGAAAAAATTGTTTTCTGCTGAAGACTGTGATCCTGATTTACAGTCAGGTGGTCTTTGATTGTCCAAGTGGTCTTTGGTTGCCCAAGAAAAACTCGCTTGTACACTTGCTTTACGGAACTCTTTGACATGCAGGGTCAGTGTTTGGCTCTGGCACCTTCACATTTTATCTCTAGTTTCACAGGATGATACGCTAAGAGTTTAGCATTTGCCTGTGCTAAGCACTGAAGTCTTAGTTGCTTCAGACTACTCAAGTCCTGCACATTATCTCAGGCTGAATATTCCCATCCTCAGATGAAAGAGAACTTGCATTCATCTTCCTTGTCTTTTTTAGAGATAGTTTAAAACACTCAAAAAAAAATGCATTTTAGCTGACTTCTTATTTTCACAAATTCACATTCTACTCTGGCTCTGATTCATTTGCCACAGATTAGGAAATCTGAAAGAGCCTGGCTAGGTCTTCACAGTTAAGTCATACCRGGTGGACACTCATGAAACATGGCTGGGGCTTCAAGGCTGAGGCAGCCCAGGAGTGTAAGAGTCAGAGAAAGATATTAATAAACAAGAAGGCACTGGAGACTGCAGCCATGAGGGTGCTCCTCTGGGAAGGGAAGTCCTGAGATCCAACCCCTACTCCTGATGCTGTTTATTTGATGACTCTTAATTAAGAAACACAGAAACAGTTCCAGGAAAAGTGCCTTGTTTACTCTCTCTCTCTGCCCCTTTAGCTTGCATTCCTGGCTACCCAGGCTTCAGCTGGATAGATGGAAAGTAACTCCACCCTTGTCTTGCCTCTGCCAGAGCTGGCAGTCTCTGGGGAAGGGGCCGGGATGAGAAGAAGATGAAGCCGATACACGCTGCAGCCAAGCAAGAAGGATCCCCCTCCAGGGCTGGCTCAGGCAGGGAGCCCTTCAGAGTACTTCAGTGCAAAGCATGAAGGCCTCGTCACTAAACCCTCAGTGCAGATTGAGGAATGTCTCTGGACGGTTAGTAGCAGTTCTTAAGGATGACTCTTGATTTACTTGCTTGGCTGTACGAAGGTGCACATCAAAGTGCTATTTCTACAGCTGCTTAGATACTTCAAAGGATGATGTTGCTCCCACCTGAGCTTCTTGTCCTTGAGTGCAGATGGGTGCCGCTACAAGGTGAGCTTTATTTGGAGACAGAGTCAGGGCAAAGCCCAGGCAAACCATAATCCTTGGAGAACAGAAACCCTTGTGCATCTGTTTGGGCATCTACAGCTGTGATGAGCCTGCATGAGGAAGGAAGCTGTGTTTACCTGAGAGGAAGACTATGCATCCCTAGTGTCCCAGAAGGAGTGTGTTTAAATAAGACAGAAGCAGACAGTGCCTTTGTCCACTTGTGTTTCAGGAGACTAATTGTCGTCCTAGGGGTAGATGTGCAGCAGAAAATCAGATAACAACAGAAACTAGTGAAGATTCAACTTTCCTCAACCTAATTCCAAAGGGCACAGCTTTATAGCCCAGTTCTACCTATTTCCATTGAAAGTCAGCCTTGTCCTTGCCTCCTCTTCTTTGAGATTTACTTTTCTGGCTATGGATTGGTCTAGTTTTCCATTCCCAAGAGTGGATCAGGATGCTCTCATTCCTGCTATAGCATCTGACTAGAGGGGGGTTACAAAAAGAGGGAAGTTCAGGGTCCCACATGAAAAAAAAAAAAAAAAAAATTGTACCAACTACAGTAACTCACAGTATCTGCTTCAATTCACTACTCTGATCTACTAACTGTTGTCATTACCCTATTTTTCTGTCCTTCACCCTTCATTGACTTGATTGAATTTGACAGAGAGTGAGCTTCTGAGGAAGATGAGTAACATATTTGTTCAGAAAGAGGCAGAGAGACTACTTGCTCTGAAAGGTTGGTTTGAGGTGCTTGGCCTCATAGGTGCAATGGTTCAGGAGACCTTTCAGAACAGTCATGTGTTCCAAGATCTGTGGTACAAGGTTACCATAGCATAGGAAAAWTTGAAATCTTGTTAAGAGGTCTGCCAGTCAATGCTTTAAGCCAGAAAAAAAACAATTTCTTGACCTTTATTTTAAAAAACAGTTGGCACCTCTGAGCACCACAAAATCAGTCACCAAACCAAACGTCTCTCACAGTTTTTCTTTTGTTATCATTGTTGACTTGTTATTGTCAGTGCTGATGATCCTCATCCTGATGAGTATTAAGTACCTATCTGCATCCCCTCCATTATCTAATTCTTAAGAAAAAAATGCTATAAAATAATCAGACTTCTAATCTCTCTSTCAAGGGTCTAAGTGTTGTGCTTACCAGGATTGCATCCTTGACACAGAAAGGGATTCATCTGTATTAGGCAGAGGAGGCAGGAACACTGACCTACTTTTCCTTTAAAAGGAAAGTCTGAGTGCTGATCCGTGAATGAGGTGAGAAGGACTCAATAAGGAGAAGTAAGGTGTCCTATTGTGCTACCARTGATTAACTTGGAGGGATTGTATCTCCCTTTGGTAGTCTTCACAAGCACTTGCTGGTCCTTCCTTGACTGTATGGCAAGTTCTCAYTGTCCTGCCTAAAGACTAAATGAAACTGTGCCTCAGTATCCTCACAAGCACAGAGTGTCCAGCACAAGTTGAGTGCGTTGAAACCACTGCTGAAAAGTGCCACATTAATATGCTTAAAGCTTTCCATCTAAATCCTTTCGCTGAGAAATGAATGATGTGAAGAGGTGTCTAATATACTTCAAAGTGCTTTGAAGTTAGGCACTTAACTGCTATGACTACCTAACATGTTCAGGAGCTTTAAAAAAAATGCAGTTAAGCAATTTAAGTACTTGGAATTTCTGACTGTTAAGCTGATGTAAGTTCATTGTACAGATATTACAATAGAATCCAAACCCTCCCTTTTTATTCACTTTTTCACTGTATTGGTGTGTGTTTGTGTGTATATATGTATGCATGCACACGTGTGTGTGTTTTTGCATATTCACAGAAGACTGGAAAAAGGTCATCATGAACTGGCTCTGTTCATCTGCTGCTTAAAATATGGAGTTACCCTTTTTTTCTGACATGGTAGTATTATTTTATCACAGTCCATGGCAAGGAAAGGTACAAGTAAATAATACATCATATTCTCTTCCCCAGGAGCTACACAATTTTATTATCATCTTCAAATGTCTTTTTTATTCTTTTTTTTATTCTTAAACTTTAATTTAAAATGTTTTTCAGCCAAAATTTCAATCTCATTAACACCTGCAATCTCTCCCAATTTTAAAAATTGATACTAGCACTTACTGAGCAAATTAAATATTATAGAATCATCTTTGTCCTGCAGTAGTGACAAAACATGACTGAAATGACTGCCTGTGGAGCTCGATTCTGTATATTTAATGCATTTTTTTTAAGAATTATGTCTAATCCTGCTAAATACTTTGAACAGCCATATTAGGTTCTGTTTGTATGTATGTATGTGTATACACATGTGTATTTGAGTGCATGCATTTTTTTCCTTTTTTTTTTTTGTGCATGCATTTTTTTCCTTTTTTTTTTTTTCTTTTTTTTCTGTGTTGTTTCTGCAGGTGGAAATTCAGGAGTTAATTAGTTTAAATTTTGCATGAAGTCTAATAAGTGACCCTACTTAAAGTAAACAACAGTCCAAGCTTTCTTTTTATTAGCTGACCTTGCAAGCTAATAAATCCATCCTGTGTTTTTTTCTGGTACTGCCAATTTGCAGCATACAGGAAACTAATCTTGTACAATAACTACCTTCCTGTACTCAGTTCTTAAATGGAGCCAAATGGATTGGTGGCGGAAGAGCTCCCCAGCAGTTCCTGTGAAACAGTGCTGAGCACAGCAAGACCTGACAGAGGCTGCTTGCTATTATTGACTTTGACAATGTAATTATGTTCTCATTTACCTCCCTAGCACTTAAGGAAAAAAAATCCCCCACTACAACGACTGCAACAATTTTAATGTCAAATTCAAGTGAGATATGTATTTGTAACATGCTAAATACATAGCAATAGCTCTGATTTTAAGGAGGAAAAACACACTGGCAGTAGCCATTATAACAAAAGGTCTTTCCTATATATCTGGCTGCTGCAGCAACACTTCTATCCAGACACAAAGGACCATGCTCAGTAATGAGTTAATACAGGATGTTTATTCAGTTTAGAAACTCCGATGTGCTTTTTAGCATTAAAGACAGACTGCCATTAACATAGCATAATACAAATTAATCTAGAATTATTTGTTTAGAAGCTGAGCTCTTTCTAACAAGTTTAGAGATATCCATGAGTATTCTGCATACTCAGGAGAAAATCCGTCTTGCAAGCTCCACAATCAGTTGCAAGAGCTATCAAAGACTTCGCTTTTATAGGGCCAAATGCTATCAGAAATGCATGAGCTAATCCCCAACGTGCTGTAGCACCATGGACACATGCAGATGGAGTGTGTGCACTTGCACAAAACTGATATTCTCACTTTGCCCCGTGTGGGGAAAAGACCTTCCAAAGGGAGGTCCTTGGTTCAGTCAAGTGAGGTAAGTGTCTGGTCAATATGGAAATAAATGTGGAACAGCTTTATTTTCTTGGATTTGTCACAAAGCATTTTTTACAACTAGCTTCCCGTACTCCAATAAAATTCCCCCAAAGCTCAAAATCCTCCCTCTACCTCATACCTCCTAAGACTCCTTGAAACAAACCAGGACAAACCTTATGGATAGCATTTTTGAAAAACATGCTTGATTTTATTTAGTTTCGCCGTCTAGGTCCTGATTATGTCTGACTCCTGCTTCGTTTGCCCTCCTTGAAAAGGTTAAACACTAAGTATGGTTCGTATATTGCTCTCCAGGGAAGAAGACCATGATAGCTTCCGAGCTGAGGCTGTCATTATTGTAAAGCATTTATGAGAAATCACACAAGCTACTCCACTAAAACGGATACATTTCTCTGCAGCAACATTTATTAGGGCTCTCTACCAGCTCTGGTTATGGATACAGCAGGATAGATAAAGGAGACAGAAAATAAAAATAAGTTTTATCCTTTTCCTAGGTATTCTTTTATTTTGTGATTTCTCTTAGTCTAAAAAGCTAACTGGAAACTTAGCTCCTGGAGCTCAGCATTCAGTTTCAAGTGAAATAAAAACATATTTTATACATATAAATCAGTGGTGGAGATTTCTGAATCTGTTAAGCACAAACAGATCATTCAAAAGAAATGGGCAATTTTGGACAGAGCTGTTCTCAATTAGTATCTTAATGGACATTTTCCATCATATATAATGGGATATCCTCTTGAAAACCCTCCACAGGAAAAACTGCTGGAGTGACTCTGAGAAATGAGGCAGTTAATGAATGTTAGGAAAAGGATCTACAGACAGAATTGAAAGGTACTCCATTAATTTCATTCTAATATTTTTGTTAAGAGAACATATCTACTGCCATACATTGCAAACTTAGTCTTCACCTTTTATCCTTCCTAAACTAATATCTTTGGGCTCCCAGAATGTACTTTTTTTTCACAATCAGGGTAACCTGAATCCACATAAAGACAGAAATGACACCATAACTCATCCTCATTTGCAACATTAKCCCTTCTTGGCTTTGGAATTTACTTTTAAACATTAATGCTCATTAAAATCTATAGTTTTCTGCCTAAAAATAAGCAAATAAAATAATCAGAGAAAAATGCATACCCTTCCACACCCTCCAATAGATATTTCATGAAATAGAAGCATGCCGGCTTCTGACATAGGGTGTCATAATCAGGACTCTAATTGCTAGTTCCCTATATTACTGCTGTATAGTCTAGTGAAAAAAGCTGGTGTTAATAGCTAGTTATGTAGCTGATTGCATTAGCGTGGAACAGAGGGAATGTGTTTTGTCAGGTGTTGCTAGGTGTCCTCTGGGCTCAGTTTCTAGCCCTGAAAAGGATCACGCTGTTGCCAATCCTCTCTCCTGTCCAACAGGCATGTCTCCATCCCCTCTTTCCTCCTGTCCGTTATMATTTAATACAACTCCTATTGCTTGCTTCCATTTCCTTCTCTCCAGATCAGACTCCCTCATGCCCCCTCTCTTGTCACCATCTTCTTCTGCTCTTTCCTTCCACATATTTCTCTGGCTCTGCTTCTCACTCCTAGCCCATGTCTCCAGGTGTTAACTATCTCCTGGTCCTTGACTCTCACTTGCTACTCACCTACCCCATCATCCAGTTTCAACTTCCCTTGCACTTTGAGACCACTAAGTACTGGAGTATTGGAGCTCTCCATGTTCTCTAGTAACAACTTATTCCTACTTAGTGTGGCACTCCACATTGCGGGTSAATGTCCAGTAGAGATACCAGAGGTTACATTGCTCTGTGGAAAGGGAGCAAACACAGTCTGAGAATATGGAGGATCTGTCATGAAAAAAACTCTCTGAAAACAGAATTTTCAGTCAGTCCAAAGCTGATGAACTTCACCACAATCTGCATAAGCTTAGTAGAGTCATCATAAGCTCAAGCTTCATTTATCACAGTGATTTTTTACCTTGGGAAGGGTAGGAGAAGATAGCAGAACAACCTACCTTGAATGCATTTCAAGCCTTCACTCTAAAGTACATGAAAGAGACTAAAGATTGACAATAAAATGACATTAAAATTTTTTCTGAAGAGAGAAACATTATTGGAAAATGTCGAATCCTTAGCAAAAATGTGCTCCAATACTTTCATGGAGAAAAATAAAAATGTAATTCTGAATGATTAGTTTACTAAAGCACTGAGAGTGTGATCATATAACAGGTATTTGAACAACCCTAATTGTAATTTGGGTCAAATTTCTGGATATATATTTTTTGTAGAATGTGTTATTCATAGGTATATTCACACATGACTACATAATCTATATTTTCACATCTGTCATATTTATTGTGCACATGTTCAAGATGTTATCTATTTAGCTTTTTCTGAACCTGTAAAGCACACATGTTGACTTGTTTTTGTACAATTCCATCCTTATAGTTCGCTGCATTTTCTCTMTATACTTTTCGAACCCTGCAATGTTTTGTTTAATCAGAATTGACAAGAACAGAACACTGTGTTCTGAGCGGAACCCTACCAGGGAAATGTATTATTCTCATCATTATCACTGTCTTAGACTTGGAGAAAACCTGCCGCGAATGCTATTCTAGGGGGTTATTTAACTTCTTAGAGACAGGAACAGATTGACACTCCCTTCCCTGTCTATCAAACCAAATTCTGTTTCTCTCTTTCACCCAGAAGCACACCTCAGTACATGAGTTTCTAATGCTTTATTTTCTAAAGAATATTAGTTCAGCTGCTTTTCAGTTTGACTTAATCTTGTTAGTTCCAATGAACAGTTTTGCACTGCTATAGCTACATTTCTTCTAGGACCTCTGAATTTCTTAAGCTAACCTGCCTTCTGCTTTGACTGAAAATATGCTTCAACTCTTAATTATTTATTGGCAGTTTTACATGGACCCTGAAATTAACAACCATTTACCCACAYGTATGGATATCTACTGCATTAAATAGTTTCTGATTTATTCATATAGGCATTAATTTCAATATTAGCATTTATTATTTCATTCTGTTTTAGGATCAGACTGTATTAAAAGCTAGTTTAATTGCTGACCCACTCCCTCTAAACAAAGTGAGATCATGTAGAAGACTATTCTTAACAATGTGTTAAGAAACAATAGGAAGCTCTCAGACTCTGTACAAATGTTCTCAGGTATTTAGTTAGATGTTTTGATCTAGAACCTTTAGTGCTGCTTGCTRCATTTTTGTATGAGTGCAAAATGAAAATGTAATACTACCATTCTGATTTAGCTGCATTTTATACACATTTTGCTGCATTGTACTTGATTCAGCAAAACAAAAAAGCCATTGAATCTGGTTTTTGTACTTTTCTCATTTACCCTGATTTGCAGGTACTGTTTCAGAAAAACAGATTCACATTCCTGCCTTTATGTGCAGTTAAAACAAAAAGTCTTTCTTCGAATGCTGAATGCTGGCTCTCTCAGACTTCTGAGACCTACTGTGAACTTAGCAAGTTGTCTATAGTGGGGAACTGATCTGTCACAACACATGAGGATAAGCCCCATCTGCTCTCTGAAACCATCAGTTYGGAGTTGCACTAAATTAATATATTTCTGCTTCCCTAGTCTGRAAGCTGTCCAAGATATTGGAAAAATAACAATTGTAAGGCAACATATTTTTAGGGTCCTCTCTTTMGTAAGTAACCACATTTAGCAAGTATTCATGCTTTTGATGTTGTTGCCTGTTTTATCCTGCAAGCGTCTCATTTCCCCATATCCTGGAATGGCTTAATTTCCACAAAAGAAGGTTCAGAAATATTGTTTCTGTATTCCAAATTCTGTTCCCTCCTAATTCATACCTTCTTCATAACCARAGGTAAAATTTTGGCTCTCTTTTAACCACCACTACTTGAGAATCAGTTATTTTCCTGGTTCATGCTAGAGTTTTTTGTTCTCTGCACCTATCTGCAAGGAAAATTAAGAGGACTMATTTTTGAAGTTTAGTCTGGTTTACATCAGACGAGATGTTCAAAATCTACTTTAACTAACCTAGTACCTGACTATTGGGTGCCCTGAAGCTGAAATTCTGAAAACTCAAGAAAATGGATCAAACGCTGTTGCAATGCCCAATAGGTAAGGAAATCTTGGTCACAGGCCGTGGAGTAGCTTCAGACAGAGTGCAGTGGTCAAAGCAGATATTTATCTATGGGTTATACAGAAGKTTAAAAGAATGACAATATATACAAGCGTGCAAGAATTTTTATTAACTACAATAACACATCAAGACATCACAACACTTTCTAGAAACAAAGCACTATGAGCTATAATGTTGTGCTCTGGTCTGAATGTATAATCAAGTGTTACTGCTTTTTGGAATCACTGCATCAAGCTGTGAATTTTTCATGAAATTAAAAATCTTGTCTAATTCACAATATCAAATTGTTCTGGCAGCTGGTAGGTAATGATGGAGGAGAAAACATATACTAAATATTAAATGCAAATAAATTATCCAAAAAAAGTCTTCCTTAAGGCTTAGATCACTGAGTCCATATTGTTTTCCCCATGCTCAAGCATACTGCTAGTTAGAACCTTTAGAAGTGAAACTCACACTTTGGAATTTATGTAGTGTGAATGTKAGTGAATAGAGGTGAATTCACTTCTGTTGTGAATAGGTTATATTATAAATGGATGATAAACTAGCAACCAAAAATTCTTGGGAAAAAAGTAACTGGTCAAATTTTACATACGGTTTTGTACTTTTTTTTAAATAAAAAGGCATGGTACAATATTATTTCTTACCTTTGTAATAAAAAATGTATGAATAGATCCTGGAAAGTAGAGAAATGATGTACAAAAATCAAAGTTTGGTCAGGAAACACTTATGCATATTTTGCAGAAAAGTGCTTTTTAAGATGCAGTTTCAAAAGCTTTGAATGTTGAAGGTAGCAGCATTTTGTTTCAAAATGCAAATTAGGTTCACTTTTGAATAGTTTTCAGAGTTTTTTTYAGTGGGCCATTTCCAGTGGAGGTGTATCAGATATCAAGTTAAACCTTCATAAATGATATTTTTTACCATGGAAGGTTTTGCATGCAGTTTATTTTTCTGTGAATGTTTTCTCAAGTTCAATCATCCTGAAAGGTGAGAAACAAAGCTTGGAAATGTCTTAAAAAATATTTGAATCTTTATACAGMCTCTCTCTCCTAGAGAATGCATACTGTCGTTTATGGTCCCTTATGTAGAACACCTAATGCACTACTCTCTTTAATGACTGGTTTATTCAATAGTATTACTAGCTGCATGGAAATCAGTGAAAGTATATTGTTGCAAAACTAATGCTTCACATTGGAGAGTCAAGTTCATTTTATATATAGTAGAGGAAAAGCAAGATTTACAGATGTACATTTCCATTATATCAGACCTTTCTTTTTGTGGGAAAAAGGAACTACAATAATCCAAGTAAATAAACACTTGCATTACTCCTTTCCCTAATTTTCTGAGCTCCTCAAGAAYATAAACACATATTTTGGAATAGTCCTTTCACTGCTCGATGCACTCATTTTTCTCCTTTCAGTCTTCTCTTGCAGAAAGAGGCACTTCTCTGGAACAGCTCTTGTCTTTTTTCTTCAACATTAGGCCACTAGACAAACGATGAYTTGTACATGATTTGAGGACAAAATGATTATCAGAAGTCAAATCTCTTTGAAGAGCTTCAGAAGGCTAATATCCGTCCTTGAACCCTCAAGGTTTGCTCTTTCAAGTGTCTTCTTTCTTCAGGGACTTTCTGAGCACAGATGGGAAAAACAGTACAATATACAAAGTGCTGAAAAAGAAAAGGACTTAGAAGGACTCATAGACAGTTGYGCTCAATTGCCAACTATTTCCCAGAAACATTTTTTTTTTTTAATATATATCATGCATTAATGAATTCTCATGAGCCTTGACCTGGTCTATTTTGGAAGTCCTTGGCTTCTGAGAATTGTTTGCTCAGTCCTATCTAGGCCAGAGTCAGTAGCATGTGGATGCTGGTGTATCAGACCAAACACAGCTGAGGAGGCTCTCCTGGAGCTAGGTGCTGCTCAAAAGAAAAGGAAGGAAGGAAAGGTTGAAAGAGTGTTCAGAAGCAAGAGACCAGAAGAGGAGCTATAATAATATACCTATTGCTAGGATTTGGACAGCCCTCTAGCAAATTATGCCATCTCAAAATGTGATATATGGCATCAAGGCTGTAGCCAGCACACCATGCCAAGCTGCCTCGTATAGGTAAGCTGTCCAGAGCTTTTTCAGCACTCTTTATTTGACATGAGGATTTAATAGGAGGGAAGCTGTAAGAGCAATCAAATACTGTGCCCTCAGCAATGCTGGTTGCTGCAGAAATATCCCATACAGACAACCATACTAAAACCCAGAGTACAGTTCCCCCTATATCTCTATCCTATTGCTTTATATTCATCTCCCTTCTTTCAGTCTCTTCTTCTCCCTTCTTCTAGAATAAGTCATGTATAATGTATCAGTTCTTACCTTACCTTCAGCATCAGGCCACTGGAAATATGTTAACTGGCCCCTAGTTTTGATGCAATTTGACAATGAACATTCAGATTTCAGTAGAAATCGCTGCATGGAAAAATCTTGAACACTATTTATGTGCAACTGCAACAAAAACTACTTATGTTAAGCATTCAGACTACTTTGGGGAGAGTTTAAAGCCTTCTTTGAACCTCTTTATGTCTTCTGGGTAGCAAATATCTCTGCAGACAGACAACTGGTGTGAGTATGCATGCAATTACTAGCTTACTACTTCCCAACCATCTCATCTACACTGAATCAACTGAATTTTTCAAATGTTTAATCTGCCTCTGGAGAGCTAATCTTGAAATTATCACATCTGGAGTAGTAGTAGGAAACAGCTTGAAATAGCACTTGAAAACTACCAAAATTAAAACTATCATCACAGGGACTGGTGAGATGTATATATTGAAGCAGCTCAAGTAAACTAGTTAACACAAGCAGTGCTAACAGTATAGTGTGTATCAGGACAGAGCTCAGCATGAGCTGAAAATCTCATCTGGGACTTTGGTTAAAGCCAACTTTCTATACTGAYCTCTAGAATGAGGTGATTTCACTGAAATAGGTATCTGTGTTAATTAATTTAATGTGCAACGGTAAATACATCTTTAAACCATAATGTACATGTCCCCGAGAAGGAGTACTTGTATTTTCAATTTCCTTTGTACTTTCAATCCTTCAGCCAATATAAGAGAAGTGTAATTACCTAAGAAGAATATCTAACATTTTCTGAAGTATAGGAGAGAGAAAGAGGGAGGGAAGAAGAGAAGGTGAAAACCTGCTTTATGAATTCTTATGGTCATGTTTGCAGAAGGCTAAGAAAACAGAGTTGTGAAAAAGTAGTTTTCCAGATAATTTTGAAGAAGTGAAAAATTACTGCATCATTCTGGAGAGATGAGACTTGAAAACAATTGCTTTTTCTTACAGTTGATAAACCCAGCAAGTTAATTTTCCTTTATTCTGCACAGCGTAGAAATCAGGTCTTATATAATTGCCCTATAGGATCTCTATTTCAGCACAAGCCCCSAACTTTAATGCTTTGCATAATGGAAAAGATGTATTATATAAAGAAGTTTGCAAATTCTCCTTATTTTCTGCTGTGCTGTCAGCTTTGAATCCTGTTCTTGTTTAATTGATTAGGCTAGCATTGGGGAAGCAATATTTTCCCTCTTCTTTTGGTTAGCACAGAAATCTATTCGGAGTAGAGCTAAATGTCTATCTAGTTCATATCAATGCTTACCCTGATAATGGCATTCAGCAGATTGTTATTTTCCATTATGCTTTAGTACTTCTAAAATGATATTGGCAAAAATAATGTCAATATTGGCAAAAATAGTGGTGATCAGGCAGTTTGCTAACTCAACTCTCAGTCTCAGGATTTGCATAATTTTAGGTACACATGCAACAGTTTACTGCAAGACAAATCATAGCACAGATTTTTGGCAGAACCAAATAGTTGCACTTGGTTGTCTTGCCACAAGGCCTTGTAATTAAGATGAACAATCACAAAGCTTCATTGACACTGTGATTAACAAGGAAATTGCATTAAGTAAGGTAGCAAGGTGGAATGAAGACTTCTGTTTTGTAGAGATGAGCTGCCACACTTAGAGTTAAATAAGTAGTTAAATAAGTAGATCAGTAAGATGTTCCTCTGTAGATATCACCTGAATGTCTCAGAAACCAGCTAGCACAAACCAAACAAGAGGCAGGGTCATACTCTTGAGAGGACATGCAGCACTTGTGATTTTCCAGGAGCCGTAGGCCTCAATACATTGAATAGAAACTTCTTCTCATCATGGCATTCAGCAACTTCTCTCTTTTACAAGCTTGACTGACTTCAAAATTATTTTTTTTAAAATGTATTTTTAAGCATTGGGAGAAAAAAAAAAAGGAAAAGATTTCTAATAATATCTCAACTCCAATTAAAAGGAAACTGCTCAGATATGTTTCTTCTTTCTCTTTCAAGTGCATGTTTCTACTGTAGATCAGTAAGATCACTATAGGAAATGAACTGAAAGATTTAGAATATGTACTTTAGAATGACTTTTTTTGCACTTGATTTTTCCTTGTGTAACAAGCCCAGTCAGTGATGCAGTGAGCCTTCTGGGCACAAATGCAGTATTATCCTCCAGTGTGTGCCAATCTGACTTGACATGATGTGAGGCATAGTCTAAACAGGACTGGGATGTTATTATTTATTCATTTATTATTATTATTATTATTATTTTTAACAGAAAGCAGATGTGGGCTTCCATGCTGTGTAATCTACAGGTCTAATTTTTGCTTTCAGTCAGATTATTCACCAGGAAATTGAGCTATGTCCATCTAATCCCAGATGGGATGCACCCAAGAGTGCTGAGGGAACTGGCCGAGGTTATTGCTCAGCCTCTCTCCATCATCTTTGAGA
>NW_020455016.1:1476758-1477956 GCF_003342845.1 Nothoprocta perdicaria
TGTGTTCAATTTGTTCATCAATGACCTGGACGAGGGCACGGAATGCACCCTKAVCAAGTTTGCAGATGACACCAAGCTGGGTGGAGTGGCCGACACTCCGGAGGGCTGTGCTGCCATCCAGAGGGACCTGGACAGGCTGGAGAGTTGGGCAGAGAGGAACTTCACGAGGTTCAATAAGGACAAGTGCAGGGTCCTGCACCTGGGGAGGAATAACTGCAGGCACCAGTACAGATTAGGGGTCGACCTGCTAGAAAGCAGCTCCACGGAGAGGGACCTGGGAGTCCTGGTTGACACTAAGTTAACCATGAGTGAGCAGTGTGCCCTCGTGGCCAAGAAGGCCAATGGGATCCTGGCTGCATCAGGAGGAGTGTTGCCAGCAGGTSAAGGGAGGBGATYCTGCCCCTCTVCTCAGYTCTGGTGAGGCCGCACCTGGAGTACTGTGTTCAGTTCTGGGCACCCCAGTATAAGAGAGATGTGGAGCTCCTAGAGAGGGTCCAGTGAAGAGCAACCMGGATGATTAAGGGAATGGAACATCTCTCGTACGAAGAGAGGCTGAATGAGCTAGGCCTGTTTTCTCTGGAGAAGAGAAGGCTGAGAGGTGATATGATTAATATGTATAAGTTCAGGAAGGGAGAATGCAGGGAGGAAGAGGACAGGCTGTTTTCACTGGTGGCCAGCGACAGGACAAGGGGTAATGGCCATAAGCTGGAGCACAGGAAGCTCCATCTCCAGGTGAGGAGGAACTTCTTTACTGTGAGGGTGACAGAGCAGTGGAACAGGCTGCCCAGGGGAATTGTGGAGTCTCCTTCTCTGGAGGTCTTCAAAACCTGCCTGGATGCTACCCTGTGCCACATGCTSTAGGTGTGCCTGCTTGAGCAGGAAGGTTGGACTAGATGATCTCTAGAAGTCCCTTCCAATCTTAAATATTCTGTGATTCTGTGATTCTGTGTCAGAGAAGCCTATTTTTATTTATTTGGAGAGATTTCAGGTGCTTGATGATGTAAGGAATTGTTAAGAATGGAGTTTTTATAAAATACTTCCTTTCCTCCTATTCTTGATTTTTTTTAGCTCCAAAATCTCACAATCTCACAGCTTGAGATTGTTTCCTTCCTTCCTTCCTTCCTTCCTTCCTTCCTTCCTTCCTTCCTTCCTTCCTTCCTTCCTTCCTTCCTTCCTTCCTTCCTTCCTTCCTTCCTTC
>NW_020455016.1:1478096-1509871 GCF_003342845.1 Nothoprocta perdicaria
CCTTCCTTCCTTCCTTCCTTCCTTCCTTCCTTCCTTCCTTCCTTCCTTCCTTCCTTCTTTTTTAATTATCAGTATCAAAATTTATCCAGCTCTGACCAGTGGTATAGTCAGCATATTCCCTTAACTGTAAGTTCAGATAAGTTCATAGACTGCTATTGTAACATTCTTGGATGAAAATACATCCCTTAATACTCAAATGTGAGGCATATACTAGTTTTCTGGCATGCCTTCACCTATGGCCATCTGTTGGAGGTGGCATGGTGTCTGCTCAGAAAGCTCTCTGCCAGTTTCAAGAGGACATAGGTATCAACTAAATATAGATTTAGAAAGATACCTAGTGACATGGTGGTGTAAGACAAGCTGTTTAGCTGTAAGACAAGACTCTTGCTGCCAAGCAATTCCACATTGGGTCCATCCATTTCAGAATAAGCCTTACAGGTACATCATTAGCTTATCCCAAACATATATATTTATGCATATGTATGCAAAGGTATATATGTAAAGGTAAATAAATCCTACTAATCAGAAAACATCTATATATTCATAAGACAAAGTTAGGAAAAACTCTACTTTTCAAAAAATGACCATTGTAACCAAATGGTTGCCTCTTAAAGTAATGTATCTGTTTCTCATACCTATCTGCAATTTAACACACTACCTTTAGACAGAATTTGGGAATGCTTGATTGAATAAAGGATCACTTCAAAGATATGAGTTGTTCAAAAAAAAAAAGCCTCATTCTTTGAGTGAGTTTAGAATATAAGAATATTCTTGACAAGTGAAACCTGAGTCAAGCTGCATATGAATGAAAGTATTGTTTGAACTTTGCAAAACTGGTGTCAAAGACTAGGATATCTTCCAATGATCGGCAGTTGCCCAGAGGGCTTCTTCAGCTTTTTATTTTGTTTTAGAAGAAAATCAGAAATAGAAATTTTGAAGACTTGCAGAACTACAGTTTTGATTATGATCTAGCATTATATCCTGTTATGAGAGGAACAAGTTCTACTGGTACCAGTATTATTTAATGTATTGTTAAATACAGACACCTCTGGTGTTGAAGATAATGAATAATTAACAGCTAGTAATAATAAATATTTACAGTGCTGATGTACAAGTATAAAAAGCTGAAGTGCTTGTCTAGTGGAATTTAAAAGAAATTGTCATACCTGAAAAAATAATATGAACAAAGAAGCCTGAAAGAAATCTAAGAGAGTGAAAATGTTGGAAATGATGTGGTAAAAGTGAATACAAATTTGCTAGGGGACACAATGGTACAGATTCAAAAACAGAAGCAAGGAGCATGGATTTAATGTGGAAAGAAAAAGTAAATAATAGTATCCTGTGAAAACAGACTGCACGTTAATTTAGGAATCAGGTGGATATCCTCTTTTATGTCACTAGTTACAGGACATAAATGAGTAAAGCAAGGCGCAGGAATTCAGGAAAAAATAATTCTGTTAACTCTTAAGCCATAAGAGAAGGATGAAATTCCTCTTTCTCTTTCATCAGAGAGATGTGAAAAAATTTATTAAAGAGCTGAAGGCAGGAGAATGGGAGGCAAATTATCATACAGAGGAAAACAAGTCTAAATAATAGATATAAGCCAATATGATGGGTCTGCAAGCTTTCTGCCAAACCAGGAATGTTTCCAAGAAAGTGAAAAATCTTGCTTTTGTAAAAGGGATGGATATGAGTGTATTTCCAGTCAGCTATTAGAAAAGTGAATCTTAAAGATAAACTGAAGATTTCTTTAAGAACGACTGATGCTCAGTCCATGAATTCTTCAATGGAAACATTTACGTGCACATATATATTTTTGCAGTATTGGAGGAGCCTTGTGCTTGTTGTTGCTACTTACTCTTCTTTGCARAATATGCTGGTCAAAATCAAGGCTAAGATGGGTTTTTTATCTACGTTTGGAGTGGACATATATGCTTCTAATTTTACATATCTATTTTTCCTCTTCACTTGAACTAGATCCATGCTCTCAAGAGCTGGCTATCCTTGACACCAACTATGCTTACCATAAAGCACCCTGTTGTCTTTGAATTATGAGCACACATCCAAGGCTGACTCTTCTCACTGATCTCTGAGTGAGGTGGAGTGTGGGAAAAGGTAATATCTTATGAGGAGAAAATCATCTGGCTATGTAGAGGGAAGACAGAATGGACCTCACAAGGACACAAAGCCTATTGTATGTCAGCACTGGAATAGATGGTAACAAAGATGTTTAGTAAAACAGCTTTTTGCCACACACACTTACAAATCTATTATACAATCTCCACAGAGGGAAAACAGTAACAGTGAAATAATTAAATATTTACTAATGTTGAATCTTCCCTCTAAAAGAACATGTAGAAATGTCTAGGATATATAACACACAAATAATTTCCCTTGATCCTCCAGAGACATACATGGAATTCATCTATGCAAGCAGGTATCATTAATCCAATATTATTTCTTATTATAATCTATGTACCTTGACCCTACCATATTCTCCTAAAGCGTTATTGAAATAAATGATTGTTTTGAATTCCCTTTGGGTATGTTTGAACAAATGGTTTATCAGCAGGTGGAATTAAAAGTTACAACTGAGTTGGAAAAGAAAAGAATGTATCAAAATTAGAATATATAACTTTTCTCTTTAACTTTTTTCTCTGTTTGAAATTGTTTACAAATAGATCTGCAACCTTTGCAATAATTATTTGGTATATAAAATCAGTATTAATCCAGAGAAGTCTGCCTTAGAGTGACTGTAAAGATAAAATGATTTCTTAAAGAATATCTGTATCTGTATCTTATCTATATCTGTACTTTTATCTTTGACATAGCTTTACACAAAGATATTTATGATTTGCGTAAATATATTTATGATTCTTTTAAGCGGTTCTTATCTATAAAGTATAAGCATGTTATATTTGCTTAAATTTTGTGAGAGAAAACATACTTAATGTAATATTTTCTTTTTAAAAAAAAGTTTTTAAAAGATGAAACTGCTTTCCAAATAAAAATGAAAGAAAAAGCAGAGCCAATTTTCTCTGTGTAAGTTATAGCTATCTGTGCCTTTATACAGATGCATAATTTTCAATTCCTGTTTCAAAATTGCAATTGTTTATGTCAAAAATCAAATATTAAGTATAGCTCTAAATATATGCTATATATACTGAAGAATGCAGCAAGCTGTAATTAATTCAGCTCATTATGCCATTCTCATCCTTAGCATTCGATGTTAACAGTTCATTTCTTAATAATGTTACAAGAATTAGTGGATTTCTTCATGACATGTGAGAGGGCCATGACCTTTTGCAATCTTGGCCCATCAGAGGTTGGGAAAAACAGGGTAAAAAGTGCTCTCTAAAAGACTACTCTTGGTTGTTTACACAATCATTATTTAATGTTTTGAAACAACTCAGAAAAGCAGATTAAGAGATGACAGTTTCAGTGCAAAGCAAGTGCTATTAGAAAGCCCCAAAGTATTCCACATGGCAATTTATGACAGCTTCAGCATCCTTAGTTTCTTAATCCCTGGGAACAAGAAGAGTATAAATTCCTAAAATCATTTTAAATTTTGTGAATATTTGGACTCATGTAAGAATGTTGTTAGGGAACATTATGTTTCCTTACTAGAAAGCAGCTACCAAGCAGAATCACTGATTGCTTAATCATCTTTATGTTGAAACTAAGACACAGGAACTGAAACAGTTGTTCTAGGGAATAATTAGAGACCAAATTGAAAGCATTATACCTGGCAATTAGACCAACTTGAAGCATTCCTTGTGAGAAATGAACGCCATGTTGCTYAGACTGGGCTGAAGTGATGATTTATAGTAAAAATTGTACTTCTAAAATGAAAGTACTTAAGTATAGTTGCAAAAGTGCGTCTGATCAAAAATACACACAAATAGGTTGAGTCAAATTACAAGAGCAAATGTCTGCTTGCAGTGATGGCAGCTGTACAACATAATTGAGAAGAAAATATTCCATTTTGAATAAAATTAGAAATTCTGCAAAGTGAAAACAAGCAAACAAACCCTATAAACTCCTAATTCTAAAGATTATTAAAAAGGCAAATTTCCAGAGGTTCATACACAGAATATCACAAAGACCATCAAATTAGAGACTTATGAATTGAATAGAGAATGTGTCCTATGGTTCTCCCAACTTAGAGGAATGTGGCAGCAAAAACTTATGGTATGAAGATACCAGAAGACAAGGTGGCCCTTTATGCTAGATCAGTAACTGCCAATCTCTAGTAGGACAATAATTTTCCCAGTTGTACTAAAAAATATGTGTATGATGGCTGTATATCCCCCTCTCACAGATAGGATAATGAGAAGATAATGAAATACAACCAATATATTGACATTTTTTCTTGGTACCATCCAGAATGCTATAAAGCACTGGTGAAAATTGTACTGTTCTCCTCAGGCCCTAAGAAAAGGACGTGAACAAACAACACATACAAGTCCAGGGAACAGATCCATTGGCAGTAACCAAGCTGTGAAGATGGAAATATTCTTTAAGAATAAGATCAGAAGAGAGAGTAACTATTGCTTCAAAACCCATCTCTCCTCTGACCTCTCCTTGTCTCGCAAGACAGAGAGAACATTTTCTTTGTCAAGAAGGTCAAATTGTCTGCCCTAGTCTATCAGCTGTATTAATTGGCTGTATCAGGTAGTAACAAGCATGCTATTTCCATTTGATTTTCGAAAAGAATGAGAAGTCAGTGTAGCAGCAAATACTAGGAGAAAAGAAGTTGCTATCTGACCCAGTACAGAACAATAAAAAGACACACAGCACTTGGTAATCCTGACCTGTATCATATCACTGACTCAGAAAATAAAGACTAGCATATTGTACTTCTCTGTTTCATACCACTATAATAATTGGTATTGCTAAAACTGTAAAAAAACTTAATCAATATATAGATATCAAAACAAATTATTTCAGGAAATCAGTACCTGCAGTGGCACATATCACGTCCAATACCTAAATCAATACAATCAAGTTGAGATAACAATAAATCAAATTTGCAGAATCAATTCTTCTACTGGAAATGAAATCACTACAATTCAAATAAAATGTAGAATCACAAAAACATGTGCATTTATAATATTTATAAGATTTCTTTTGGCAATTTCTACTCATTTAACTGTAGGACATTCACTATCTGGGGTTTGAGGATACTATGGTCAACGTGGTACCTAAAGCTCAATGTGGTATATTTATGCTCAATGTGGTACTGTGATTGTGGTGCATCCTACAGAACTTCTGAAACAGATTACCATTGCTGTTCTATAGGTCTTCTGAGTTTAAGAAAGATTAACAATGTTTTGGTGTGTTTAGGGGCTTCTGAGGCCAGAAGATGTGATGGTGAGGTAGGCAAAAATAATCCTAGAATTAATTCTGAATGGAATAGAAATAAATAGGCACGTTTTATGTATGTGTCTTGGCTTGGGTGCAGAGCTTTTTCCTAAACTGTCATTTGTCATTTCTATTTCAAAGTATTCTTCACAAGGGAAGATGTAATACAGACAGAACAGAGATGGAGCTGGTTAGGAAATGGCCCTAAGTACCATCTTCTCCTTAGAGCATTTAGGGGACAGGTACAAAGTTTTGTGTTCAAAGACTTACTATTTATGGCAAGATTGGAAAGGAAAAGGATTGAAGGAAGATATGGACAAAAACAGATACAAGAAGAAAACAGCAATGATAAATTCTTGTGTTTACTGAACAGTCTTACTCATGAAAAGTCCCTCTCAGTCAGATTACTCATCAGGTAATGAACTAGGGATTCCTAATATGTTTCTAGTAGTGACAAACATTGGAAATTGATCATCTGGCATGTCCTCCAAATCCCAGCATAACTGTTAGATGAAACATCCCTTGTCAACCTTATTACCCTCCAAACTGCTTTATTCCTGCTTAAGATTACTGTAAGAAGAAGTAGAAGAAGAGGGTAATACTTCAGGAGAAACTGCACTGTGTGTGTAGTCAAAAACTCAAGAAGTACAAGAGAGGATCTTTTGTTCATCTGTCTTTCCTGAAATTCTTCTTTCCTACAAAATCACTTATTTCTAATGAAATGCATTGTGCACAAGTGGTGGATTTGCAGTCATGTCTTTTCCTTCTATTCAAAACCAAAACATTTCTTCAGAATATAACTTTTTTTCCCCCCCAAATCTTTGCAATTAAAATGACTGTACTGCCTCATTTTTATGAAGCAAGGAATCTCCTTTAGCCAACTAAAAATGTCATTGGTAGTTGAAGAGACTTCTATTTCTATAATCTATTTCTGTAATCAGTAGGGAGAGGTAGATTGTCCTCTGGACATGTCTATCTTTCTTCATTGACTATAAAGGGAGCCTATTCAACTAGTTTAGGCTAAATACCTAGCTTTTAGACAGATAAAATTAAATGAGGTAAGAATCATGACTGCAAAGGTAGAGGCCACTGAAGAGAAGAACACTCCTAAAATAAATTGCTGGACTTGGTCATACTTATAATACTAAGGACCATATTAAATCAGGCTGTGTTAAAATGGTTGTACTAGGCCTAGCCTAGCATTATGACTTCAAGAGATACCTGAAGCAGGTAGGCCAGTAGGAACCAAACATGGTTGTATGTACAGCATATACTTGTGGATGTATATGCTGTATTGGGCTCAACACATGTGATGAGTTGGTTGTCTGACTCCTGCAGCTTTACTGAAAGTCACCCAGGTCTGCACTACTGTTGGTTCCCAGAAGACTTTCACTTAGTACACTTACTGCTCACAATCTTCATGTTAGGAAAGAGTAAAGAAGAAAAATAAATAAAAATATTAAGGCTGACGTGTAATATATTACAAGCCATAAAATGGATATTGACAAAAGAACGTTATCATTTCTCTTGCCTTTTGTTAGGAGATGAGAAAAAATAGGGGCAGATATGTTTCTACCCAGGCAGAAGAAGGGGGCTGGAAAATTAGCTTTTTGAGGAACAGAATGCACCGATCACATATACATAAGCATATGCAGAGATTGTATGTCTCCCTGACTTTTTTTTTTGTCTCTTCCCCTCTATCCCCGACTGCGTATTGCTTTGGCTTGTCTCTGACTGCAGCAGTACAGCAAATGAGCAAGGAGAGTGGACTCTGAAACCTGTCTGCAGCCACACATGTATGTCTACATCTGCTGAAACTCTTTCTGCAAATTCCCCTGAACTTTAGGTGCCCTCTGGGGTTTTACGCTCCTGAGACATGCTGGAAAATCCCTACCAAGCTGATAAAGGGATCAAAGTTGCTATTGCCTAGCATTCAGCATCTCCTCTGTAAAGGTTTTAGCCAAATTATCCTGTTCTTTGCTGGAGGGAAAGGAATGGTCATGTCTCAGAAACAATCCAGCTTGGATAGCTGGGGAGTTTGAGTTTGAGCAAGAAAAAAAAAAAAAAAAAAAGGAGAAAACTGACGTAGGAGGAACAGAAGAACTTAAATAGAAACCCTCAAAATATTTCTGTTTCCATGTAAGTAACCTTTGGTAACAAAATAAAATAGGGGAGAAAATATGGAAAACATATACGAAATGAATTACAGAAGAATGTATTAACATAAGTGTTTCCAGAGACAGGATAAATCCCTGATGAACAAGCAGCAGAAAATATCTACATAATTTAGCTATAACTTTCTGCTTGCATCCTTGGGATATGGGTTCCAAACATTTCCATGTACCTGCAGCTGAAGAGCCATTCTGATATCCTTGTTTAGCCCTGTTAATCCTAAAGTGATATTTGGTATATAGCTATATAGAGTATGGAGCTTGGCTTTGGACCATTCTAGTGAGCTCTCTCTGAGACAACACTTAAGACAATATGACTGAAAATTTATTAAGAAATGGCATTACGAAGGAGTCTGACCATCAGTCCTATCCTGGAAATCTTTACACCCTCAAAAACTCCATACACCCTTTGGTCTCACCTTGGATCATGCAACACCCTCATGCAATATGCTCAGTTTCACTCAGTAGACACTAATGTGGAAGGCTGTAACACAGCCTTCACTCATTTTAGAAATTTTGAAATTAAAAGATAGTTTTGAAATGATAATCATTTCTTAGGATCCCAGACACGTCATTGCTCTTTTTATAGGTGAAATCAGCCAGCTAAGCAGAGAGCTAGGTTTATGTAGGCATGTCACTCGTACCAACTCAGGTGCCCAAGCCATTTATTTTCAGGGTTTGCTCTCTGTTCTTGTACATTTGGCAGGATAAACATGTCAACATAACAGGTAGCATTTCCTATTTCCAGGCTAAAATTTATTATTGATGCTATCATGTCCTCATACTTTGAAAGTATGACTTACCCAAGGCTTGTCTGTAAATGGGAGAAGCAATCAGCAGATTACATTGACTGATACTATTAATGCAGCCAGATAGAAAGGCCCAAATTCAAGAAAGTGTTTGAGTACTTTGGTCAGCTGCTTAAATCCATTCTGATCAAGCAAAACATGTTGGCTGTGTTGGAGAGCTTGAATACTTACCAAGTTGGAGTCCAAGGGCATAAAAAGTTTTTTGATGCCTGGAGGAACCATTACCCAACTGGTTTTCAGATATTTTATTGTCATCTCTCCTGAAATCAATGGAAATGGCTAGTACTCACCTATACCACAAATGAAGCCTGCTTGCTGGTGAGCATCTTTGCACTTTCTTCAAACACACCAGTCTTCTACATGGTACATTCCTCCGAGAAAAATTGCAGAAAATACTAAAAAGTTGACATTGACCATTTTTTTTCCTAATTCAGATATGGGACAACATGAAAAATATGCTCTTAAATGGAAAGATTTCACTATTTTTCTTTTTTTCTTGTTTGCTTGTTTGTTTGAATGGCAGCATAACAGTTTATAACTTAATCTGGATTTTTTTTATCTTCTAGTATTGCTGGTTATGCAGTCAATTTTTGCATAATGCACCATGACAAAATGGAGAATTCATCTTTTGCATTCATATAACCTTGATGTACCAACAGATGCCCAATTAGAGCTTCATATTCCCCTTGCATTCCTTCTGCAAAAACATCCCAAGCATTACTGTTATTGTTATGCTCTTTTCCAAACAGTGCAGCATAAAGAAATATGCGTCAGTAGAAGCTTTGACAAAGATTACACTAAAGTCAGCTGTGAAGGTTGTTACTGTGAGACAAGTTAGTGACATCTCCCTAGCAAGTGTACCTTATTGCATCAGTCTGTGGTGCCAAAAGTGCTGTAAAGTGAGAAAATTGGTTAAGTGCACTCATGTATTTGGACTATGCCAGTCTTCGCATTCTGCTTCTTTTTGGTAATCAACAATTACCTGCAATATTTAAAGTAAGATGAGAATGACCTTTCAGCTTTGTGGGTAAATTGATATTTTTCTGTAAGAGCAAAAATGACTACAGAAATTATCAAAGTAGAATAAATAGTTCATTTATTTAGGTATTTTAAGTGTCTCTTGATATGCAGTCTTCCTTTGTGTGATATTCACAGAATCAGAGAATCACAGAATGGTTAAGCTTGGAAGGGGCCTCTAGAGATCATCTAGTCCAACTCCCCTGCTCCAGCAGACACACCTAGAGCATGTGGCACAGGGTGGCATCCAGGTGGGTTTTGAAGACCTCCAGAGAAGGAGACTCCACAGCCTCCCTGGGCAGCCTGTTCCAGGGCTCTGTCACCCTCACAGGAAAGAAGTTCTTCCTCACATGGAGATGGAACTTCCTGTGTTCAAGTTATACACATTTCCCCTTGTCCTATCACTGGCCACCACTGAGAAGAGCTTGGTCTCTTCCTCCCTGCATTCTCCCTTCCTGAGTTTATACATGTTAACCAGATTCCCTCTCAGCCTTCTCTTCTGCAAGCTAAACAGGCCCAACTCAGTCTCTCCTCCTACGAGAGATGTTCCAGTCCCTTAATCATCTTTGTCGCTCTCCACTGGACCCTCTCTAGAAGCTCMATGTCCCTCTTATACTGGGGAGCCCAGAGCTGCACACAGTACTCCAGGTGCGGCCTCACCAGAGCTGAGGAGAGGGGCAGGATCCCCTCCCTTGACCTGCTGGCAACACTCCTCCTGATGCAGCCAGGATCCCATTGGCCTTCTTGGCCACGAGGGCACACTGCTCACTCATGGTTAACTTGGTGTCAACCAGGACTCCTAGGTCCCTCTCCGTGGAGCTGCTTTCCAGCAGGTTGACCCCTAAACTGTACTGGTGCCTGCGGTTATTCCTCCCCAGGTGCAGGACCCTGTACTTGTCCTTACTGAACCTCATGAGGTTCCTCTCTGCCCAACTCTCCAGCCTGTCCAGATCCCTCTGGATGGCAGCACAGCCCTCCGGAGTGTCGGCCACTCCACCCAGCTTGGTGTCATCTGCAAATTTGCTCAGGGTGCACTCCTTGCCCTGGTCCAGGTCATTGATGAACAGGTTGAGCAGCACCAGGCCCAGTACTGACCCCTGGGGGACACCACTGGCCACAGGCCTCCAACTGGACTCGGCCCCATTTATYACCACCCTCTAAACTCTGTCATCCAGCCAGTTCTTGATCCACCTCAAGATAGATATTCTTATATCTATCTCCTTTGCAATATGTTTAAAAATACCAGAAACATAAAAAGCAATTTTTGATGTGTCCCTCTATTTCTTCAATTAAATCAACAAGGACTTTCATAGTCTTCAGGAGTAGTGCTTGAAAAGAGTTATTTCATTGACAACAACATAAAATCTAAATATAAAATCTAACCTCTGTGTATGATCCTATGCATAATTAACACTTTTTTTTTATACAAAAAGGAATAAAATACTGCTATCAAAATACACATGCACACTTTCTATTACTTTCTACGCTGATGTTAATACAGAATAATTCCATACATTGATGAGGCAGAGGCCTGAATTTGCTTTGTATTTTGTTGATTCTTTTTTGGCTGCATTTGAAGCCTCACGTAGAAGTCTCACATTACTTTTAGCACCTGCACGTTCCACCAAAATAAAGGCCTTTGTGTTCCCTCACATCAGATCTGAATATGGCTATCATATGCAACTTTTATAGTGCCTTTAGGTGATCTTTTTGGTTGAAGAGCAAAAGTATGAACATTAAAGCATACACAGTTGATACATTCCAAACCAGATGTGTTCTATTTACTGTTCAGCATGAAATATGCAATGTAGAATTGCATGATATAGATAATTTAAGCCACATGTAGAACAGTGAATGTAAAGCTTGGCATATTTGATCTCCAAACCCAATTAGAAAAGTTCGTTTTCTTTGATCTGAATGGAATGGTATATATAGTATACACACTGTAAAAGTGACTTGTAAAAATTATTGAGGTCATAAACASTAATAATCTGGATATTTTATATTCTTGAATTCTAAGAAGAAATTGCATGCCAGAGTTGCAAGAGGTTRTTGAAGCTGCAGCTTTTAAAATTAACCTAGTTCTCATAGAAATCCCTCAAGACAGTAAACAGATTGCAGAGAGGAAGACATGAGCACTCATGGCACTCAAATCTTTGGAGCTTAACCTACCTCCCCTACAATTCCTGTGTAACTGGAGCAAGTTCTTGTCATTTTACTTATTTATTTATGACCTATTGGTAAAAGGTCCCTTGCTTACTTCATAGAATGCTTTTGTGAATGCCAGTACTAATGAGATGAAGTGTTCAAATGGTACAGTAGCTGCCTTGCACCTAGACATTAAGAGGATGACCATCATTTAGAGCACGGGTCATAGCTTTACTTCAATATTTTTATTTTATTAGGAACTTAGTCTATCTTGCTATGAAGTGGTAAGGAATTTTACTTTAAGTACATTTTTTTAAAAAGGGGGAAACAGAGGCAGACGTAATTTAATCAAGCTGACCTGGAAATCTGTATCTACTCCACTCAGGCATCCAATTTTGGGACACAGACTATAGGACCACCCCTTCCCTGAAAAGAAGGATATTTGCTTATAGTTTTCAAAGAATGATTATAAGATCCTGCAGAAAGTCCAGAGGAGCCACCGTTAGTGAATTAATAGGCACCATCAACCTCTCAGTCTATGCAGACTCTTTCCTCAGTCCCACGTTAATAACAAACAAACAAACAAACAAACAACAAAAGCAACAAGGCATTGCTCTTAAAGAGTCCCTTCTCTAATGTTTTGTTTTTCACTAGGTGGTATTCCCTCTGGAAAAACAAACAAAACCAAATCCCAACAATATACATAATTCTAGCTAAAGCAGCTTGGAGAGCCCAGATACAACTCAGATACAGCTCTGCTTAAAGTACTGTCACAAGAATGACGACTGTTAAATGTGACAGCCTCCATGGTTTTTGGAAGAGAGTCCTACAAATCTGTGTGCTAGTGAGCACTTTTTGTATTTTTTTAATAATTCATTACACACCTGTGATATCTATATTATAAAAATGGTTCTGTGCAAATGCTTGGCACTTACAAATTGTAATGGAGAAAAGATGATTAATTGCACAGCAAAACTCTTTGACAATTTGCTGAACCTGTATATCACTGACATAAATCTTTCTCCCAAGTGCCTTGACTATCATTAACTTGAAAAATCAGCCAAGTAAAAACCTTTACGAGTTGGCTCATGGAAATGGAGACACATATTTTGTAGCTGTGGTATGCAGCAGCAGTCACCTGGGAACAGGAGAGTACCTGCAGCAAGATAATATGCCTCACATATTTTTCGATAATGCTTCATTTCTTTGAGCTGGTATTTATGTAGACCCATGAACTATACTTAGCATGGCTTGTTTTGCTGGGTTATAGTGACATACTATGTGGATTTTTTTTTCTCTCATTTGCAAGAACCCTTAAATAAAGCAGATAACTTCATTTCCTTTGGTGGCCTCAAAGAGGGCTGTGCTCCTCTCCACTGCTGCTCAGGAATTCAGCATCTATGAGCTGCACTCACTTAGCTGCACTTCCATTTGAATAGCAAATGCTAATGGCATTTGTGTCTACCCTTTGCCTCACTTGAGAGTCTCTGTTACACAAGAGGTTGGAAACTTTCAGCCTGAAAGCTAAAATATACATTGAAGATTCTTGCAGGAGGGTTTTTCTCATTTTGTTTTAAGCCTGAGTGTTGCAATACAGTTTGTATTCTATTAAAAAAAAAATGGCAGTTCACTAATGGATGCCTTAGTATTGAAAAACCTAATTTTCATTTTGCCAGACTTGTCTAGCTCAAATCTGATTGAAATCAAAAGGCCATTTGACGTTGATATTATTTGCACCAAAAAATGGCTAATTCAAGTGAGTTAAATTATCTTAATAATTTAAGTGAATAAAAAATCTGTTGTTACAATGTGTGTGCCATTCAGAAACATATAGTATGGTTTATTCATTAGATTTCTCTGCTTTTATGTTCATGTTCAAGGACACTGRGGTCCATTAGGTTCATCTAAATCTGTTTTCACTTCCTTTCCTGAGGTGATTTACTTGAGAACAGAAAACAATTTATAAAAAAATGAATTAAGTGGTTTGCTGAGATACTAAACAGAAATTATAGTATGTTTGAGACATATCTTGTTCTTCAAGAAGTACTGACTTTTTTTTAACTAACCTAAAATAAACTAATAAACTTTTTTCCAATCCACTTGAAGCAAAAACTCAAAATTATGAGACAAATCTTCTTTTGGCAATACTCCATTGGCTGCTTACTTTTGACACAGCTCCACTAATGTTCCTCTGTAACACACTGTTTCCCTTCATTATGATTAGTAGGTTTCTTGAGCAAGGATTGCTCGGGCTTCATAGGCTTGGGAAAGAAAAGCATTCACACAAAGGTCAGTGCGAGTCCACTAAAATATCTACATCTGTAGATTGAAATATAAAACTGAAATGTCCTCCCTTTTCCATATAACGCCCCCGTAATCAAGACCATTTACTTCCAGGGTGAGAGAAAACCTCATCTTTTACAACATCACTGCATGTAACTAGTATAGAAGGTCAATATGAAGTTGTCAAGGTTTAGGAATGTTATTGCTTTTAAACAGCATCTTTCCATTGTGTACATAGCTCATTAAAAAGTGAGTAGTTTAAATGTTTAGATAAGCACAAATTAACTTCTAAACCTGAGAAATACAGTTTACTCACTTCTCATATACACTAAATAATTACATTATTTATTTTTCATATTTCCCAAACTATCACAAATAGAAACCTGGCAAAGTGATATACTGTAGTGTGATTTTTGTAAAATGGAACATCTAGTAGTTAGGAGTATCTGAAGGGAAAAGATGTCATTGTAATCAATTTTATTTTATAATAAGCAAATAATTATATGCTTTTGTTTAATTAGGCATAATGACTGTCACTATGAATTACATTTAGATTAAAAAATGAAAGTAATGCAAAGCATTATGAGCTTGAATACAGTTCCATTACTTCCACTGAAATATTCTGAAAAACTAAAAATTTAGGCAAGGGCACATTTACTACCAGAGGCAATCAAGTACCACAGCTATATTAGTGTAGATGTTAACTGACATTTTCATCAATGTTCAAGTAATAGTTTTATATTTTTTTCTCAGCTGATCAAGAATTACAACCAATTATTTTCTTCAGTAGTCAAACAGTTCTATTTATTAATCTCTGATTTGTAATCTGTAATAGCCTGATTTKACAGTGAACAGAGTGGCTGGTGTAGATGTGCATGTATGCAAAGATTAAAATCCAATCACAGGAACCAATCTGTTAAGTTCTTTTCTAGTAGTCAATGCCTATTATATATGATCTTATTTTGCATTTGATATTTGTCAGCTCTAAGCTCCAGCATCCAGCTGAAGGTTAGAACAAGCACATAGGTTGTATTCATAAACTCAGTATTTACTCTTGATGGATGAAATATTGACACCTGCCAGATGAGTATAGAACTCATGGGCATATTCAAGGTCATAACAGAAACATTTTAATGCCTGAGGGATATTTTATTTTCTCCCACTTTCATTCTTGCACCACTCCCTATAACCCTCTTACACTATTCAATAGATGGCATGACATCAATGCTAGAGAGCTGACTTGGAGACTGGTGACTAACAAGAAGTTGGCAGGGCACACTAACATCAGCTTTTGGTTTGGCTTCCCCTCCAGTGAGACATCCTTTTCACCCTACCTGTCATGTCTCTTGAGCTTCTTGTGGCTATAAATTGCCTCACAGCTTTTGAGGCAACTTCTCCAAATAAGTAATAGACAATAAAAGTGCATTTTGGATGGAACTCATCTGGCCAGAGCTAGACGTCAGTGTCTGATGAGAAGAACTATGTCCCTACAGGTTCCCTACACTGAACATCATTCCATACACAGGGAGCCTAACTTACCTGTCTCAGAGACAGATGTTGACAGTGCAGATGCTGAACCCCCCCAATGTTGGGCAACCATTAACAGGATTGTTCAAACACAGGCCCAGTTTACCAAGGAAATACACTAAAATGAATTGTTTCCTTTCCTCTAACACCCTTACACCCTTTCTATCAACAGTGATGTGCCTCATGTTCCTATGTCCATGTTTCAGTCTAGCCACACCTGGGCTGTCCTTGTATAAACAGAGTAGTATATAGAAAGGAAAAAAAACACCAAACAAAAAAAACAACCAACTCATTCCCCATCTGTGCTTCTGCCGGAGGCATAACCTGGTCTAGGAAAGCAAATTCGAGGTTGAATCAAGGCTGACTACTGCTAAGGATACAAGAAACATTTGTTATACCCTTAAAAGCTCACCCCCTCCTTTCCCTGTCTGGGTATCTTCTTTTGTTGCTGCTGAGATTGAGTACAGGATATGCAGTACAGTGGTCACTTTTGTACAGGGTAACTGTGAGCAGCATCAGTAGCTCCTTTTGCCTCCCTCCCTATGCTCAACATAGTTTGTAGAAAAAAAAAAAAAAACACTTTTTGAAGGTTTACTCTGGCTCTTCAGCCTATTGACAGTGATCACAACCAAAGTTTCCTCCAGTACGTTAACGTTGGCATGCTAGAGCTGTGAGAAACAGATGCAGAAGGTTACATGAATTATTTCCTCAAGGATAACCAGGGTGTCATGCAGCCTCTCATTAAACAGTACAACTTATCATTCACAGAAATGAGTACAGACCTAAATCAAAAAAATATTGAAGTATGCACTTTAATTTAGGCATGGCATGCCACAGTCTTGAGTGAGGTCTCTAAATCATGTGACCAGCTCAGACACTGGGTGATCAGTGAGCAAAAGATCTCAGAAACACCATTTGATTTTATTTTGCCTTTTCATTAATAAAATATTATCATCCTATATAGGGCTCCTCACTGATTAAATTCAACAGTGTGCCAGGGATARTTTGTTTCCTAACAGTCAGAATTCAGGATTCATCTCTGTGTTTTTCTTAGAGAAAAAAAGAAAAAGAAAGAGAGAAAGATTTAAAAGAGAGGATAGAAAAAGTGAGCCTGGTAAAAATGCCCATGGAATATAATGTTGGCTGTCTGCAGCATCTGTTCTTTGGTTTATGCAGGTCAAGGATCATGACCTAGATATGCAAGAAAGTCTATTATAAACCAGAGATTTTGGAAAGCACCTAAGACTTCTGAACGACATCAAACAGACTGATTTGAAACAGCTGACTTCAGGTGAGGAGGTAAACTCCAAGTTATAGGAAATTGGATTTTCTTAAGAGAAGCAGCTAAGCATATATAGAAGTGAGGTGTCTAATATGACAAGAAAAAGCGATGTCAAATACTTGATTTTTTATTTCTTTAATAAAATGTACTCCTTAGAATCATTTGTTTCCAAAACAAAATTGGCAAAAAGCATGTCTGTTTGTGTATATATATATGTGTGTGTGCATATATATGTTTACACATACACATATATATGCATGTATATATGAAGTCTCTTTCACTAGAATATTGACATTGCTTAAGAGTGACTAATACAGAAACTATTTTCCGTCTTGAACTCCTTTAAGACTTCAGTAAAGCGAATACTTGAACAGGGTAGATGAATTGGAAAACAGAGAACAACCCTATTCTTTTGATCTAAGCTACAATTTATTGACGGAAAAGCCTGTGGTAATGAAATAAAGCATTTTTTTCAATATAATTGATGTTCAATGTAAGTGCACTTTTAACAGGGGTAACTGAAAATAGATATTGTTATTAGTATCCACATATATTTCATTAAAAAAAAGAAAATCTTCTTCAGTAAGAAGAAAGCAGAAGGATGCTGCATGTTTAAGCTTATAATCCTCTTTACCCGCAAGACAGGTGCTGTTAAATCTCACACAGTGCAGATGACCAAGTGACTTAGCATGCAATTACCATTACTACATGGAACAGGAAACATACTTTAAATGAAGGTTTATCTCTGCCTTTAACGTCTCCCTGCAAGCACTATCAGCATGTATGTGTACCTATCAGCTGGAGGTCAGGCATGGCTCTGGTGAGGCCTGAGGCACTGGGTGCCAATTTAAACTTTGTCAGTTGTCTGTAAAAAGTTCAAACACTTCAAACGTGTGCTACTGTACTCCCGGTACAAAGGGCCTGATGTCCCAGGTAAATTATTAATCCTCATTTTTCATAAACAAAAATGTTCCGTATTTTTAGTAAATAGACCTGTAAAACTCAGAGGAAGAGCGCTCAAAGGCTTGTGAACCTTTYGAACTTTGTCGTCTTGGGTGTGGTGTTTCCTCTGCCTGCCCAACGTCCTTGTGCAAAATGCAGGCAATAATACTTAACATCATTAGCTAATGCTGCCAGGATGTTTTGAACAGGGCAATCTCTGTGTACATGCTTATCTGTTACTGATACTTTGCAATTAAATAGCTCTTACCATGCAAAAGGTTTCTCTGTTTACTATACATTTGATAYCTGGAGAAATAAAAAACAGCCCTCTGAATATGTCATGCTGCAGTTCCAGGGAACAGTTGTAACGAAATCTTGGAAACAGAGGGAAAAAAAAATATTTTAATCAATTAAATCCGAAGGTTAAAAGCTCAAGGACTTAATGTTAAAAGAATTTATTGAAAATTGGACAATCACTTTTTTTTTAAAAAACTTTTTCAGACTTCAAATTATTTAAATAATAAATAAAATAAATAAATAAAAGCAGTTGTATTTGTAGTTGCTCTCTCATGTCCTGCTCATCTCTGTAGTTTCTTGATCACTTTGCTTTTTCTTTACAGTACATTTTATTCCCTATTTTCTTTTTTTCCTTTTATTCTGTATTCAGCCTGGTGCCTTCGAAGGGAAGCTGCTGTTGTACCTCAAGTTACTGCAGCATTTGTGGATATTATTCAGGTTACTTTACATGGCAGCATGGCAGCAGTTATGTGGTGTGTCTATATCTATAACCACTTTCTTCTTTTATATTCTAGTCTAGGACTTATTCCTGATATATAAATGATAATTATCACAATTTTAGGGAAAGGCATTCAGTGGTTTAGCTGGGTTTGCTGTTTGGACTTAAACATTTAACAAGCTTTCACTGGCCTATTTGTAGCCATTACTAAGTCTCTTCCTCGAGTGGTTAATATTAATTTAGATTCAGATGCAAGTATCCATGAACTTCAGGATTTTTAACATTCAGAATTTCTGTTTGTTTCTTTCCCAAGAAGCAATTCACAGAGTTAGTTTTTGCTGAATTATAACTGCTCAGCAGAACTTGCTTTAATGCATTTGGTTTTCCTTCCACTTGCAAAGGACTTGCTGAACTGGGCCAAATAAACCAGTAATTTCCTGAAAAAGAGGGAATCTCTCATTACCAAGAGAGAGGAAAACCAAAAAAAGAATAAAATTCGAAGTCATTAGAACTGTTCTTTCCTTGAAAATCTATAAAATATGAGACAATTCAGAATCTTGTTTTTTCTTCATAATATTTCCAAAAAAAAAAAAAAAAAAAAAAGTAGTGCCAATGAAAATTGATGCTTTGGCAACATAGTATGCCATTCAGTGGCTAACAAACCCAACTAGGTATAAAACAATAATCTAGCTGTGAATGGAAACATCTACATCTCTTTTGTAATCACCTCTTCCAAACCTTTTTTGCTGATTCAGGCATAGGGTGTTTGCCCGGGAACTAGTGAATAGATATATTCTTGCCAGGATAATATCTGCAAAAAGAGAGGTTTCGGTTTCATAATTAAATGAGAAAGCTGAAAACACTCTACTGAAAGATAAATTTTGTTAAGAGAGGTTTCTAGGATGATTTTTTTAACAGTTATAATGCAGATTTGGAAAACAGGGTAATTTCTACAAATATCTACAAATATCATACTTATCTATCTCCACAAACATGTACACACATAAGTACACACACACATACACACATATATATACAAATGCAAAGTATGCATATATAGGTGCATGCTTTTGTAAATATATCTCATATTTCTATTTCATATTTCTATTATTTAAAAATATCTCATATATCCATGTTTCATCAGTCTAGGAAATGGTGTGTTAATATTTAAATATTAAACAATAGAAAAAATATATTTGGTGAAACTATGTAAACTTAATGTTGTTTTTTGCCCTTTCTTGGATATATTCTTAAGTCTCCTATGCATTACAATTTGTCAGGACCAATGTACAGATAAACACTGAATCTCAGTGGGTCTGGTTTGGGGTTAAATATCTCAATAAACTTACCTGAAGTAGTTGTAAGACAAAATGATCTCCTCTAGCTCTAAAATGGAAAGGCATGCATATGCAGAGTCATGCTGCAGAGAGAGATATTATCAATTTAAATTAAAAAATGGATCAAACTGGCCAAGTTCTTCTCTTGGTAAACCTCATTTGCTCTTTCCCTGGGAAAACCACAGCCACCCRTTTTTCTGAGGACACAGTATGGCCCACTTTTCCAATATTCCTCTATCACAGTTGAAAAAGCTTTAGGACAAATTAATAGTCCTTTCCCCCTTTTTTAGCCAGACAACCTAATCTTACATGTAGGTTGACAAGTGAAAAGACATTCCCATCCTTGGGCAGACAGACCGAGCCCCTGCGGCCAGCACTGGGTGCCTGTGCACTGCTAGATGCCCACGAAACCTGAAGTGGCAGGGAGAACRTAAGTTATGTCTCCCTCGTAATGGGAAGGAGATGGATTTTTTCCCAACTGGGGAGGGGGCTAGGGAAGGAAACAGGAGCCTATAAAGCCAGCTAAGTATGGCTTTTGAGCAAAACAACACAGAGAAAAAGTTTAATGGGGAAGGGTGAAGGTAAGTAGCCAAGGGGGATTTTGAAGGTGGAAACAAGTAAGACGGAAGAGGAAAACAGACCTGAGGAAAGAGGCAAAGGAAAATGATAGAATGTAAGAGCTGGCTTGATAAATACTGCAGAGAAAATATGAAAAAAAAAATGTAAGCTCTTTGGCACAGTTTTCCTATGCTAAGTCCTTGTGAAATTCTCAGAGCATCTTGACATAAAATAGGAGCAAGCCATGAAGCCTAGCTGTGCTGTATGCTCTAATCGTGAACTCCCTCTGACACGAGGGCAGGAATTGCTTCCAAATTTGGAGCTTCAGCGTGATCTGCAACCTCTATTGCTCCTGCTGTTTTACTGTCCTACTTGTTTTTAAGTGGGTAGTTGAGAAAGGGCTTAAGTAGTTTGTCCAGTATACTACCAATTTGTTCAGCATCAGGTACTTCTGGATTCAGATCCTGTCTTACCTTGTGGACTTGGGCAAATGACTTATCCTTTCATGTTCTGGCTTCCACATCTTTTGAAACAGGGTTAATTATGCTTGCCTACCTCACAGGAATGTTGCAAGTGTTAGCTTGTTGAGAACTTTGAAAATACTAAGGATGGTAGATACAGTCTTTTCACAGAATAAAAAACAACAAATACACAAATAAACAAAYAAACAAAAACAAAWCAAGAAAACAAGAAAACAASAAAACAACAAGACTAAAGCAGTTTCCATGCCACCATCCCRCATTTGAAACCAGTGCCCATCAACAAAAAGTGACTCACAACCACCACGGGCCAGGGATGTGATGTTTACTCCTGCAGGTTTGTTTGCACAGAGGGAACAATCCCAGCTTCCAAGTGAACTTGCCTGTCCACCCTCTCTTGCACAGGCAAGGCAGGAATGGCAGAGTCCAGAGTGCAGCAGATAGCTGCCAGSCAGCCCCTACCAAGCACTTCCTCTCCCTAGAAAGCAGAGCTGAGGAAGAAATCAAACCATGACAAGAAAAGACAATTCCTGCAATACCATTTGGAAACCACCCTCAGTGAGCTGCGCTGAAGCTTCAGTACTCACAAAGGAATATGATTATTTATGTGAAAAAATCATAGATGAAAGATTATGCATTCCATGTATTGGAAGGCTAACATGGACATCATGTTGTTTATTTAATTATTGCTGTTAATAAACTAGAGGAGAAGTTTCCAAACATAGTATGAGACAGTCCTGAAAGTCACAGTCTGGCCAGCATACTGTCACCCACTGCAGTGCAAGTGATTCTTCTACAGAAAGTAACTTTTGGCAATTTTCTAAATTATGAAAAATATAAATATATATATATAAATATATTTTAATGAATGTTCTATGTTCTTGCATATTCTTCAGACAGGAYACTAGTGCTGGAAGTCTGGGCCTTCACCATACTACACTTCAGCCAATATGCTCCTTGAACATAGACATTGTGTGTCTTTTTAATTTAGTTACCTCTTAATTTCCTCAGGCCACAGACAGCAACATTTTGAAGATTTCTACTCTTTTTTTGAAATGATTGGATTAAGGGGACAACTTGATCATGCCTGTCACAGTAAAGGCAGTCATCTAGTTAACCTCATCACGGGATAACAGCAGTAATATTTTGCTTTGTGTGTTCTTAATTTTTACCGAAGAGATAGTATACATAGAGAATTTTCCATTTTAAAAACAYTAAAATAACACTATTTTTACACTTTCCAGAAAAATACAGCTAAGTGTTAAATGATTACTATCCACTCTTGGATCCTACTTTCATTAAATCTAAAACAATCTGATGGCCTTGAAAAGCAAGACTGTTAATTTGGTGGGTGAAGCATGGACAGAGCATGAAAATCAAGCCTGCCCTTCAGTGTTGCTGTGTTTACCTTTGCAGTATATGCTCATGTAAATAGACAACACAGCATGCAKATTTTGAACTTATTACCTGTGATTTGACTCAAGCCTTTCCTCCTCCTAACAGAAAAAAATAGCAAGAGTGCTATACTTTAATGGTGAAAACAGGGATGATTTCTCAACCAAAACAGAGTATTCTTTTATACTTCTTACAAATTACATTCTATTATCTTGTTTCTTTTAGTAGAATTGCAGTGATAATATCATGCTATAAGGATTTTACATTATTGAGAAATATTACACGCAAAATTTAAAACCCCACAGTTTATGTTACAGTTAATTAACAGACTGACAAAAAAAAGCTCCTTTTAATGTAGACCAGAAAATGCAATGCATCGTAACAGAAGGCCACTTTATTTTGCTAACAAAATAAAACTAGCGTAAGTGGTAGAATGGATGGTTGTGCAACCTTAAATCTTACAGGAATTCTGTTTAGATATTCTGTCTACATGCAAATTTAGAAATATGCTGTCAAGGCCTCTGATGACTTCATTGCAATGTTACACTCATGTACTTGCTAGTGTGACATTCGTCTGAGGTCAGCATCAGCCTTCTCCTATGCAAGTGGGATATTTCTAAATAGTATTTTACTTTCTAATTAATGAAGAGCTTTAATAATTATAGTTGTTAAGGATTTGGGCCTTACAACCACAATACACTTATTATTGAAAGAGGTAAGTAGCCTTGGGAAACTGGAGAATTTTGGAGTTCTAGGAAAAGAAGTTATTCTTCTGTACATTCTTTCTTTGTGCTCATGTGTGAATGTGAAGCAAAGTGGGAGAACATTTACATGCTACTCAATGGACTACGTGGTGCCACTAGATAAACACTTGCTTCTCTAAAAAGGGATGGGCTAGTGGACTGAAAATGGATTATCTTTCAATACTAGTATTTAGAAAGAGGGCAGTGCTTTCTATTTAAGTTTGCATTATAAAACACACAGTTATAAATGAATAGTGAAAAGAAAGTCTAAGTTTTTGAGTGCTTTGTAGTCCACAGTGAAGAAAGGGAAGAAGAAAGGCACTCCAGGCAGTCAGTACAATAAAAGTCATAAAGACAATGGCAAAAGGAAACTAATAATAGTGCTTCCCTAGCCTAGGGAAATATGAAATGCAAGAGGAAAGGGGAAATAATAATAGGATCTTTATTATGGGTGAGAAAAAAGGATTTTATGTAGGCTGCAGAACCTAAGGACATTTGGTCATGATTGGCTGCTGCTCACACTTAGCATTTGACTGCTGGTTTCATTAGAAGGATTTCAGCTTAACTTCTTTTTCCATCGAGGTGATTCATAGTAGACTGCAAAAGCAACTTGCCCTGAATACACATTAAACCTCTTGTTATGAGCAGATGACCTTTATCAGAAATCCTCAAAACCTATCTCTTCAGGTCAACCTTCCATTTCTGTTCATCAATATTTTGATCTTTTTTTTTTTTTTTTTCTGTTGTCATTTTGGCTGATGAGGCATATCCCCCAGGGCAAGGGTAATTTGCATTAATCCAATTGCATGAAGGAAACTTTAGCTTAGCAGATGAGGTAAGAAAAAGCTTCCAGGATTAAAAAACAACTCCCCCTAAACTGTTCTTGTTGTGAAGAGAACTTCAATTGAAGAACATCCTCTGACTTTTAATTTTACTCACCCCATGCATGAACATAAGGGTATTCATTAGCTGAATCAGATGCTTTCCAATTTAAAAGTACACTCTCATTCAATGGGTGGCCATCAGTCATCAACAAAGCAGAAAAAGTGACATCTCTGGTCTTCTGAAGAATAGCTGTTATCCGTAAAGAATACATCATTTGCCAGGTGGTATGTTTTAGTGCTCTCTGTCTGGACACAGCTGTTCTATGTCAAGTCAGTGACGTGTAACACATTTTTTAAAAAGTCTATTAGCACAGTTGTCAGTTGGGTGTAGATATATATGTACTATTGTTTGCCAAGTCTCCTCTCCTCCTGCAATTAACTTCATTGAGAAAAGATACAGAAAAATACAGAATCATTATGCAAAACATATTTTAATATTTGTCTGGAAGTACAGAACCAGGCTACTCCCAAAGATCAACTCAGTCCTAGAAACGAATCAAAATAGTTGCACCATGCATTTTTGTCTCTCTCAAACATGCTGCAAAGGAAGACTTGTATTACAGAACATCTGTGTGTCCTGAAACAATTTTTTTGTTTTGTTTTTTTTTGAAAACAAATAGGAATTAAGGTGTTATTTAAAGGTATTTTCACCGGTCCGTGTGAATACGGTGAAAACAGCATTAGCAGCCTTCATTTGGAATAGTGTCAAATGCAGCAGAGAGCAGAAAGAAAAAAAAATAGCTTTACATATTTAATATTTATTGACTTTTTTATTGAGTTTTAAGATGAATTGCTTCTTGATTAAACTACAGATTTGAAAGCATTACTTTAAAGTGAGGTTTTGAGAACCTCACTTATGTCGCTTTAGTCCCTTGCTTTTATCCATTAAGCTGTGTATTCTTCTAATTCTAAACAAACAAATGTTTGAAAGGCAATTTCATCTGAAACCAAAATGTCATAAATATAACTAATGCAGTAATGAACATTTTTTTTTTTTCATAAATAAACCTGTTTATCCACAAATCTCTCTGGAAGAGATCTGAGGATCCAAGTGAATATAAAAACAAACAGCTAAGCTGTTGTTTTCTTTGGGCAAGTCTTTGTTTTACTTAACATAAAAATACAAGGAACTACATTTTATTGATTTGCAATGGCAAATGCCTCCTTTAGTTCAACATTATTATTTTTTCACAGAATGTGCTGTCTTTGATTATTTATTTGTTACTGGAAAATGACTGCAGATTTAGCAAATGTAATCACTGTCTGGCTTCTTGGAAAATTTTCTGTGTACATTTAACACCTTTTTACATAACTGGGTTAGCTTTTGTCTGAACAGGAAGTTTCTGACAGACAGATTTTTAAATCTTGTAGAGCCATGAAATATGAGCAGAGCACGTTCTGAGCAGAATCTAGACTTGCCTCTTCCAGTGCTCCAAGCGATCCCAGTGTGTGTCCCACTGACCCTCCTCTCCTAACATTAAATATAGCTTGGGGCTGAAATGATCAAAGAAATGAAGTGTTTTATCTGTTATCATGCAGGACCCTACCTGTCAAGATTGGTGGTAGATTTAAAAGGTGACAACAAGCCTCTTAGCTGAACATCCATAAAAGTGTGAGWGGAGACAGGACCTGCTAGCCTCTCCCTCAAGGAAGATAGCCAGGCATGTTGTGCAAAGACCCATCGTTTGAAGGGAAAGATCACTCTTGATAGGCTTCAGATAAACATCTAGACATTTGAATCCGTATCTAAATYGAATACAAATGCCAGAGAGATGATGGTTTTGTGGTTAAATTCTGGACTAGATTTGCTTGAAGTCCCTGGCTCTTTGCCATAGACTTTCTACGTGACCATGCGTAAGTTGCTTTCCCTTTATATAGCTCAATTTCTATCTATCAGATGGGAATAATAAAGCTTTTGATTCATACCCTTTATTTCTCCTTATGTATTTACCGTATCAAAGGAATACAAGAGTAAAAAGAATTTAGCCAATGTTTTAGTCTATTTTTCCYGAGCAGTAAATTAAATATGCATGACTATACTCTGACAGATGTTTGTCTAATCAGTTATTAAATCACCTAGACAAGAAGAATCAAAAACCTGTTTACTGAGCCTTCACAGTTAAAAAATGTGTTTTCATTTCACTTTTTTTTGTTGTGGCAATTTAACATGATTTCTTGTCCTGCCATCCTATCTATGCATTATAGAGAGAATGCTTGATCACCAGSCTCCTTATGACTTTTTCATCTAGTTCTTGATCCTACTTTAGATACTAAGAGAGTCTTACATAGGTCTTTCCTCACTCTTTTCTAGACTGAAGAAACAAAAGAGCTCAATTCATAGCACCACAGAAAAATGGGGCTGTGAGTTATCCACTCCAACTCCCCCGTTTCTTCCTCTTCCTTCAGGAAAAAAGTATTTAGAGCATCCTTTAGCCTTCCCAGTTAGTTCAGGTTTTCTCTCAACTTTCTAATGTTTTCTTCAGGACCCTAGCATTTGTAGTTATTTCTCTGAAAGTATGGGGGAAACGGATAGTGAGTACAGGTCCATGTTAGTGCAGCCTTCTATTCCATCATTCCTAAGATAAGGTTTGCCCTTTTCTTCAGCACCGACATACTCAATTTTAAAAACACTGTATTTATTCTTTCCTTTGTGAAGCATGGCAACCAAGATTTTCTGATTTTTATGATGGTACAATTTCACCTTGTGATTTCAAGTACTTTCCGTAATTAATTGAAATTACTCAAATTCTACTCCTCTCCTCCAACACCTTCGAAGCCATCCAAGGATTCCAGAAACATACTCTTATTTCATTATTGAGGGACGGCATTCAGATTTCCCGATTTAATCAGGAGTAACATCTATACTATAGAAGCTTCGTAAAGCTATCCTCCCTACTAAGTCCTTTATGAAGTGCTTTGTAAAGCACTAAAATAAGTGCTTACATTTCCACTAGCTCATAATTAAAAAATGGCTAACTTTGAAACTCCCTGAAGGAAGATCCTCTCTGCTTTACTTTCCTTTGGTTAGACTGGAAGCTTATATTAGGGTGACCTTACTAGATACTGAACATGGTGGCACAAGAAATTCAAGCACTTGCCCAAACTGATGAATTAAAACACAGAATATAACTAACTTCAGACTACATAGAGGGAAGCACTATTTTAGTGTATTCCAAATAATTATTTGTCCAGGAAGCAATTTATAACCACCCAATAGTCTGTTTTTCCCTCAAGCAACATGCATTAATCTTAGTGCATGGATTTTAACTAATTCATATTTCCCAATTTTCTTCCAAATATGCAACATAGGATAGCTTGAAAAGCTACATTATAGACAAGATCTATACATCTCTAATTAATTTCCCTATTAGTTTTTGTAGACCAGTTGTCCACATAAAGAAAGATATTAGACTAGTGTGTTACAATTTGTACTAATAAATCTGTATTGACTTATCACTTGATTATTTTTTCAGCCTTTACACATAACTAGCCAATTACATGCTCAGATAATTCAGAAATATCAAAGCAAATGAGCTGATCCATCTAGTTCCCCATTCCTTTTCTTTGGTAGTTTGCCATCAGCCTGCCTGTCTTCATCCTTTGGAGCTCCTCTCCCTTTGGAACTCATCTTGCTTTGAGTTCTTAAGGGCTTTGCTAACAGTTGAGAGATTGTTTTGCTTGGTTTCTTAAGCATTCTTGCATGAGTTTCTTCAGGTTCTGTCAACATGAATATATGCAGAGTACGTGGTAACTTGTTATTTCCCTAGTCTAACTACTGCTTCTATCCCTTCRTTAAAGTTAAATATTTTTGACACATGTTTACTACTACCCTCTTTTTTTCCCCTGGCAAGGAATAAAGTAGAGACAACCTCTCTATTGCTCTGTATTGGAGCTACGTATTCTTTTGGATTATATCCTTTTGGATTCTAATTAAACTTTTTCCCATGTGTCTTATGCTCTCCGATACTTCTGTGCACTGAACTTTTGTAAGAACCTCTGTAAAGGCTGTGCATGTTTTTATGCTTATTCCTTTATACTGAGCCTCCATGGTAACTTCTTTTCTGTTTATATATAGATTTTATTTATATTAAAGTCCTAGCAAAACTCTTAACGCATTCATAATAGCATAAGCACTATGTGAATTTCTTTTATCTGAAATTATTTGTCTTTTAGGATAAGACATATTTCTCTTTATGTGTTTGTTCACCATTCAGTGAGTTGGAATATCTAGATGTCATGATAATATAAATAAGAGCAACCTTTTAAAGTTTACCCATCTATAACAACTAGATTTCACACCAAATACAAAATTTCTCCAAATACAAAATTCCTTCAACTTTACCTAAAGTATCATAAGTAATTTGCATTTTGGTTTGCTTTGGCCTCTCTGATTACCTGACTACTATGGATTTCATTCTTCTGTACACAAACTTTTCCTGAGCAGAAAGTCTCTGAGTGAGTGAATATCACTGACTGAAATGTTATGTGTCAGGGAAGAGAACACACAGCACAAAGACATGGTAGAGGGAATAAAACAAAAAACTGATTTGAATTAAATAGCAATATATGAATTGACAGGACACCCTGATGTGAATCTGAAGTTTTTTTTTTTTTTTTTTTTTTTAAACTCTGTTAGGTTGGAAGCTGGAGATAAATAGATGCTAAAAATTCTTTTGAAATTTTGCTAAGCTATACAGTGTTCTTGAACTATAAATCTCAGAGAAAAAATAATGTCTTGAATTTCTCACTCTTTCTATTGTTTTTTTCCTAAACCAACTTAAAGCTGTAGGCATACTTTCAGTTCAGATCAGGTTTCAGGACTTAAAAATAAACCCAAAATTCTAAAACTCACAATACTTTCCTGCTATGATACAAATTGAAATTCAAATCAAATATTGAAGCTTCACTTAGAGCAGATAGCTAGAAGACAATTGACTGGAAAAGCTTCACTGAWAGATTGTGTGACCCTTCACTTACATATTTATGGGTGCATTTATTATACAGTTAAAAGGCATAAACAAGGACGTGCTGTGTGTGCAAGTTTCTGGAATCTCTTGTTTTCCTTCCATAGTGCACAAACAAGTCATTTAGATGAACAAAGTCTGAAAGTGAATCATAAGCTTGTGTTGTTGTTGTTTTCTTTTTAAAAAGAACTTTCTCCAGTGGCTGTGAGAACAGAGATACTCAGTGTCAGGCCAAAGCCTTTTATTAAGYCATAGAATTTAAGGGTATTATAGAGCTAATTTTTTGTGGATAAGTTCACAAGTACCTCTGTGCCAGGGATAATGACATTATGGTTTGGAGTATAACAGAAAGCAACATTAGATTCTGTTTTGAGGGGAACAAGTAAACAGCTTTGTTTATCACCACATTAAGAAATTTGATATAAGCAAACACCTACACTCTACCTAAAAGCCCTACCAAGTAAACCTTGAATTAACTGGTGGTTTGACTTAACACAAACAAAACATTATGTTTAATTTTTTTTTTTGTTAAAAAAAAAAGAAGAAAAATATTTTTCTTATTACGATGATTCGATCAACATGAACCAAGTCTTTGAGAACTTCAGAGTCAGTTCTTGGACACCTTGAACTCTACACGACTACCTTTATATTGCACCTCTTGGGATGGGAGGCATGCTTAGGACATGTTGTGAGACTAGGTAAAGAAAAGTCAGGCACATGAGTCAGGCAGGCAGTGTGGCCTGTCCCACCTGATGGGTCTAGACATGGCCTATGTGCTAAAATTAAGCTAACAGATTGAAGCAGCCCTATAATTRGAGCTGCTTCCATTTGGATTGAAACATTGATTTGACATTTAAAATACATTCTCCAAATGAGACTTCTTTTATGAGTTTGCTGAGTCACAAAGACTTAAAACCGATTCACCTTTCTGCCACCAACTTGCTGCATGTCCTTGGGCAAGTCACTTAATCTTCCCATCCTTATCTGCAAACAAATACAAAATGCTAAACATGCTCTGGCTCAGCATTTTTTTTTTCTCAAGAATAAGAAGGGTGTAGCAAAGAATATGGCAGAGAACGAAGGAGGATGAATCAGGAAAGAGAGTGAAAGAGATGGAGACATGAGTGGGAAATAGAAATGGATATGACAGAAAACATCTAGTTGGAGGAAGTCAATAGGCAGGAAGCTCCAGGGGTGCAAGGGGGCTGGTACTTACCGCGAAGAAATAGCTCTGTGAGCCACTTGAGAAGGGAAATGGCAGATGCACCTGTTAATATCTTTTTTTTTTTTTTTTTTAATAAATTGCCTGTATATACAGAGGAATGTAGGAGACAGGGGAGGATCACCAGTGCTGCCAGAAGAAAACAACATCTCTTAGTGATCAAAGGGTGTTAACTTTCTCAGAGTACAATGATCCTTTGATCTGTGACTCTCTCTTCAGATAACTACAGATGGAGAATGGGAGGGTTCAAAGTGAATGAGGTGACAAAACAGCAAGCATCTTAGGACTTCCAAGTTTTCAGATAGAGCAGAATACTTAGATACAAATTTACGATGTAAATTAATAGGAAAAGGAGGGATTTTGCCAAGGTAACCCAGAGGCAAGGAAACAATCAAGACTGAGTGTTTATAAACCTGCTGCCTATGTCAGTTCTGAAATTCAGAACTCTGGCATAGGAAATAAGTGTTACTAACTCCACAAGATAAAAGTCATTAGCCATTCTTGCAAAAGTAATAGGGAGGAATAAATATCTTAGTATTTAAACAAATGAATGCATTTTGCTACTCATCTTTACATCCTTAAAAATAATAGGATTCTAGTTTTGCACTTTTTTCCCCATAAGTCTAATTTCTAGGAAGTCTCTTATTATTTAAAATGAAAGGTGAGATTCTCATGCAGTCTTTTTCTTTGGAAAAAATGTCAGTTACTGCGAATCTTGCAATAGAATGTCCTGGGAGYTGGCCTCCATGGAAAATTCCATCCTAAAATCTATTGCTCTTGTCTAAGTTACCCAACATATATTCCTTTTATATCATGAAACTTTGATGAAATATGTCCTTACAAAAGCAAGAAAAAAACTCTTTCCATGTGTTTTCCTAAGCTGAATTGTTTATGATCATATAAATATCATAACAGTCAATGAGAGAGTTAAAAAATACACTAGACTACTTGACCTTGCAAGAACCTCACTTGAATGACTCATGCATGGCTCCTCTCCCATATTTATGTGAATGAATCACTTTAGCCTTGCAAATGATATGAATATCAGAATATCAGAATATTGAACATGAGATTTCCAGAACTCCAGAGCATGATGGTACCATAGCACAAATTAAATCATAGCAGAGATAAACTCTGGAATTATTGAGATGAAACCAAACTCTTTTGGCCTGTAGGGATTTTAATGCAGTAAAAGAATCAGCATAAACAAAAGTCATTGTCCTAAGACATGTCATCCTGGTGGTTTTAATAAGTCACATTCTTGGAAAGCCCTGTTCACTCTCTGAAGATGGTGATGACAATTCAGAAGCAAGTTTCCTTTTTGAAGTCTTCTGCTGCTTAGAGGTTGTCTGAATTTTTCACTTGAAGGAGTAACTGAGTTAGATTTCAGGAAGGTGGCTTCAACCTGTAGTCGAAAGTGGAAAATCATAGACATGAATTTTCTAGACTCTTACAAATCAGGCAGTATCCTTCCCTCACTTGGGCCATGAAGCCTCTGTGATGAACTCATAAAGGGCATCCCTTTCAAAAGAATATGYGAAAAGGTTAAAAGATTGCAAGGCAGCACTTTTCTGTTCTTCTGAAATTTAACYGATTCCCTTCCCACAAAACTGAAGGAAGGCAAACAGAAAGGCTGAGAAAAAAAGAGTTAATCAATCATATTCAAACCTAAGTGGATTCAGGAAGCATTCAGTTATTTTATTGGTAAAATTTGCCAGCTTGACAGCTCTATGGAATTTAATTTCCTATTTATCTGAAGGCAAACCATTACTCTGGAGAAGTCAAATTTTCAGTGCTTCTATCTTATCATGAGTCAAGCTTGACTTGCTAATATCATCACTAAAGGATGAGAGAGAGGAAGTGAGTGATCATGTTCAAAAAGTCCTTAATTTAAGGAGAAGTCAAGACATAGCT
>NW_020455016.1:1510020-1551516 GCF_003342845.1 Nothoprocta perdicaria
TCCTTCCTTCCTTCCTTCCTTCCTTCCTTCCTTCCTTCCTTCCTTCCTTCCTTCCTTCCTTCCTTCCTTCCCTCCCTCCCTTCCTCCCTCCCTCCTTCTTTCCTCTTCTCCTTTTTTTTGTTTGGTTTGCTTATTTTGTGTATCAGAGATGCTGATAGGGTGCATAGGGTTTGCAAGTGATAAGGAAAAGTTCTTCAGTAAATGTTCTAAAGAAAGACAAATGAAATTCACTTCCAAGGAAAAGAAAAAAACTCTGCTTGATCATGGATTTGTTTGTAATGACTAGAAAAACAATCAATCAAACAAAAAAACCCAGCTACATTCAGAAAGGCCAAGAAGGAAATATCCTGGATTCTCATTAAAATTCAGGGTAAGCAGGTATCTTCTGATTTTGTCTAACATTCAGTTCAGGATGAATGATTGCTGTAGCCTTTAAAAACTTCCATAGCTATCCACTTCTTGTTGTGTTAGATCTAAGTATTGACTATCCATAAGTAGGAGTTTAGAGGAGATCACCCCATACGAGATTTTGTATTTAGAAAATCTATGTCCAGAAAATGCATGAGAGAGACGCTGGTAACAGRAACATCAGCCTCACCCCATGGAAACAAAGGGAATCTTAAATTGCATAGATTGAGATTATTGGTATCCCAATTTAAGAATTAGATGTGGGGCTTTTTGACAATTAAGTCTTGATCACAGACTTCCACCAATGTTTAATATGGATGTTACTAAATTTAATGCCTAAGTAGTAAATCTGTGTGTAATCTGTAGGAGAGCATGGTTAGAAGATATCCTTTCTCCACATCTTCAGGCTGAGGAGATCTGTAACTTTTGTACATGTGAGGCTTTTGGCAACCAGAGAGGTCAGAGCCTTGTGCTGCTCTTCAGGCTTCTTTAGAAGCAGCAAATGCCATGAGGGATGCAGCAGAAAAATAAGGGAGGTGTACAAATATGGTGAAAGTCTGGTACAGCAACAAGAGATTAAAGCACATTTCTARGGTGTATTTCCTTGGGGTTATTGCTGATCCATTCATGCATGTGGCATTCTTCTGTGCACAGTAGGAAAGTGCAAYCCTAGTGCTGGTTGTTTAAACATAGAAGAGAAAAATACTAAACTGCAGAACACCTTTTTACTGCTTTTCAAAAGTTTGAGAAGACCTACTCCAATCATTAGCAATGTTGTCCCTTGTTTCTCCCAAAGAGAGTTTTCTATTGTTTGGATTGCTTTTTAAGTTAAGCTCACAAAAAGTACAGAAACTAGCCTGAGAGAAAGTGCAGATTGTGTAGGAGTCAGTAGAGGTTGATATTGCTGTGAGAATAGAGACTGGGGTATCAGGAGGAGAGTAGATCAAAGATGCAGACAAAGACTAAGTGGTGCAGTGACTTGAAAACGAGCATTTTAAAATCCATTTGCAGAGTAATGCTCAGCCAGTGATATGACTCATATCATGTCTTCAGCAGTGACAGAGCTTTCCTTAACATAACTCTGTGAGCAAAGCATGCTACAAGTCTTTTTTTTTAACTTCTCCAATCCAGATCTGGCACTGTGGTCATACGTTTTATGTTTCCTTTTAATTTTCTAAAAATTGTTGCTCCTTAAAAGAGATAATACCACCCAAAAGTCTAAACCTGTAGTTGTTTCTAATAAACATTCTACACAGAGACAGTAAGTTCCAAACAATAATTTCTAGTGAATATGTCAGAACCACAAAAATCTGTTTTACTTTTCAAATAAAGTTTTTGAGGATTTTTTGATGAAAATGTTAAATGATTAAAAAAAGCATTGAAATTTGTTCATCTAAATTAAAAAAGATATATATATCTCTGGGCAGAAGTGGTCTCTGAGGCCTACTTTGTGGTCTCTGTGTGTATGAAGAAGGCACTACAAGAGTTTGTAAACTTGCCTGACATTCAACCCATAGAAGATTTGCCAAACTAAGCATTCTCTTTCCTGTGTTGCCTCTAGCACATGAAGCAGATGGTGTTTTTAAGAGACACTTACTTACCAAATTAAGCTTCATTCAAAGACACCAGCTGGAAGCAGCACCCTCTAGAATTCTACATTTYGCACAATCCTTAGACTACTAGTTTGACTTCTTAAACTGGAAGATGACTTTAAAGCTCCCATGACACTGCCAGAGGTTCAAGCCGAGATCTTCAAGACTATTTGCTTCTGACAGCGGGAACATACAGTTAAATGTGAACTCCATGGACCCAATGATGATCTCTCAGTATTTTAAGCATATACACTCTTATCACTCTACTGGCATGCATCTCTGCAGTAAAGATACAGGCCATAAAAATATGGTCATATTTTTATCCACTCTTGATGGGTTGACCTGCTGGAAAGCACCTCCACGGRGAGGGACCTGGGAGTCCTGGTTGACACTAAGTTAACCATGAGTCAGCAGTGTCCCTCGTGGCCAAGAAGGCCAATGGGATCCTGGCCTGCCTCAGGAGGAGTGTTGCCAGCAGGTCAAGGGAGGGGATTCTGCCCCTCTGCTCAGCTCTGGTGAGGCCGCACCCGGAGTACTGTGTGCAGTTCTGGGCACCCCAGTATAGGAAGGACGTGGAGCTTCTGGAGAGGGTCCAGAGAAGGGCAACCGGGATGATTAAGGGAATGGAACATCTCTCGTATGAAGAGAGGCTGAGTGAGCTGGGCCTGTTTTCTCTGGAGAAGAGAAGGCTGAGAGGGGATATGATTAATATGTATAAGTTCAGGAAGGGAGAATGCAGGGAGGAAGGGGACAGGCTGTTCTCACTGGTGGCCAGCGATAGGACGAGGGGTAATGGCCACAAGCTGAAGCACAGGAAATTCCGTCTTCAGGTGAGGAGCAACTTCTTTACTGTTAGGGTGACAGAGCAGTGGAACAGGCTGCCCAGGGAGGTTGTGGAGTCTCCTACTCTGGAGGTCTTCAAAACCCGCCTGGATGCCACCCTGTGCCACATGCTGTAGGTGTGCCTGCTTGAGCAGGAAGGTTGGACTAGATGATCTCTAGAGGTCCCTTCCAACCTTAAATATTCTGTGAATTCTGTGAATTCTGTGATTTTGTTAACTTGCTTTATGAATTAGTAGCTTGTCCTCTTTGACCTTGAATTATAATCAGGTCATTTTTGCTGCCTGTTATATTCTCTTTCCTGTGTAGCTTTAGACTTTGCTTAGTTTTTGAGAAGTCCAGTGGATCTCTTAAATATCCTTATTCTAATACCTTGAGGCAAGAACTTCTTTTTCAAAAGCTATTTCTCTCTCAGCAGCCCAAGTCATACTCAGAGTTTACTCAGTTGGCACATTTGATTCTTTTGAACCCTTTGCAAATGCAACATCACTGCAATGATATCTTGAAATACTAAGGTTAAGTCTTTTTAGTGTATTTAATGGCTGTTGACTTTGGAAACCATGTATTTGTGACCAAAAAGTAAACAATTATTTCTTCTTAATCTAAAGAAAAGATTACTTCTGGAAATAGTAAATTGATACAAAGTGACACATCTACAAATTGAAAATAAATTTGTCCTTTAAAAAAGTGATTTAAAACACTGAATTTCTCTCCCTAACATTTATGTACACTCATGTAATGAACTTCTGAACTGTTTTAAACTTAAAAAAGAGCAGTATTTACACATAGCGATTTTATGAAACAGAGTTTTTCTGCACAAAAATTTAACTGAAGCATCAAACACATAATGGCATGTAGTATTTGGGAAAAAGGCATATTTTTTTTTCTGTTTTCTGCAGTCAAAGACTAGTTACTGAGGATTTCTCCTTATCACTCAAGTGTTTTCTTAAAGTTTAAAACTGCAGAATATGATGCAGGGCTAGAGTCTTATCTGAATAACAGCAGTGCATCACAGTGGGAATAATTCTACTGAAGTAAGTTTGGCTCATTCGGTATATTTCTAGCATCATTAATTATAGTTAGACTGGGATCTGTGTCCAAACAGGGTTGAAGAGCTCTCTGTGTTGTTATTCAGCTGAAAGGTCATGGAGTGGAGGGAGATACAATAGAAAATTAAAACAGAATCATCAGTCTTAATGGATGATATAACCCCAGGTATCAGTACAGAATAGAGGTTGATCTCCTGGAACACATCTCTGTGGAGAGGGACCTGAGAGTCCTGATTGACAAGAAGTTAACCATTAGTCAGCAATGTGCCCTCGTGGCCAAGAAGGCCAATGGGATMCTGGCCCGCATCAGGAGGAGTGTTGCCAGCAGGTCAAGGGAGGTGATTCTGCCCCTCTACTCAGCTCTGGTGAGGCCGCACCTGGAGTACTGAGTGCAGTTCTGGGCTCCCCAGTATAAGAGCGACGTGGAGTTTATAGAGAAGGTCTACTGGAGAGCAACAAAGATGATTGAGGGACTGGAGCATCTATCTTAGGAGGAAAGAGTAAGTGAGTTGGGGCCGTTTTCTCTGGAGAAGAGAAGGTTGAGAGGGGATCTGATCAATATGTACAAATATCTGAGGGAAGAATGTAAAGAGGATGGGACCAAACTCTTCTCAATGGTTGCCAGTGACAGGACAAGGGGCAATGAGTGTAAGTTGAAACATAGGAAGTTCCATCTCCATGTGAGGAAGAACTTCTTCACTGTGAGGGAAACAGAGCCCTGGGACAAGGTTGGACTAGATGATCTCTAGAGGTCCCTTCCAATCTTAACCATTCTGTGAATCTGTGAAATTGAATGGCACTGGGCCCAGTACTGACCCCTGGGGGGACACCACTGGCCACAGGTTTCACAGAATTCACAGAATATTTAAGGTTGGAAGGGACCTCTAGAGATCATCTAGTCCAACCTTCCTGCTCAAGCAGGCACACCTACAGCATGTGGCACAGGGTGGCATCCAGGCGGGTTTTGAAGACCTCCAGAGTAGGAGACTCCACAACCTCCCTGGGCAGCCTGTTCCACTGCTCTGTCACCCTAACAGTAAAGAAGTTGCTCCTCACCTGGAGACGGAACTTCTTGTGTTTCAGCTTGTGGCCATTACCCCTCGTCCTATCGCTGGCCACCAGTGAGAACAGCCTGTCCCCTTCCTCCCTGCATKCTCCCYTCCTGAACTTATACATATTAATCATATCCCCTCTGAGCCGTCTCTTCTCCAGAGAAAACAGGCCCAGCTCACTCAGCCTCTCTTCATACGAGAGATGTTCCATTCCCTTAATCATCCTGGTTGCCCTTCTCTGGACCCTCTCCAGAAGCTCCACGTCCTTCCTATACTGGGGTGCCCAGAACTGAACACAGTACTCCAGGTGCGGCCTCACCAGAGCTGAGTAGAGGGGCAGAATCACCTCCCTTGACCTGCTGGCAACACTCCTCCTGATGCAGGCCAGGATCCCATTGGCCTTCTTGGCCACGAGGGCACACTGCTCACTCATGGTTAACTTGTTGTCAACCAGGACTCCCAGGTCCCTCTCCGTGGAGCTGCTTTCTAGCAGGTCCACCCCTAATCTGTACTGATGCCTGGGGTTATTCCTCCCCAGGTGCAGGACCCTGCACTTGTCCTTATTGAACCTCATGAGGTTCCTCTCTGCCCAACTCTCCAGCCTGTCCAGGTCCCTCTGGATGGCAGCACAGCCCTCTGGAGTGTCGGCCACTCCACCCAGCTTGGTGTCATCTGCAAACTTGCTCAGGGTGCATTCCGTGCCCTCGTCCAGGTCTCTAACTACACTCTGCCCCATTTACCATGAAGCTCTGAGCTCTGCTATGCAGAAAGTTCTCAGTCCACCTCATTGTCCATTTATATAACCCACACTTCTTTAGCTTCCCCATGAGGATTCTATGGGAGATGGTGTCAAAAGCCTTGCTGAAGTCAAGGTGGACAACATGCATGGCTCTCCCATCATCCATCCATCCAGTCATCATACCATAGAATGCTATCAGGCTGGCCAAATGTGACTGCCCCTTGGTGAATCCATGCTGACTACTCCCGATGACCTTTTCCTTGACATGCCTAGMGATGCTCTCTAGGATGAGCTGCTCCATCACCTTTCCAGGGGTGAGGYTGACTGGCCTGTAGTTGGCTCCTCCCTCTTGCCCTTTCTGAAGACTGCAGTGATAYTGGCTCTCTTCCAGTTGTCCAGCACCTCCCCTCCTCTCCAGGACCTCTCATAGATGATGGAGAGCAGCTGAGCAATAACCTCTGCCAGTTCCCTCAGCACTCTCCGCTGCATCCCGTCCAGGCCCACAGATTTATGGGTGTCCAGTTTGCCTAATTAATCCCTAACCCAATCCTCCTCGACCAACGGAATGTCTTCCTCTCTCCTGGTTCTCTCTCTTGTCTCTGCAGTGCATGGGGACTGAACTCTGTAGTTCATGGGGACTAGCCTTATTAGTAAAGACAGAAGCAAAGAACGCATTTAGTAACTCTGCCTCCTCTGCATCCTCTGTCACCAAGGCACCCTCCCCATTCAGCAGCGGGCTAACATTTTCCCTAATCTTCCTCTTGCTGCTGATGTATTTATAGAAGCCCTTCCTGTTGTCCTTGACATATCTTGCTAACTCTAATTCCAGACRGGCCTTGACCTTCCTCGTTGCATCCCTGCATTCTCTGACATTATGCCTGCATTCTTCCCCTGTGGTCTCGCCCATCTTCTACATGATGTATGCTCTCTTCTTCTCATTAACTTTACCCAACAGCTCCTTGCCCATGAATGCAGGTCTCCTGCCCCAATTGCACAACTTCTTTCTTGTAGGAATGCACTGATTTTGAGCTTGGAGAAAGTGATGCTTGAATRTTAGTCAACTCTCCTGGACCCTTTTTCCTTTTAGGATCCTGGCCCAGGGGATTCCTCCAACAAGTTCCTTGAAGAGGTCAAAGTTAACTCTCTTAAAGTCCAGGGCTGCAATCCTACTTCTTGCCCAGCTTCTTCCACACAGGATCGTGAATTCCAGCATCTCATGCTCTGCACCGAAGACTGCCCCCAACCCTCATATTTCCAACTAGACCATCTCTTAGTATCAATCAGGTCTACCAACACTTGCCCCCTTGTTGGCTCATCAACTAACTGCATCAAGAGGTTATCTGCAATGTTCTGCAGGATCTGTCTCTTCCTAGCTGAGGGATTATCCCAGCAGACATCAGGGTGGTTGAAATCCCCCATAAGAGCCAGAGTCTATGATCATGAGGCTTCTTGCAGTTGCATGTAGAAGGCCTCATCCACTTCCTCTTCCTGGTCAGGAGACCTGTAGTAAAGTCCCATGATAGTTTCGCCCCTATTGGCCTGCCCTTTAATCTTCACCACAAGCTCTTGGCTTCTGCTTCATCCTCCCTGAGGATGACACAAACGCTGAGGTTGATACACTCTAGTTGCTCTCTCATGTAAAGAGCAACTCTACCACTTTACCTGCCTGTCACGTCTTTCCTGAAAAGCCTAAAGCCATGCATGGTCATGTTCTGTCATATGAGCTGTCACACCATGTCTCAGTAATTACAGTGAGATCATGGCTCTGCAACCACACATGCATCTTCAGTTCCCCTTGTTTATTCCCCATGCTGTGTGTGTTTACATAGAGGAATTTGAGTTAGGCCTCACTGTGCCTCTCTTTCTATCTGGGCCAGCTGTAACTTGACTATGTGAGCCTTCAGTAGTTCTTCTATTTTGCTGTTTTGCCTCTSTAGGCTTTGGGCATGCTTTCCTGGCTCTGGAGTTAGGCTGGTATGAGTGGCATGGTATGGGACCTTATCACCAGATTCCCGGATGATTTCTCCCTCCTCCATCGAATCTAGTTTAAAGCCTTCTCAATGAACACTGCTAGTTCATGGCCAAGGACCCTCTTCCCCCTTTGGGAAAGATGAATTCCATCTGATGCCTGCRTGCTTGGTGCCACGTAAGGCTTCTGTTGCCAAATAGGAGGTATGTTAGGCTGTTACGTGCTACATGTATATATAAAGAGTGATTCTCCATCACAAGTAAACGTAATCTGGAGGCTGATCATACTGTACATGTTTTGCATCATCAGTCACACCATGAGTGGGCTTGAGTGTGAGCCTTTTTCCTTGAGATGACTGYGTGTATAGGCCCAGGCAAGTAATTATGCTATCATGATGATTCAGCCTAAACAGACTTGTCATCTCTTTCCCTGGTAAAGTAGTAGATTTTTATGACATACTGAATCTATACGTTTACAAAACAAAAATGTGTGAGGGAAGTAGTATCACATTTTCAAAAGCTGCCAACTTTACCATGCAAACCAGGCCAGTTGAAATCATCATGCTTAAGGGAAAAAATGTAGATTATGCTCACTGTTGACAGATAATTTTTCCACAATTAAGTCTTGATAGTGATTGTCGTTTAGATGTAGAAGGGAAAAATGCTAAAATACAAATAAACTTTTTACTGCTCCTTCAACCTCATCTACTGGCAACAAAGACACCCACTCCTTTTCTGAAATAGAGAAAGTAATTTGCCACATCAATCAACAAAATCAAATCTGCTGTAACCTTAAGTAGGTGCAGCAGTAGTCCTTTCTAGATAGACCTGTTAGGAAGTATAATCCATTAGTTTTCATAAAGGTGCTCTGAGATCCTGAAATTAAAATGTATTACATACTATGTTGTAAAACATCTTCAGGTTGAACATGGCAGAATAATGACCCCCTACAGCTGAAATCCCACATATTCATGCTCTGATGATATATTGCTCTTACTTTTACTTTTTGCTGGTGTTATTCAAGTATTACTTACCTGGAGTCAGGGAAGTTACACTGTGTTGATGTATGTGTGATTACAATTAAATGTGATACATTTTTTTCATGTATTGAATTTATAATACCTATCCCAAGATATTATAAAYCCATAAATAGTTCTTCTGTAGGAAATTTAGAAAACTAATATAGACATTGCATCTCTGATCCTTTAAAAGAATKACACCAGCTGGCATAGGTTAGAAATTTGGCACAAGAAGAAATTGGGTAGAGTGTAAAAGAAGATCATTCATTGTGATATGGATAGAGTCATGGCATACCATGATTATGTTTCATTTTAATGAGAAAAAATACTTGATCTATAAAATAATTAATCAACAAAAGTAATTACTTTCTGATTACCTTACCCCATTCCCCAAGTGTTTTCAAATTGATTGGAAAAAACAGAAAGAAAGGAAATCTGACATGGATGTGTCAGAAATAAGTTCAAATTCCGTATGAGTTAAAATACAGTTTCCATAACTCTTTTAGAAGGAAATACAAATAATCTACCAATTGCTTATTCAGTTGACAGCAACAATTGAATGTACAGACAAATGAAAATCACATGTATTATTAGAAAATTATGCTATTTTCTTTTTTTTTTTTTTTCTGTTCTCCTTCCACTTTTTGTCTCCATTCATTCTCCTCTGCTGCCCCTTTCTTTTCATCCACTATTCTCTCTCTTTCCCATTATTTCCCCCTCACAATGTCTGTCAAGAATTTGTCTGAGGAAGAGCATGAGCAGATTAGGGGTTTTGCTGAGTAAGTCCATTCCAAGATTTAATCTGTAGTGCTTACGTCTGTAAAATGTTTCCATCAACTTACTGAGCAGAAGTATCAGTCTTGGTAAAGACAGAGAGAATCTCCATAAGGCTGTGTATTACTCAGTTTCTCTGTATTTGAAGGAAAAAAACAACAAAAAAACAACAACAAAAAAAGAGGAATTCAGTCAATGCTAGCATCTGCCAAATTTATTGTATCAAAGACTCCAAAGGAACTCAAAGATTCCACTGCTAGAGCATGCCTTGGTTTGAGACTGGAGCATGGACACTTACAAGCAACTTTGAACAAAACATCAAACACTTTGCAAAATATACTGGTTTCAGCAACTAGAATATGATCCTCTCTAAAATAATTTGTAGAGACCCAAGGAATGATTAAGTTTGTTTTGTGCAAATGCAAATAGAGAATGTTCTGAGAAAATATCTAAAAATGACTATGTGACAGCAATTTAATGAACAGACATGTTTAAGTCCTATGTTTCTGAAAAATAAAATAATTATCTTTAAGTATCATCCTGTATATTATCCTGTATATTCTCTATTATAACACACCTTTTACTCTCTTTCCATATTTTTCCTCTAATATGTGCTTCAGTCTTAAATAATATACCAAGAAATGAGTTTTTGTCTCTAATGTTTAATTGAAAAAAATCCTACTGTTTTGGATTGGATTAAATGACTTTATAAGTAACAGAACAATGCAAGTGTTTGACTCATACTTCATGCTTGACCTTAACCATGTAGGTGTCAGTACTCGGAGCAAAAAGCTCTCTCCATGTAACAGAGTTAAAATACATTTTACTTAACTTGCTTTCTTTTTTCTTAGGCCAAATTATTTGATTTTCTCTTCTTATATTATTGTTTTATTAAATGTAAAAAGGCAACAGTTCCCTGAGGAACTTCTGTAATAAACCTAGGAAAATGTAATTGTGTTGCTATTTCATAATGCTTTGGGTTAGTTTGCATAAAGCAGTCTGAAAAGATATTGAATCTTTACCTAAAAATGCATCAGAATTTGATCACTGAGAAAGAAAATGTATATAATTYATGGCCTTATATATTCATCCTTGGATACTGTTGTGTTTTTCAGTGGAATTAACAGAGTTTACATATCACACTAAATACCTAATTACATGCACATATGTATAATAACTAATTACCATTCTTTTAATTTCTTTTCCCTAGGGCCACTGAGATAATAATAGCAATTTTTTGGTATATTTTTTTCAAGCTTTGTTGGGAGATTAAAGGCCCTTGGGCTAGATGAAAATTAGAGAATTATATTAATCTATTTCTGTCAAATTAAGAGCATTTCTAAAGACCCAAGCATGACATTTAAAATCACCCTTACTGTCTTTATTTTAGCAAATGAAGGCTTAGCCTTTCCTTCCTCATGAAATAAGTAAGAAAGTTTATACCAGTGTCATATATCTCCTAGGATACTGCTGTGAAAAACTTATGATTCTCAATTGAGCTTTTGCTGTAATAGGGACAAGCTCTTCCCTACAAGTAGGTGAGTAGGTGAGGACAGCAATCATTTTAGGCTTCCTTATGAAAGGAAGCGCTTGGCCCTTTTCATCCTATTTCCTAAAGAAAAAAAAATGCTGTTTTAGAATGACCTTTGGAAGAAGAAAGTCACTGCAAATTGGGGGACCTATGCATGTGTTCATTTTTTTACACTGATGTCTTCAAAGAGTACAGAGTAATTAGAGTCTATGGTGATGAAAAGCAAAGATATGCTTGTGCTTCTGCCTCAGCACAGTCTGAAGCTTCTTTTTCATGCAAACGCAAGATGAGTCTAAGGGCTGGTGGACCTAATCAACTACCGAGAGGAAGGAAAAGCACCAGGAGTATTTAATAAGAAGAACGGAGAAGAAAATCTCGCAGATATTTGTGACCAGGACAGCCTTATCAGGACACTAATACTGAGACAGTTTTCGGGAGTGACCTACATGGGTGTTGATAGAGACAATATATTTTTCCTTCTCTACTCTTGGCAGGATAGGGACATTACATTGTCTCTGTGGTCTCTTACCACAGTAAGTGCAACTGATACTGTCATTTCTCTTTCATGGATCCTTCACTTATGAAATGGATTTCCTTTGGCAAGAACAACCAGCATCTAGAAAGCTGATTTCAGGGCAGACGATTTTGTTCTGGGGGATTCTTTAAGTCTGGTTTCTCTTTCTAGCCCACATTCACATGACTTGATTAAGCCTTGTTATACCGTATAGCACCTGTGCTTTGTGCATTATTTGCTGTTTGGACATTATTGGCTTGGTTGATCTTTGTGTGYAAAGTGATTTTCAGAAACTGAGGACTATGTATTTGGGAGGAAGGGGGAACTCTTCCACTTGTGAGGACACTGATGTTGAATAATACATCTTATATTGCACAGATTCTTTCATACTTACAGAAGGTATTGAAAATTCAGGATCCACCACCTCCTTGGGAAACAAGCAGCAAAACTTCCAGTAACTTCCATGAGAATAGGCTTGTGCTCTGTGTGCATTTTTTCAATCAGTTCAGCATGTTCAAACACAACTTAATATAATTGCAGTGTAATTCCTTTCAACCACCAAGTGTTACTTTAATTGCATAGCTCATATTTACAGTATGTTACAAGACCTTCATTCCTTTTTGACCTTTGACTTTCAGAGTGACAAGACCATTGTTTGGGTGTGCTGGCACATCCATCATGAATGAACCAGCCCCTCGAATTTCTGGCAAAACAGTAATGCTTTGCAAGACCGACTCTTTAAAACAAAGATTACAAGATGGCAGAAGAGCTGCTGGCATTTGTTCTCGCTGAAAGAAAGCTATTCTTCCTTTTTTGATTTGGGAGATGTTAGCTTAACAAACAACTTGAAATAACAAAAGTGCATTCACTGCTGATCATAGCAGAAGAAAACAATAAAAATACTGAAAATAAATGAAGCACTCAATCTCTAGAAATAACCTTTTGTATTCAAAGCTAAAAGCTTAAGAAGCTGGCTAGTTGCCAAAAAAAAAAAAAAAAAAAAAAAAAAAAAAAAAAAAAAAAACCACACACACACACAAAAATGCAGCTGAAAATGTATATTCTACTTTCAAGCTTTGTAGGCAGGGTCATACCATTAATTATAGATGACAGTTTGAGGTTTAAAAACAAATGGTTTCAACCTTACCTTCAGGTTTAAATGAAGCAAATGTTTTATTCTCAGGGAACACTACTCTGGCATGCTCTAGAAGGATTAAAACAATCAAAACCTGAAAGATGTTGRCCTTTCARGGCAAAGGTATTTCTTGACATTCACTTTAGTACTGATGTGAATAGTGTTAAAGCTTAATAATACCTTAACGGCATCAGTATTTCTATTGTTAACTGCYCTTTATTTAATAGTAAGCAGGATGGACAGTGTTTTTCTGAAACATTAAATACAAAACAGATTCTGAATATAATTCTCCACTACYCTATTTCCTTATGTAGCTATTTACATTATGCTGCAAAGAGTAAACTAAATAGATTGGTTTTGTTATATATTTTCTTCCTCTAAACCTACAACTCTGATTCACTTGCCTAAACTTGGGAGTGCAGTGCTCATTGAGAAGCTGTAGGATTTGAAGCACTGGCAAGGAGTTGGTGAACATATGGAGTCTCTTCCATTGTGGTCTGGAATTTGGAGGTGAACTTCACCAAAAGGTGAAGGAAGGAGAACTGTGAATATCTCCGATGCTAGACCTGTGTGTTTAAGCCTTGAATCAAGCTTTAGAAGACTAYGCTTACTGTTTAGTCTACACTAAGTGTGAAAAAACWKAAAAAAAATCCACTATGGGCATTCTCTAGCAACTGTGTAGATTTACTTACAGATGTAGTTTAAATGCTATTTTATTCTGTTCTCAAAAAATGACAAATATTTATGACATATGTGACCTGCATGGCTCTTTGAATAAATTATTTTGAGTGAATGGTCTTTTTTTTTTTTTTTTTTTAAGAAAAACAGCTGGCTTTGACTTCACCATAGGCTTACTTGTAGGGGAAATTACCAAAAGGAGAAAGATGAAATGCTTCAAAAATTCCAATGGTTCTTTTCTCAAACTGTCATAACTTGGGACCTGCTTATCTTTTGATTTTTTTTAATATTGCTATAAATACTTTCTTTATTATTCCTTAATTCTCTTCATTAAAGAATGAGGAAGATTTAGCTTACTCTTTGTTGACAAAAATGTTCAGAGCTGCTATAAACAGATACTTCTTCTTGGTGAGCCACTTGAGAATCTGGTTGGTAAAACAGTGTTGGCACTGAGGTCTGGAAGTTCGTAATCAGTTCCTGATTGACTCCTATGCAATCAGTGTTCATGAGTATGTGTCTGCGTTCTCAACCTTGTCTTTGGATATGCTGCGCCAGCTCTCCAAGCCAACTGCTGCTCTACTTAGCTGCCTAAGAATGGGTTTTAGAGCATTGGTGCTTTGGTCTCTGTGCCCAGTGCTGAACTGCAAGGAGAAGGGTACAGAGAATGTCCACTAGAAAGAATAATAATACAAGTAGAAGAGTACAAGAATTATCATAAACTACTTCTAATAGTTCTCTCCTTGGAGTAGTTTTATTCTGGAACTGAGAAAGAAGGTCTGATTGATTGTTCAAAAAGGATGGTGTTGCTTCGATTACCAAGCATGCTGGCACAAATTTTAATGACCCTAAGTCCTTATCTCCAGGGGTGATTCACCCTGGAGTTGCAGAAGCAGGAAAACAAACACAATTAAGAAACATAGGAATTTTCCATGTGGAAACTTGCAGCCCTAGATGTTGATCAAGGACCTGTCTAGATGAGTGCTCTAGATGAGCTTTATTGTAAAGTCTGCTGGTCCTCAGGGAATTTTCTAAGGTTTTGCATGTCTAGTATTCCTCAATGTGTATAAAGAAATACAAATACTTAACTGTTGTTTTCCACAGAGTGCAGAAAAAAACCCACAATATCTTCCCTGTTTTCTAAGAAGAGATACTATGGTAGATCTATMAATATGAAGACAAGATGCTCAGGAAAACTTCTTAATAGTAAGATGACAGAGCTTTTTAAAAATCCAATGGAAATACAGTGATTCAGTACTGTGGTTAAAGATTTGAAGATAATTGTCATTCTTTTTCTGCCTTTATCTTTACTATCTACCACTACAAGTGAATAATATTTTACTAAGCATGTGTATCTGAGAGAAAAAATTACTTCTGTCTCCAGTCTAGGCAACAGTAGCATAAGGTTGGAGTGTACCTTTGAGAGATTCAGAAATAGATAGTAGCTTTGAGATAGCTGAATAATACCAGCTTCAAATGATTAGTGTTTGTTTTCTACACAACAGCTGTGAGAATAAGGGAAGGAAAGACTGCCAAAGATTTGCAAGCAGGGAAATGGAAACTATCAAGACATTCTGAGAGGTGTTTTTACTGCCAGGACACATCATGAGGAATGTCTTTTTCACCTGCTTTGAGGAAGGGTGGGAATTTTTAKTTTTTGCTGTGCTCTGCAGATATTTCTGCTGTAGAGGAGGTTATCAATCTACAGGAGGCATTTTTACATAGTTTGTCTACTCTCTTGAATTCTAAATGTGCTTCTTTAGGCTGAAAGGCACAGAAAATTTCAGCACCTGGGACTGCACAAGTGAATAGTTTGCCTACTGTTGGGTAGGTATTTGCTGCACTTAATTTTGTGGATACCACATCAGGGCTTTTGCTGATAGGCAGAAATTGAAGTGCCCTGGAACTTCACAAAACACGACTGTGTTGTCCTTAAAGTGCAATCAGTACAAACAGTGCCAGAACTGCAAACATTGAGAACATTTAGAACACTGAAAATTGTGCAAACAATAGTTTAAATTAAAGGATGATAGAGCTTTAATTCAAGACCTCTTGGTGGGCTATCTGAGAATCAGGATGTTGGCACTGAAATCTGGAAASTGGGATTTACCAAGGGTCTTACTGGAGAATATTTTGCTGAATCAGATATGAAGTGCTATTGAAAGAAGTAAAAATGGAGTGACAAACATTGGAGAATACTTGCTGGTTGTTTTTTTTTTCTTTGTGTGCTGGCAGGCCATCTTCAGATTCGTTTCTGCTATTTTCTCTTTCATTAAAACTTCTTTCTGTTAATTCTCAGGTCAGGAAGTTTTAATCTCTGAGCCATCCAGTCTCTCATTTTGCAGAGGCCTTAACAGTTTCCCATGTTGTCAGACTCTTTTGGTCTTGGAAGATGCTGATGTCCATTCATTCTTTTTTATTTCTTATCTTTTCATATTGCAACTCAAGCTTGTTATTATACTGTCAAATCTACTAGTGGTTTGCTGCTGCATCTCATTTCTCATTGGGGTCTGCAGCATTGTAGTCACACGCCTATAAATAGCTTCCCTAAGAGGTGAAGCTATAGAGTCAGTTTTGAGGTCAAAGACTGTGTCTGTACTTCCTCAGAGAGTCGTGATTTTTGAAAACAATCTCTGTGACAATGCAGCAAGCAAATAACGGAGCGCAATCCAGCAAGATATGTGCTGCTGCTATTCATTAACATAGTCTGGGAGAATGAAGCCACCTTTTTAGAGAAGAGACAGCAGAAGCTCTGCTTGTAATATTGTAATAGTCCTACTAATAATAATGCTATTTTGCAATTAGTTTTAGGCTGTGTGCCTCTGGTGTGTGTGTGTGCATGTATGTGTCTATATGAGTATGTGTGTAATTACAGTGTTTGTACCTTGGCAATATGTTGCATAATTTTTATTTTGCGTATTCCTGTAGTACATTTTAATGGAGATGAAAACATATTGACAAAGGTTTTACTGATAATAAAAAAGAATATAACTAAGATTTATGCCATGTAAATAGCCTAGCTAAGATTTCACTGAAATATGCATTGATGAAATTTCACCTGAAAAGAAAATATTATTCTAAATTCTATCCTAATAATGAGCAACCACAGTGTGTATTTTGTACACAGTAAAGGATGAAACATTCTCAGCTCACAAATATCCTGCTCTGGTAAGGTTTTAGAAGGAGGGAGGTGAAAAAAATGGAATGGTATCTGGAAGGGATGGACATTCAGAGTCAGGAAAAGAGGAACTAAGTGAGTGAATGACAGAATTGAGAACTCAGCAACATACAACATGTAGATTTTGCAAAAGAGTGTGATTTGCTCCTGAAAAAGCAGAGGAAATCTCAGAGTAATCCACATGAAAGAGCAGTTATTAGTCTCATGTACACTTCAGAAGGAACCCCTCTATAACCCTGCTTGTATCAAATGGCAACATGCAGTCAAGTCTGAACTGTTGAACAAATAAAGTATTACAGGAGCTTACCATGAAGGACAATGAATGTGCCTAAAACAATTTGGCTAAATGTCTTAATCAACTRTTAAACCTCATGGAGGAATGAGGAAATAAGATGAAACCAAAGAATATAAGTAAAACCTAACTAGGACTGTGCCTGCACTGAGGGACCTGGGAATGCGTCCCAGCTCCGGGGTGACTTTGGCTGCAACCCAAATTCCTGTCAGGATAAGATTTGAGTGCATGTCATTCCCCGCTCAGTGCTCTGGCTTTCATGTAAAGGAAACCTTGGTATGCAGCAGTAAGGGAGGCACAAAGCACAGTCACAATGAAGAGGAGAAGCGACACATGGGGCCCACCTGCCCTACAGCCATGTTCYGGGTCAGTCGTACTTGAGATAAATGCTGGTAACTTTCTGAAAATGGATTCGCTTTATGCAAACCTCAACTCTCTCTGTCAACTGGAGTTATTATTAACAGAGTTATTAATAGCAAGTTATCAATAAAGAAATAATCTAATGTTGGCTGGCCTCGTTACAGTAGTTCTTTGTGTRCTAACTATACTTATGACAGATACACATTTTTTATATATTTATTTGGCTTGTAAGTTTATCCCATAGGCGTTGGTTTTGATAACAAGGGTAAATACCTGAATACGTTAAAGCTTTGAGTTAATCCTTGCCTTATGACTGGCCAGGGTGATACACTTAGAAAATGACTGAAATGGTGTCAATATATGGCTTGTATAATTATACATCTCATGCTCTGTACATCATATTTATAGGACAGATGTGTATATATTTACTGAGCAAAATTGGGTATTATGGCATGTCTAACATTTTTTCCCTATCAGTTTTTGAATCCATCATTTTCCTGAATTTCTGAAGATTTCCAAGCAGTTGTGCAAAATTGCTTTGTCCAGGAAGGTTGGGTCTGATTCTTCATTACATTGTACTTCTGGTGATGGATGATTGCTATCAAATTACTTRTCACATGTTCCTATTCTGAATAAGTGATATTTCACACTGCAAAATCGAGTAGAGTATATTTGAGCCTTGTACAAAGAAAGGCATCCAACTTCCTTCCTGATTCCAGCTGGGACTGTAGCATATTACCAATTTTAGTTAAAGATTAGAGTACAAGGCTTTAAGTAAGTGGTTTAAGAATAATGGTTGCATACTTCAGTAAAGTGACCTGATAAGGAGATAGGGTTATCTCTGTTTGCTGGTAAAAATGTTTTTACCAGCAAATACATTGACTTTCTGTGCTACATATTGCAGCAAACACAGTCGCTATGGAAAAGTTATTATTTAAGTTCTGATTTTGAACTGAGAATAAGTGAAAACTGTAGGAAAYATTTAATCAGTGACTGAGAGATCTTTTCTGCTGGAATAAGCTTTCACAGGGAAAACAGCACCACAATGCAAGATCCACTGCAAATCACTGCAACTAAGATTAACAGCTCAGGTGTCAATTGCATTGCTGACACATTTTCACTCGAAGCTTGGCCGAATGCCCCAACTCATTTCACTTTAACAGCAACATTCAGATTGTAACAGCTTTCACCTTCTATCCATCTGGGCTAGATGATGAATAAGCAACCAGGAAGGTAATGTACCTCCTTCCCTCCTCCCCCCCACCCCAAAAAAAAAATCTTTAAAACCCACATCTCATCCTCTAATCTGTTCAGCCCAATACGAGTATGCTTCTGGGTRAGGGTGGGCAGACCTGATGGACTCAGCCCATCCACCATTTACAAAAAGAGATGCATTTTCTCATGCCATCTAACGGTTGCATCTCTGTTCTAAGTGAGCCTGTTTCCAGTCATGCCAGATGGRGATAACTCTGGAGGACTCTCAAAGCGAGCAGTGCACTGAATAAAATAGGCAAGTGCTTGTACAGATATGCTCTGGACAACCTCACACAGATATCGTGAAGCTGAGTTAARTTGCCAGCAGATTAAGATATTAGGCTTTGAAACCCACTACACACATAAAAATCATCAGACTGGGACACAGCACAGCATAACTGGCAGATCTTAAGCACTTGTAGTTTAGTCATTCAGCTTCTTCTTCAGCTGTTCTTTCTCCCACCTCCCCGCAGTGAATATTCATGTGTAATCTTAGGCTTGCTTACTGCCTTTTCACGTTCTTTGTGGTGGGTGCTGTGATTCACATTGCCTGCCTCAGACTCCTTTTCCCTTGTTCGCCCACAGCTCCTCACATGCCCTCCCACGTCCCCAGCACACTTCCCTCCATTCATTTCCTGTAGATTTCTGTGAGGAGTTGCACAGCTTTTTCTCTTGCAGAAGGTGCAGCACCCACGGAACCGTCAAAACTTGCCATCCTCATACCCTGCTGAGCCATCTGCAGGCTGGAGCTCCTCCCCTGCTCATGTTACTCATCCTCTGCTCTGACACAGCCATCTCTGACCTCACTGCTGTCTCTGTAACAACACCTACTTACTGAACCTAAYGCACTTGCTCCTGACTCTCCTTCCTGTGACACAATCATCCAACATAGCCCCCAAGGAGCTTATGCTGTCATTCAGTGTTGCTACTTATCTAGAAAGGAGAAAAAAAAAAAAGCCCTTTTTCTCAAATAGGGCTCTTACTCCTTCTTTGCTCTGCTTATTTACAGAGTGTTTGTTACTGCCTTGGGTGTGATAGGTGCTTAGAGTGAATCTGAACTCTGGATTGTGACCAGAATACAGAAACAGTGTTAGAGCATCTGCTACCAGATCCTTTCCATAGAGTGTCAACACGTGCCAATCTGGTCACTAATCAGAGGAATATCATACAGCCCTGATCATGTGATCTGTGTTGAAAGGAACGCTAGTTAGAGGTAGCCTTTTTTAAAAAATGAATGTAGTCATCATAAAAATATTCATTCAGTGCAGTATTGAGATTGTGTCTCTAGAATATACAAAAGCCTGACTTCAAAGCCCTGTGAATCAAAAGCAACTTGCTGAAGAAAACTGAGCTATTCCAACATCAGTGAGGTCAGAAGTAACCACCAATGCTTGTCTGAAAGAGAAATGATTCAAGCACATACAAAAAGAGACAAGCAGTTAGAAGTTGTGACCAGGAGAAAGCAATGAAAATACGGGGCTGATCCAGTGGACTTCACACAAATTAAAATGTGAATCTTGTTATGTAATTGTAGTTGCTATTATGTAATTGTAATTTTCCTTTTTTTGTCTGAACTGTCTTCAGGAACTTCAGATACCAGTGATTTACTCAATAGTTTGTATACAGATCAATCCAAATAGCGTATTCACACATGCAGGCACATTCAAAAACCTGGAATGGTCACCTGCACCTCATACATATCAAATATCTCCTTTACATATTGTTCCACTAGGTAAAATCACTCTTGCTTTCACATGAAGAATAAAACTTCTTCAGAAATATGGATCATAAATAGACAAAATTCTGTAAGATGTAATTTATTACACAGTGCAAAAGAGACTATTTAGTGAAATCATCAACTTGCACCATAGTCCTTGGAGTTTATCCCATACTCATACGTACATATAACTAATTGCATTTATAATATGAGTCAATGCATGAGCACTTTGAGAGGCTAATGACATTTGTTAAAGCATGACTTCTTAAGGCAATTTTATTCTAGTTAATTCCAAGCTCTATTGTACAGTGCTTGTTCCTGGGAACAGGCTACTAAATGCTTGCATATTCCATAACTCCTACACTTCGTGCTATAAAAAGCTACAGAACAAAATCCATGTGGTGTTATCCACAGGGATACTACAAGTGCTTTCTTAGATCTTAATTCCTTGTATTTGTTTTGATATCTCCAGTAAGAAAGGTTTGCACGTTTTATTTTCAATATTTGGAGACTTCTATTATATTCTGCTATAAAATGTGCACCTTATGTCCATGAGAAAGAGACAGGAGCCTGTTGCATAATGGAGTCATTTTGCTTCTGATTAAGACAGTAGACTTTTACAGACAATCTCATCTGAAGCAAGTACCTCTTTGTGCTCTATGATTAGAGAGCTATGCTGTGAATCAGAGTTTTCTGTTAGATGCCTATGATTATACCTGGAGGTTTTTGTTTTTTTCAAAGTAGAAATTAAAACAGCTAATGCTTTGAATGTATGACCTCTTAAAGTGAACACTATAGTAGAAGTTATAAAGCACATTACTGTGAAAAGCAGCATAAAGCACCCAGATCCTTTACATTTTAGGGTCTCTGCTGATACAGTTTAGAATCAGATAAAGTAAGACAGAGAAAAATTATAAGATGTATAAAATATGAATTGCTGGAGTGGTCTAATCACTGGAGAAATATTATGTGCAAAGCTACTAGCTTCTTCTGTAGGAGCTGAAAGAGGAGCTATCTCAGTCCTTTGAGCCCATTTACAGTAAAAAATAATTACTTAACTATGTGTTCCCTTAAGAGGTTGGCTACCTTCAGTGTTTCAGGTAATTTGTGTTTTATTATAGCTGTGYGGCAATGTTTGCAATTATCCAATCAGCTAGTATGAAAGTTCTCAAATAGTAACATTTACTTCTCTCACACAACTTTGTTTTTAAATATCTAGTAAAATATTTACGTGTGAAGGAGAGAATTTCTAAGCAATGCTTCTACCATGGATTGTATAACACTAGTCCAGTCAAAATGTTCTTATATAATTGAATTATGTGTTTTTTCATTACAAGCTGACTTAGTCAAGAGAGTGTATGATGATTATTTGAGCTGGCTGGTTAGTTTATCCAATGTCCGTCTGTTTGGGGAGTGTTGAAGCTCTTGGCATGGTAGAAAGCTATTATATGCATATATCTGAATCCCATTTATAGGAAGATGAACAGTATACAATATGAATTGTATTTTGCACAGAAAGTATTTAGAGTTTATTCTCCAGAACAAAACTCTTCCAAATAATTAGGTGGATGCAGTGGCTCCCACCACTACCACCCTATAGACTGCACTAATACAGTCAGGCAAGTCAATGGTAAACTCCCATATCACGAACGTGTGCTTTAAAAACAAAGTGATTCACTCTAATTAGTCACTCAAATGGATGCATGAAAGATCCAAAAAGATGTCTATAAATTCCATGGCTTTTCAGGCAAAACTAGAAAAGTAATTTTAYGGAATGATCCAAAAAAGATTTAAAGATTTTGAAGTTTTGTTGAAAAATAAAATTTATCTAAGACCTGGAAAACATTTCATAGAGAATGCAGAAGATAAGGATTTGCTATGATYAGACACCTCAGTAAGCATCTGACAGCAGGTCAAATGTCTTAAATCTTGCCTCTCCAGTACACTCAAAGTCACATCCGAGATCAGAGGACTCTGTCCATACAGTCTGTTTCAAAACTGGAGCAGAAGTCTTTGTCTTCTCTCAAAACACAGAATGAGGTGGGAGAATACTAGAGAGAGGGAAAAAAAAAAAAAAAAGGTAGATTGATAACTGTTTGAGTAGACATAAAATGCAAAAGAAATCTATGTGGCATCTCTTGAGGGACGAGAGTTGTGTCAATGAGTCATGCCTGAGTTATGGCAATACAACTTGTAATATTGAGCTAGTTAGTGACTAGTTGTGGTGGCCAGTGTGGTGGCCATTGGAGATAGCAGTCAAGAAAAACAAAATAAGATGCAAGTATGGTGCAGTTCTTCCAGGGTTAGATTCCAGCCTGCGCTCCTTTCAATCATGGMAGGGCTCCCTGCCATGCTCCTAGCAGACTGCTCACTGTCAATCATGGCAGTAAATTCCAATCAGTCTCACTTTTGGACCCTTGGACCCTAAGAAAGATTTGTCTGCATTGTGGAAGAGCAGAGTAAATTACCTCGTAGTTAGTTGTCCTTCAGAAAGCTGGATATAGGTACATAGGCTAGCTTTTTCAGAACTAGCTGAGGGAGTGCTTCAGTCACTGCCATGGCTGAAGTATAATTATGTTTTAAGATGTCTCTTTTAATGTTAATAAGAAGTCAACAGAGTAAACAAGTGTGCGAGTGTGTGTATGTGTAAGGAAGTGTTGAAATGAGATATCCTTCACTGGGTAATACACTTATACCAGAGGAAAGGTTAATATTTTCACAGACAAGCTGTTTTCACGGACAAGTTCTTGGGGTTTTTTTTTTTTTTTTGAGTCCTGGCCATGCAACTGAAATGCTATTTCAATTCAGTTTTTGATGAATTAGCAGGTGGTTTGTTATCCTACTGGCATATGCTTAGGTCAGCATTAGCAAGCATCATTTAAGAATATTGATCTAACTTTATCTATTCTTTAGATTCCTTTTACTTTTTTGTGTGTGTCTTTGGCTTTAAAAATAAAGTATTTCTGTATGTATTGCTGGAAAAGTAGAGACTGTGCTTCTATCTGAATGTCACATGACGGCATGAAAGAAATGATAACATTCTCTGCTCCCAGAATTAACTAGAAATGGCTCTGAGTCACACAGTTCTGGCCTGTGCACAAATGTCACCCAAATAAGGAAATATTCAAACTTGAGTTTTTGCTCAGCTTGTTATAAAGCTGTGAGCTGGCTGTGAATCTCAACTGTGGATCCAAATTTTACCAAGTTCCTGGAATGTTCAACCCCAAGATATGGAGGTTTTGTTTAGATTCACATCTAGAATTATTAAATATTTAATCTGCTTTCCTAAGGAAATGGAGTTTATGTGGTGACACTACCCATCTGTCAGTCTCTACCTAATAAATTCAGAATGAATTGACTAATTGCAATCAAGCTGGAAAGAATGGTGGACATCTCAGAAATAAGCATATACCTACTTGCTTTGCGAATACTGGGTGCCACATGGAACATTTCCTGTAGATATTTCACTCCCTAATGTAAAGTGCCCAAGAGTCTAGCTCAAGCAGTTTGGGGCATTCATATGCCAAAAGTACTTTTCTACTAAATCTCCACATAATTAGTGTTTAGGGCACATCTAGAGTGAGCTAACCTCGTAAGAGAGATTTGTAGCACCTACATTTTTAAGTCAGGTTACTCAGGTGCAACAGAATATGAAAAGAAACACAAGAAACATTCCAAGCAGCTGCTTGTGACAACAGAAGAAAACAATTCTTATATTACGATTGGTTGGCTCTTGCTAAATTACATATGCTGAGTTTAATACCATTCCTTGAAGAGATACAGGTATTTGTTTGTATTATATTGGATTGCCAGAAAGCTGTAAGGTTGGACAATAAGACAGGAATTCAATGAGATCATCATTTCTGCCTCTGCACAGTCTGTACCCTCAGCACATAAGTATTTCACGTCATATGTTCCATATACAGACTTTCTCCAGTTAAACACTTGTTATTGTTGTTATTATGATGATGATTATTATTATGATGATTATTAAACTTGAGAGCACAGTACGTTGTTCCAGTTAAATACAAAGCACTGTAAATATAAAACATAGAGACACTGGGAAAGAGGAAAGTCCCATCAACAGATGGGACTTTCAGTATTTACAGAAGAATCTCCAAGAAGGTAAGAATGATTAAGGGATTTTGGAGAACAAAGATCTACTTATCAAAAAATCAGATTACCACATTTTGAAACAATGGGAACATTTTAACAAACTAGAGAATTTACCAAAGCTCCATCTTAACTTTCATACTTTATAGCACAGGTGACTAATCTGTTGCCTGTAGACTGGTTCCTGCCTGCCCAAACAATTTATCTTTTAAGCAACCTTGCAGTTATTGTAAGGGATAGGTTAAGAAATGACCTAGTAGGCACTTTGTAGACTTCTCTTTCTCAGTCCTCTAGTAGTCCTCTATCCATATTCCTGTTATGTGTCTAGATACATTCCCATGAAAACACACATGACTGTCACATGTCAGTGGAGGCCTGTAATTTTGTTATATGACAAAGGAGAGATTTGGTAACAAACACTCTGGGAGTAGGTTTGGGTAAATTGTCTACACCTCAAGAATTACTTCCCACTATACTCAAAATCTTCCTATCAAAATTAATCTCTGAAGAATCTCTTTTAATCAGTCTGGTTTGGGAGGCAGCACTGGCAGCACTGGGGTTGCTGTAATTGTCTTCTCTGGAGTATACAGTACTAACAGTGGTATAGTAGGATGGTGAAGTAATAGGAGCATCTCTGACGAGCCTCCACTGCAGATAATGAACAGTATCCCAATGGTTTTCCAAAACTCATCACGATACCTGGATTATATAACAATAACTCTATATAGATAACTGTGAATAGACAAATCCAGGAGTCTGAATGTGATGCTGAATTCTAATAGTGTTGGTCTGCTGAGGATACCCTCACTGTAGGTATCTAAGGCTCCTTCAGTTTAGTCTAAACATCTGCCATCTAGAATCCTGATTGGGCTCAGTTTGTCCTTTCAGAAAGGCACAAGTCTTGTCTAAGTCTTGGGCTATACTTGGAGTCCTATATAGGTATTTTGGATACCACAGTACATTTCAGATGACACTGACCATCTATGTCTAGCTAACAGAACTGAATTCCTAAGACTAGTTAAGAAGAACTCTAGCTACAATGTTGCATTTGAACTTCATTGTTTAGACATAGGACGTATAAATATATATATCCTTATACAGTAGGTTCTCTTTATATTGAGTATCTTGCTCCTTTTGCAACAGATATCTCCTTTTTCAGGGAAAAAGAAAGTATGTGAAATAAAATCTAGTTAGATCCAATTACTGAAGTAATATAAATGTTATTAACATGAAGAAACAATCTTATTAACAATTCAATTTTTTGTGCCTCACACTGCACTGAAACCTGTCCTGCATTTATATCCCACATTTCCATTTTGCTTTCTAAAGAGAAAGAGTCTGTAATGTTCCATGGTATTTTCCGTGGAATCAGTTGAAAAATACAAGTAATGTAAAAATGGGAATATATAACTGCTAATTCAGTTAAATGCTAGGAATTAAATTGCTAATTTAGTAAAACTATCACAATCAAATAGATCGCCAGCTAATGAAATTCAAGTGGTAATCAATGGAACTAGGACAATGTAGCAGCTAAGGATCTGGTCATATGATTTTAAACCAAGAACAATTTTGATTTCTCAAATGAGGCTGAACAWACAAAGTACTGAGCTAGAAGCTGCTCTGTACAACTAATCATCAATAACAAGTGGACTGAGTTCTGCAAGGTACAAGTCTAACTCACCAGGATTCTCTCCGTCTGCATTTGTAGTGCTATCAGCACAGCTAAGATGAGCCTTCCTCTGCATACCATGAGAGGCCACTGTCAGGTACTTCAGAGCCATTCAATGGAAGTAGAAATAGCTTATTTAATGGAGAATATTATCAGCAATTAGGCTGTTTTGCAAATACAAATCTGAAGAAGTTTCAACATTTTTTTTTGGCTAACAAATGACTGGTGGTTTTGAGGACAACAGGACCCTTGATTAGTAGATCACAGAATCGTAGAATGTTTAAGGTTGGAAGAGACCTCTAGGGATCACTTAGTCCAAGCCCCCTGCTCCAGCAGGGACTCCCAGAGCGCAGGGCACAGGGTGGCATAGAATCATAGAATCATAGAATGCCGAAGGTTGGAAGGGACCTCAGAGGTCATCGAGTCCAACCCCCATGCTCACRCAGGGTCACCTAGAGCACGTGGCACAGGGCTGCATCCAAGCGGGTTTTAAAGATCTCCAAAGAAGGAGACTCCACAACCTCTCTGGGCAGCCTGTTCCAGTGCTTTGTCACCCTCACAGTGAAGAAATGCTTCCTTAAGTTCYTGTGGAACTTCCGATGCTTCAGTTTGAAGCCATTTCCTCTAGTCCTATCCCTGCCCACCACTGAAAAGAGGCCGCCCCCCTCCTCCTCACTGCCTCCCTTGAGGTATTTATACACGSTGATCAGGTYCCCCCTCAGCCTCCTCTTCTCCAGGCTGAACAGRCCCAGCTCTCTCAGSCTWTGCTCATAKGGCAGATGTTCCAGGCCYCTGATCATCCTCATAGCCCTGCGCTGGACTCTCTCCAGCAGCTCCACATCACTCTTGTACTGGGGAGTCCAATCCAGGCTCTTGTACTGGGGAGCCCGGCATCCAGGCCGGTTTTGAAGACCTCCAGAGAAGGAGACTCTACAGTCTTTCTAGGCAGCCTGTTCCAGGCCTCTGTCACCCTCACAGGAAAGAAGTTCTTCCTTGCAGATGGAACTTCCTATGTTCCAGCTTATACCCATTGCTCCTTGTCCTGCCACTGGCCACCAGAGAGAAAAGTYTGGCCCCTTCCTCCCTACATTTTCCCCTCAGGTTCTTGCACGTGTTAATGAGATCCCCTCTCAGCCTGCTCTTCTCCAGGCTAAAGAGTCACAGCTCACTCAGTCYTTCTTCATACRAAGGATGCTCCAGTCCCTTAATCATCTTTGTTGCCCTCCGCTGGACCCTCTATAGAAGCTCCACATCCCTCTTATACTGGAGAGCCCAGAACTGCGCCCAATGCTCCAAGTGCAACCTCACCAGAGCTGAGTAGATGCCATAGAGTGCTGCACTATGGAATATTCATATGGGATTTACTTCTTCAGCTGAATGAGTTTAATTATACTCTCCAACTAGTTGTGTTTTATGAGAATTTATCAAGATTAATTATCGTGATTGTAAAWAATTTAACTTTGAATACATGAATGCATAGTGACTTCTTGAAATTCACACAGTAATAAATGCAGGGGGTCAATGCCAATTTTTGTTTGTATATTTGGAGCATTCATCAGTCACGTTACTGACATGTAGTCAGTCCTCTAAAACACAACACAGCAAGTTCAGTTAAATTCAGAATGACAGCGTGAAAAGAAAGTTGGCAGAACACAGGGTCCTGTTGCTAAGCAATGCTTGGCAATACAAGACATGCACATTATGGTGCTTGTGATGACACCATGAGGAGAGGAGATGTTTTCAATTTAATGAAAATCCATCATTTCAGAGGACATGGGGAGGAGTGGTAGCAAACAGGGTGAATGGATGGAAGACATGTCTATAGGGACCCAAATTTTGCTATTAGTTACATCAGAATGAATACTTTAACCTCATCAGAGAAGCTCTTTAACCTCATCAGAGAAACTTAACCATGAGCTCACTGTGAAATATTTTAGACACTGTATTGGAAAAGAGTTTGTTAGGTTTTGTGGCAAAAAAAAACAGTCCATCTCTTCAGCTATGCTTCTAACCTGTTGCTTTGTCATCTGAAGTCGATGTGAAAACCAYAGATAATGCAGCATGGCTGTGGACTTTGCAGATGGTGTTCTGCTTTTTTTTTTATGCTACCTCAGCCCTCCCAGCAGGATCCATCTTTGTACTGGACCCATCAGGTTGATTCTGTGGTTCCCCATCTCCCTATCCTYCCCGTTAACACATAGTTTCTCCCTTCAGCCTAAGGTTATTACCAACAAAGGTCAGCAAGTTCTGGGGCTGTGAAAACAGGTGGATCAAGAGGATGTAGAAAGGAAACTTCTACTTGTTGAGGATTCCCCACCACCTTCTGAGTCTGATGTGTGGGTTCTGCCAGTCCTTACCTCTGTGTTCCACTAATGCTACACCTGTGTTTGGTCAGGCATCTTCCATGTGATTCTAAGTCCAGCCCTACTTGATACCTCTCACTAATAGCTCAGAATGGTATTCTAGCATTCTGAGACCTTGTCCCTCTCTCTCTCTCCACCATTCTACTGGGATGTTGGCATTATGTTTTCTAAAGTGGCTAGTATTTTGCTGTCACCTTGAACCTGCCAACTACTTCAGAGTTCACAATAGGAACACCCAAATTTATTTCACCTCTGCAAATTTTGGTCATATGCAACTAGTTCCTGTTTAATTATGTATAAAAGAAACCTAGAATATACCTCTAAATATATTCCAATTTGCCTTTTGAGAGAAAATTTCATAGTGCTTTACCTGCATTTTTTTCTGTGCCCTCATTTTCGCTGGAGGCAAAACTGAGCACTTTTAAATAGGAATGGGACAGTGATCTGGATGACTGCAAAACTACTCTATGTTGTGATAGGATTTTAACCTATATATCCTGCATGATAGGATTACAAAAACTGGGAGGAGAAATTAGGATGAGAAAGATAGTTGTGAGGAAAAGACTTGCCAATTGTCAAATCTGTGTCTGCAAATGGTAGATGGCATTTCTATTGTGAAGATTTTACTTGAATCATGGTCAAATGAGCATGAAAAGCAGCTATTTGAACACCTAAGGAAACTCGACACCCACAAATCCATTGATCCTGATGGGATGCACCCCAGAGTGTTGTGTGAACTGGCGGATGTCATAGCTAAGCTGCTCACCATCATCTTTGGAAGGCCGTGGAGAATGGGGGAGGTGTCGGAGGACTGGAAGAAAGCCAATGTCACACTGGTCTTCAAAGAAAGACCTGGGCAACTAGAGGCTGGTGAGCCTCACCTCCATCCCTGGAAAAGTGATGGAAAAGCTCATCCTGGCTGCTATCTCCAGACACGTGGAGGAGAAGAAGGTGCTCAGGAGTAGCCAGCATGGATTCACCAAGAGGAAATCATGCTTCACTATCATGCCTGATAGCCTTCTATGATGTGTGACTGACTGGATAGATGAGGTCAGAGAGGTGGATGTCGTCTATCTGGACTTGAGCAAAACTTTTGACACTGTCCCTCACAACATCCTTCTGAGCAAGGTTTGGAAGTGTGGGATAGATGAGTGGATGGTGAAGTGGGTTAGGAATTGGCTCCTTAGGAAATGTCAAATCTCAGAGGGTGGTGATCAGTGGTGCAGAGCCTGGTTGGAGACCAGTTAGTGGTGTTCCCCAGGGGTCAGTCCTCAGTCCGGTCCTGTTCAACTTATTCATTAATGACCTGGGTGAAGGCATGGAGTGCTCCCATCAGCATCAAGTTTGCTGATGATACCAAATTGGGAGGAATAGCTGATAGCCCTGAGGTCTGTGCTGCCATCCAGAGGGACCTGGACAGACTGGACGACTGGGCAGCTAGAAACCTCATGAAGCTCAAAAAGGGAAAGTACAGGGTCCTGCACTTGAGGAGGAATAACCCTGGACACCAGTACAGAGTAGGGGTGGACCAGATGGAGAGCAGCCCCACAGAGATGGACCTCGGTGTTGTGGTGGATGACAAGATGACCATGAGGAAGCAGTGTGCCCTGGTGGCCAAGAAGACCAACGGGATCCTGGGGTGCATTAAGAAAAGCGTCTCCAGCAGGTCGAAGGAGGTGATCATCCCCCTCTACTGGTGGCCCTGGTGAGGCCACATCTGGAGTGGTGTGTCCAGTTCTGGGCTCCCCAGGACAAGAGGGATGTGGAACTGCTGGAGAGAGTCCAGTGCAGGGCTATGAGGATGATCAGGGGCCTGGAACATCTGTCCTATGAGGAAAGGCTGAGAGAGCTGGGCCTGTTCAGCCTGGAGAAGAGGAGGCTGAGGGGGGACCTGATCAGTGTGTATAAATACCTCAAGGGAGGCAGTGAGGAGGAGGCGGCCAGCCTCTTTTCAGGGGTGGCCAGKGATAGGACTAGAGGAAATGGCTTCAAACTGAAGCATCGGAAGTTCCACAGGAACTTAAGGAAGCATTTCTTCACTGTGAGGGTGACAAAGCACTGGAACAGGCTGCCCAGAGAGGTTGTGGAGTCTCCTTCTTTGGAGATCTTTAAAACCCGCTTGGATGCAGCCCTGTGCCACGTGCTCTAGGTGACCCTGCGTGAGCAGGGGGGTTAGACTCGATGACCTCTGAGGTCCCTTCCAACCTTCRGCATTCTATGATTCTATTCTATGATTCTGTATCCCACCCCAATCACACATACCAAGCATTCTTTTCAATTCTTTTTGAAGATTGAAATCCCTTTCAATTCTTGGCTCTTCATTACTTACAGCAGGTTAACCAGGGAGATTTTGTGGCTTATATGTTGTTACATTTCTACAGAGCTAATGAAGTCACATCACAACAGGGAGTAAGTATTCCTAAAATGGAACAAACATTTTTTTTTTTTWWWWAAAAAGGTGACTGTGGAATGAGTTTTGGCTAATTAATTTTAACACAAAGTAAAATTACTGCCTTTAATACTAGATGTGCTATGACACTATGTTATTAAGAGCCATGGTAATGATTTTCAAAACAAGCTAAGAAGGTACTTTACTTTCTGCATGGGACTGCTTTTGAACTAGTCACAACAAAAGAATTATTTTTTCCTATGTTTCTATGGAGAGAGAACATACCTCAGAAATACGATTACTATTCAAAGTTATCTTTAAAGAAATTAATAATGAACATGCAGAGAGATGTTTCACTATTATTTTGACAGCTAAATAAGGAATATAGTAAAATGAAGATGATTTGATTGCAATTTTTATGCCTCTTTAGCTTGCTATAAAATAGAGGAAAGAAATTTGACTCATTTATTTTATAATCAATTTTCTTGTGATTACTGTCTCTGAAGAGCATCTCATGAGAACGATGGAGAGATTCTGTGTTCATACATTGTTTTACAATAACATCTCATTTATTGGATAAAAATCACAATCCAAAGGTAGCAAACTCCAATCTGAACAGACATATTTTCATAAGATTCTGTTTTCTTTTTCTTTCAGAGATAAATGTGCAATTTTTTCACTTCCAGGTACTCTCCCCTTATCTCTGTTCATCTACTAACACCATTCTCTGTCTTTTATCAGACTCCTTTTCATGTGTTCTATCATAGCCTTTTTTTCCCCTCTGAAATACGTCACTTAATGTACTGTACAAGTATCTTCTATTCATTCTTTCAAAACCTGATACAGCTTGTACTACATAATTAACATATCATTGTTAAAATGAGACAGAAAAAAGAGAGAGAGTAGAATAGAAGAAAAAGAGATTCATCCCCGAATAAAGCTGGAAAACTTTGGCAGTTTTTCACCTCCRTATATTAATTGTAAGTAAACTAAAGTTTCTTTTACATTCAGGATAATACTTACTGATTGTTAGGAATGACCAAATGAAAAATTATGTAGTCACAGAAATGTGGGCTGTTCCATGGAGAAGCCAATTAACAGAACTTAATCTGTATGTAAAGAAATAGTAGTTTCATAGGAGTTTTTCTGGGTAGGATCTGACTTGGTTATGCCCAGCTTAGTTATCTGGTAAAACTGCATAAAGTGCCAAAGTTCACAATATTGTTCACAATATTGTCTTGTTCAATTATAACCAAAAAGTAAATATGGAATCGAGAGCGCTATATCTACTTAAGATCAAGCACACACCTACATTATGTGAATAAGGTATGCTTTTGGATGCATTTGAAGGTACCTCCACTAAACTAAATTGACAGTTTCTTAATGAGGAATAATGCATCTTGAGACACTGAAAATGAAGGCTTATGGGAGTGGGGCAGAAATGGCAAGGAAAAAAAAATCTGCCTTTCCCGGTCTGAACTTCCTCATCTCTGAGAAGAAGTCTATTCTTACTAGATAGATCTTACTAGATAACTTTCTCTGCTGAGGGAAACTGTATCTGTATTTTAAATAGAGGGGTGCAGGAAAAACGAGATATTGAATAAGAGCCACCTTCATAAGCAATGACACTGTATAACTATATTAAATGTCATAATTTTAAGGCTAATTCCATTATAAATAAATAAATAAATAAATTCCTCCCTGGACTGCTCCTACTTCTCAAACCTATCAACCAACTAGCTAGAAAAAAAACCTCAGACAAAAAGTGAAATAGCTCAGAATCATGGCAAAAGAACTCTCCCTACTTTCAACCAAATCATTTTAGGCTAAAAGAGAAGAGGAGAAAACCATGAAGAACAGAAGTAAATATAAAACAAAAGAAGAGCAACCAAACTCAGAAATCAATTGYATATTTACATGTCTTCACATAATCTGTGAAATTTCAGATCAGTTTTAAGTGGAATCTTATTTTAGGATAACAGAAAAAGTTTGAYTTCAAACTTCCCTGAGATCACAATCTCAAGAAATTCTGAATCCAATCTGTTGAACAGGTCATTTAGGTGATTACTGAGTTTGGCCTGAGCCTTACAGACAGTGAATAAGGACATTGTCTGAATAAAAGTAGTGACACTTCCAGCTTATTATAACAGAAATTATCCCCAATAAAACAACAACAAAAAACCCCGAAATAATCCCCCCCGTATTCTGAAATTTTAGGCAGCATTGCCAAAGGCTATGTAAATGTCCTAGCTTTGGTCAAAGTTCTTCAAGACAAAATAAATTATTTCGCCTCCGTGTTAAAAGTGGAAAAAAAAATCTGGTTAACAGTTTTATTCACTTATTTTAAAGAAAAGCACTATTTGTTCTTCCTCATATAGTGTTCCAAATCAAGGCATAGCTAAACTCAGCTACTATATTTTGTTCTGMTTAGTGGATGAAAATGCTAATATTGTTCTTTAGGCCCATTCTGTAGCAGACTAAGCATATTGTGCATAATCCAGATACTTAGCTGGGATGAGTCTTCCTCAYAGATTGAAGTTTCCAGGAAAACAAGCTGTGCCTGTTGATGGAGAAATACAATCCTCTGTTATAAAACATTTCTAGCTGATGCTTTCTCTGTCAGTGAAGGTGGCTGAAGTCACAGTTGTTGGAAGATTCTGATGCTTAGAAATGCACATCCTAGAATACATTAGGAGAAGGGCCAGGATTCAACATCACTAATGAGAAAGTGCCTTCAYATCTCTCTAAATCAATAACATGCAAAGGAGCAGATGTAAATCCAGTTTAGTACATAGACAAAATATGCCACCAGTGACAATGAAAAGCATTCAATAGATTTATGCAAATAGAAAGACCATCATCAAGTATCAAGATCATCTTGGCTAAACAACCAGGTCAAAAAGCTATCTGGGTCTTACTATAATGACTAAATCACTCCTGTAYTTTTCTGGATACTTGTAGAGGAATTCATTTATAACATTTACACAGAAAATGGGCAGAACTACCAAAGAACTCTATGAAAGTCTAATGAATTTATTTGTATCATATGTGATAGAGGGGCTAATCCTAGCAAAAATGACCAGCCTTTTCATCTTAGTGTCATGTACACCTACCATTATTCAGAAGGGAAGTATGTCTACCTATTATACCAATAATCATGCAGTGAAGCATCTGAATAACAGATGTTTCATCATCAAAAAATGTGAAAGAAGTGCCAGGTAAGGCCAGGTTAATAATCAAACCCCAATATAATTGGCTTTTATAGGGAATGAAGTGGAAAGCCACATGAAAGCAGTAACTGGTTCAGCCTGCAGCAACTTGCCTCCTAAAAGGATTAGGTGGTAGACAGAACATCACACCAAAGCTTTGCTCCTTCCCCTAGCTCCCACTGGCAGCTCAAAATTACTTCAAGATGTTGTTTTTGAAACTTTAACGAATCCTTTCCTGTGCCCCTCAAGGCAGCTGGGATTAATGGAGATGCTGCAGCTGGGGAAGCCCAACGGGAAAGCTGTGCCACACAGGACACAGCACCCTCAGCCATGGAAATGCTTAATTCCAGAGCTCAAGGCGTATTTGTAGTTTGCCACTATTCAACAAAATGGCATCTTTGTTCACCTTGTAATAGYCATGTTTGTTTATAAAAGGGCTTGGGAGTGTTTTGTCTAGAGGTAATCAAAGGCATAAATGGGCATAAAAAAGTGAGGGAGTGGAAGGTACAGATTGCCTAAGTGGTTACATGTGCTGCTGAGAACCCATCATGAAGAAACTGTTCCAAACACTAGCCTGAACTAGATTAGCTAAACAACCTYGCTTTGATTGCAGAGTTAGAAACATCCCGGCCATACATGTTTGTTAACCAAAAAKCAGGCAGTGCAAACCATGGTTCTCCTTTGGCAATGGAGTTGTTCTTTGTCAAGGGAACACAGACACCTACGCTTCTCACTCTCTGCTCTTAAGCTTCACGGGARGTATAACTACCTCTGCTTCTGTTAGCTTGGAATGAATTACAAAGACAATTTCTCCTCAAACAACTGGCAGACATGAAGAATTTGGAGTGTGGAATGAAAAAACATTCTTTTAATTTATTTCTCTAGTATTTTAACAAAACCTCTCGCCACCAGCAGGGAAGAATTAAAATTCTGGGTTAGTGAGGGTGGAATGGAATTTGGAAGGAATAAACAAAAACAATCCTGGGCATGTTACCAATAGAGTTCATAAAGAGAATGTCACAGGAATAAGTGTGTGTCAAAAAAGAAGAGTTTAAAAACAAACGGTTTTAGCTCTTGCTGTCCTGAAGATATGAATAAAGAGAAGCATCTCCATCTTGTTAAGTGAATTTGCAGACATTGAACAAGACTTTTAAAGAGCCTGTCTCATAATGAMAAAGGTGAGAATACCTCTGTAGCTRGCAAAACACAATCCTTTTTAAGGTAATAACTTGCTTTTAACAAAAGAACTGTTGAACTCCCTTTCCTATGACATCATCAAGCCCAGCAGAAGCCAAAACTTATCTAATTACACATGGCAAATGTAAAAAATTAAAAAGTAAATAATAATAATAAAAAAAATAAAAAATTAAAAAAGTAAGCTAAAAAAAGAAGAGAAAGTATAACATGGAGCCAAAGGGGAACAGACCCTGTGAAGCTGGCCAAAAGCTAGATGTGGTATTTAGGGATTTAAGGTTTTAGGATTTAAGAAGTATGAGTGGCTATTTATTCTAATAAGTCAATGTTAGGATGATGTTTTTATGTGCCTTTTCACAGAGATGAATTTCCTGCAGAAAAAAAAAATCAAACAAACAAATGAAAAAAATCCAACAAAAATAACAAAAAGAACCTCAAATCCCCAAATGAAAACAAAACAAAGAAATTGTCAATATGTAAATCATTAAAGCTGAGTAAAAAAAGAAGCAAATACAGTATGTGCTTTATTTTGTTAGGGACCAATCACTATTAAAATAAATCTGAAAGACAGACAGATGTGTCAGCAATTAATAGATAAGAGCTTTCTTTGAGAATTCACAGAAGTGTGGATTGGAGTATGATCCAATGGATTTGGATGATACTGCAAGTATCTGTAAGGAAAAACATAAGATCATTCATCCCATCCTCCAGGGCATCAAATGCTCAAAGCAGTCTTCAGCAGTATGGGGAATACTAACACCATCAGTAAAGGAACACTAGATACATGGGAGGATTAGTTGCCAAGAAGACATTTCCCTTAGTAGACATAAACAATCATTGATTTCTGATGCTCTACAACCCTAGCTGACAGACTGTGGTTGAAGAAATCATAATCTAGAAATGACAAAGATCACTACAGAATTTTGCATATGATATTTTTCATTGAAATCTTCTTCCACGGCTAAGTAAACTAGTCCTGTGCCTCAAGATGAAAGTAGGATAAAAATAATTGCTTGTTTAGGAAGTTTRATATGTGTGTCTCATGAAGTCTAGAACTCTAGAGAACTGATGATTGAAGATGATCCAATGATGATTGCGGGGTGGTCCAGGGTGCTAGCCAAAAAGCTGGATTTAATTGTCATCTTGCCATATGATATTATGTGATATTTAATCTTGTTGGATCTCCATTCCTTTTATGTAAATGTGAGAGTTTTTTGTACTACCATAACAGAGAGTTTGTGAAGATTAAAATCAGGAATTATTATGGGCTACTTCAATATTGTAGTAGAGGAGAATATACAAGGATCAAAAGCTGATCTTCACAAAAATAGTCAAATAGATRGTGGTACCTAAAATTTGAGAGAAAATAAAGACTTTTGAGTCATTAGTGGTCCAAATATAAACAACAGAAATGATTACAGTTGTRGATAAAACAGTATATTTACAAGTTGCCCTTCTGTCATCTCAAAAATAACTTCAGAAAAAAAAACATAGATATCTGGTCCCTAATAATACTGCTTTTAAAAAACAATAAAATGATAAAATGTAGAATACAAGCAACTATATAACATTAGAAAAACAGAAAGCCCAGGTGATGTCTGGAATGAAACCTTTGGACATGTSAGGAACTTGGCTGTCAGTCTAAAATCTAATGTAAGTGTCCAAGGCTTAATGTTTACAGCATTTCCTTGAACTTATTCTTTTAACATACTCCATTAGAAAGCAACGAATCATAGATTAAAATCCAATTATACTTCCTATGGATCCTATTATGATTCTTCAGTTCCAATATCTTAAGCTGAGATATTAATATTTCTGCACCATCCACACACAGTACACACAGCAAAGTTGAGGAATGTCGTGTAATCAAATCTCCAAATAGTAGGGAATATGACTGACCACATACTGGTGGTGAGTTTGSCTCAATCCATGGTATTTCTTTTTATCATGCAGTATATTAAGCCGTAATATCTCTTTCAAGGGAGCAKCTACAGGATTGAAGAATTTGTTATGTACAGTCTGTTCTTTTCAACTGTCCCACAAACTGTCTCAGTTTTAACCACTCTGTATGTGCATGCTGAGCCTGAGGAAGGTCTCTCTCATCCTTAGAATTCACAGCCTCCTCCAGGAACAGCACCCCCAGTTCTGTGTTGCCACCTCTGCTATGTGGGCAGGCAAATAGTATGTGGCATGTGGTCCACCTCAAGCAAAGCCTTCCACCAGTCTAGAATTAAATAGTATTACTTAATTCTTTCCACACACACCATCTTCAGGCAGACTAATGATCTGAGGCTGCTGGTTTCATAGTGTAAGGAGAGACACAGCTTCTTCTAACACAGTAACCACTTGGTTATACTCAGAGCAGTGCCTTTCAAGATCCTAAACCTCTTAGAGCCCTCTAAGTGACTCTCTTTGAAGTCCTCACTATTCTTGGTAGCAAGCCTATCAGTTTAAATACTGAAAAAAAAAAATCAAGAATAATTAATAAGAATAASAATAATTAAGATAGGGTGGTAGGTTGTGTGACTAGAATCCAACTGAAATAAAAATTGCTATTAACTAKATTTGATTGTTGATGTAAAGTTGAGAGCCTACCTATAGAGTCCACTCATATTTTTGTGGAAACAAGGCCTCATGGCCAAACAGCAGTTGAAACTATTCAAGTGGATTATTTTGCTTCTTCAAATGTCATTTGCAGTCTTAACTAAATATAATTCTCTGTACTTCCTGGACTGAACTGTAGAATGAGTTGCTGGGCACTGCTTTGGAGCTACCAGTTTTCATCTCAGCAAGTGATGAATTTGAGTCCAGGCCAAGAATTGTATGGATGAAAGCCTGGCCAAATTCCAAGGCTGTAATGCAGCCTTTTATAGTCCTTCCTTCTCAGATCTAAATATAGATTGGTTTCACAGTTAGGTTCCATGTTGTTCTGCATGGGTCAGTGCCCCATTTCTTCAAAAGTCCATGCAAAGCCCTAGCTTATTCAAAGGATGATCAATCTTGAAGACACTACCTGAGAGAGGAGAAAGTGAGTGGCTTCTTGAAGAATGCAGTTAGACTCAGAACAAGAAAGGAAGCAAGACATGAGGTAATGAGTTTGGGAAAGGGTGATCAGAAGTATTAATTAGTAAAAGTGCATAGATACTTTGCAATTGGAAAATTTCACTGTAATTGCTTGGCATAGTGCATTTTTAAAATGCAGGCAGTTAAACCCTGAGTAGTGGTAGGAGAATGTACAAGGAATTAATAAGGGAAAACTAGTAGGAGAATAAGTGGAATATTCCTTCCCAGAGAAGGGTGTAAAACTTTCCATGAGTTTCCAGAGCCCTGGAACAAGCTGCCCAGGGAGGTTGTGATGTCTCTTTCTCTAGATATCTTCAAAATCTGACTGGATGCAACCGTGTACAAAATGCTCTAGGTAGCCCTGCTGCTGCAAGGAAGTTGGACTAGACAATCTCCAGAGGTCTCTTCTAACCTTAGTCATTCTATGATTCTCTGAATCTGTGAAATCCACATGAGTTGAGACTTCCAAGCCAAATTGGCTTAGTATTTCCAGAGATATGGAATACTCTTATTTCTCTTYAGTGAGAGATATTTGAAGATTGCTAGTGATCAGTTAAACATATAAAGACCTAGCTTCTTGATATAAATCATGGAAATATGCATATCTAGTTGTAATTTGCATAAATAATAAACGTCATCATCTAGTTTGTACTGAATTAAGAAGGTATGTACTTTTATGCCTTTTTTTTAAATACAAAAATGGTCCAATGCTAATAATAATGGACAAGATGCAGGTCTTTGATTGCAGCTGAGTGCTTATTTCATAGAATAGAAAAACATACATCTAGTCATAAAAAAAGGGAAATTAACTGAAAACTTTTAAAGTCATAGCCTCCAAAGACATACAAAGAAAGATGGAGTTAGAAAACTGACTCAAATATTTTAATTGAAGAAGACTTCCATTTGTGCAAAGTCTTTAAGGCACTTTAAATAGCTCTTTGCCTAATATGAATTTTTGTTTATAGATATTATAGATATTTTGTTTATAGATATTATATAGAGATTTCTGCCCAGCTTTAATGTCAGGTGATTTCCTTTGGGAAACTGGGCAGCCAGCTACATAGACACAGACTTTTAGAACTTAGAGTGAGATATTTTGAATATAAGAGTTAGATTCATGATGTTAATTCATATTAATATTATTTAAAATTTGCATAATATTTACTTGTGCAGAAATTAGGGATGAAATTAATTTGCTTTCTTCATCTTAATTTCTCACCCATCATACATTTTCCATTACCTTCAGTTTGCACAACCTCATCTGCAGCTGATATGAGTTTGRTGTCAAATCTATTTGGAAATTTTTGGAAGAAATCTATGCTGCCACAGCCATTATAGAGCCTTTTAAATGGCTGCAGCTTTATGACACAAATTTTTAGCCCAAGTGACTTTTTAGCCACAAAGCCTGAACAACTGTAATAATTTTTTAAATCAAATGCAGCAGCAAAATGTTAGAGTGCTCTGACAGAAATATAGGCAAATAATAGGAAGAGAACTAGTATTGGTTAACACAAAATTAGTATGAGATTGCTGAACTGCAAAATGTAACAAATGTATTCCATTGTACCATTTGCTGTGAAGCTTGTATACAATTTATAGGCTTTTTAAAGTGCTTTGAAGTTCCTGGTCAACTTAACAGAGGGTTGATACTTTTACCCTGGGGCATCAATTATACAACCACTATGCTTGTCTGGCTTGGGATGTAAAAGCTAGCAGAAAAAAAGAAATGATTTATTCTGTGATTTTTACCAGTCACCTCAGCTTGGGTGTCACTGTGAAAGGCAACATTAGCTTTATAACAATACTTATTCCAACTGGAATTTGCCTGTGTCCAAGTAACTGGTCAACTGACATGTAACTCTCGGCCTCATATTTCCATGTGAAAAGGCTTATTTCAGATCAGGCAGTTGAGTTTTGACACCTAGCATGACAAGAAAAGTCTGCTCCTGGATGACTCAGTTACTGCTTATTTTCCTCTGCATCCTGTGATGACATTGACATCAATTATCTTGACATCCTTCTTGGCCTCAGCCCTGATTTTGCAGGGAAGCTGTGCTGCTGAAGGACTGCACTGACAATTGTGATTCATTCATGGCCTATACTGACACAATTTTATCCTTCCTCCACAGCCCCTGTGTGTTTTAGAGGATGGTGGCAGCCCTTTGATGCCTGTTTTTACAWCAAAACTGCTTCCTGCCTACTGAGCAATAGTAAGTGCTCCTGAATGTTCAAAGGCAAAGGCTGATTCATGCCCCATGCACACCAACGTGAACCTCAAGTGCACGACAAAACCTCACACCCAGTTTACAGGTGATCTTTCATAAGGCGAAAATGAGAGCAAATGAATAAAACACTCTCCCATCTGCTTGGATCCCTGTGGGTGTCCGCTCCAAACTTTGTTCTCATGACCTGTATTCCTTCCCATTTAAGTGCCTAATTCAGCTTGCACTGAAGTCAATGGAGAGACTCCTGTTGAGTTTGACTGAACATAGATCAAGCTCTTATGCTACAATAAATCAAAAGTGCAAGGCTTATTTATTGCTGTTGTGAGCACCATAGCAAAAGGCTGTGTCAGCAGTCCTGCTAAAACCTAACATATTACATGGCTTATAAATTTACCACAAAGATTGTCTGCAGACCAAAACTTGGCAACAATGCATATGACTTCGGTGAGCATTCAATTCTCTGTTTTTGCAAAATGCAAAATAATTTGGTGTACCTATTTTTAAGTTTATAGCTGCAGCAAAATGAACAGTGGTTTCTAGCAAATTCCTTTATTTTTCCTTTTTCTCCTTTCTATCAATGTGAACCATGAGATTTTCTTAGATTTTAACACGGCAGGCCTGTAACTCCTTTTTCATTCAAATGAAAATGAAGAGGAATGAGACAATTGTCTACAAGAAAAGTTGCCTGGCTGAACAACCCATTTGGTTCCTCATGAAAGAGTTCATGAGACTTTTTAAGGTGCAGTTAGGGAAACAAATCTTTCTGTGCTCTCAGCACTACTCATACTTTTTGTCTGTGGGAATATATTTCCCACTTTGTCTACCTTCAGAAACACAGTCAGGCTATGACTAAGATATTTCATGCGTGAATAGAACTGTATAATTCTGCCCTGATCATATGCTTTGATGAAGTATTTGGGAAGAGTAATCATAATTTGATGATATTGGTTCAATATTCCCTTTCATTTTTAGAGGAAAACATATGAACTACATTCCCTTGTCTCCTAACATTTCATTTCATATCACAGCTCAGGCTATGATATTGACAGGGTTTGATTATTTTCTTTTCTTTGGTCCCCTGTGAAAGCTTTTGTCATTTTTATTTTGTTTTATTTCTTGCCTTGTCTTTTCCTATAGTAAATTATTAGACAATATGCACAAAAAAAAAAAAAAA
>NW_020455016.1:1552566-1561183 GCF_003342845.1 Nothoprocta perdicaria
CTTCCTTCCTTCCTTCCTTCCTTCCTTCCTTCCTTCCTTCCTTCCTTCCTTCCTTCCTTCCTTCCTTCCTTCCTTCCTTCCTTCCTTTTTCTTTCCTTTGAAATGAAGATGGTTTATGAACTTGTCTCATTCTGACATTTAGAATTGTGATGAATGCTGTCATTACTACTGAGAATAACTGAGAGAGAAGTTCTCCATTAGCTATCTAGCCTTCGTATTCCCTGGTCTTTTCATGCTATTTGATTAAAAATTACCATTATGAATATGAATGCTGTTATTTCCTTTTAAAAAGATTATTGTTGTGCCTGTTTTTCATGTGTATTGACCTTCTCCTTCCTACGTGACAGTGACTTCATTCGCATATAATAATCGCATTGAGATATAAAAGGGGCCCATGAAATTAGGTCCTGCAAAAGAAGAAAAAGGACTGTGGCTTAGCAATAAAGAATATTTCCCCTTCCCAACAGTTTAATTTTAAGGATTTCTTGATCATGTTTTTGTTTTGTTTTGATTAATGCAACATAATACTCAGTAAAGTTATTCCCCTGAAAATCTGAAAAAACAGCTAATGTGGAAATTATTTGTAGCAATGGGTCTTTCTTCCTTACTATTCRTGTTTTATTCTGATATGGGATGTATGTGCCACTTATAAGAGTTCATTTTTGTGCAGTTTCTCCAGTGAGCTCTTTTTCTTTTTTTTTTTCATGCATCTCTAACTTATTTCAAACAATACAAGCAGATAAAGAACAAAGCGATATAATAATACCAGAATTTTACTAAAACTTTTTATTAGCTTGATAACCAGAATAACTCAGAAAAGAAATGCTGTGACTTTGAATTTCAAGATTCATTCAGAAATTCACATTGAAAGTTTCTCAACTGTTCTCATTATCATTGAAGAATGCATACACGTGTCTTCCTACTAATTCATAACCAAGGTTTGCCAGCTAGTCAAAGCATGAACCAAGCTTAATGCAATTTTAACAAGCTTGAAAACAGGGCAAGATTTGCTCCAAGTATTTTTATTTTGGAATAGAGCTGTATGATTGGGTGCATAATGTTTCAAGTAGCAATCCAATATCAACTTCTCTTTCAAAACAGATGAAAAAAGACTTTCTGTTAGTGGAGATGGTAATTAACATAGTAATCCACATAAAAATTGTCCAGCTTTATTTTATGTTTTCTTGGGCTTACATGGCTGGCTTGGAAGCTGCATCTGGAAGAAAATCAAATATGGACTTTCTACACTGATGGCTCATCAGTTCCCTCTCCTTGGTTATTTTAAGTTTTTTTTCCTATACCACTTTAAAGTGAAAATTGGAAAGACAGACAAGAAATTAAGAAAACTGTACAAAAACACCTATCCCTATTTTTTCCTGCTATTTGTTTATTTATGTATTATTCATTTATTTCAATTTCACAAGCCAGCAAACAGTGTTTAAGGCTGTATTATGAAGACTGGAGGACTGTTGTGCAGTTAAAACCCAGGAAATGTCAAAGAAAAGGCTTCTGTTATAAATGCAGTGGAGTGGGAAAACACAGAAAGTCTACTCTTTATGCCACATATATTAGTTTTAGAATAATTAATTGATTCATTTGATCAATTTTTTATAACATCAAAAATATGTATTCATTAAGTGTGTCCAGAATAAAAACTTGAGCACAAAATGCTCCTCAATCTTAAAGTATAGTTCTGCTTGATTTGATTTTAGTTTTCATTAGGTAAGCTTATAGTTTTTTCTTACTTGCTATATAGGCATTTTTTTTTTCTGTCCTAAAAATTAAAACAAAATGATCTTCAAAGAGACAACATTCTAGGAAAATATAGCCTCCAAAAAAATTAAATTCTGTAGTGATATAAATTGTTTACAGTGAGGGATTACGTTTGAAATAATCATGAAAACAGAAATATGGCAAGTACAAATATTTTATATTATAGAATAATAATTTAAAAATATAGACCAAGAGTCAGAGGTCATACGGTGATTTGCCAACTATATATAGCATGTGTGCATAGTTCAATATTCATATGCTTTCCTCTGTTAATATAAAAGCTTTACATTTTTTTTTATACTTGCTTATGCTAATCTGTGTTTTTAATAGGTCTAATGACCTGACACCATTCCACTCACCCAGTTTCTTCATGACTGCACGTATACCAAGAAATTAAATAGTATCATCAAATTTTGCTAGGCCCTGAAATTCAGTCCTCTATATTTTTAAAGTGTTAGAACAACCCCTGGCATGTTTTTGGCGTGATCCAACTTGTATTCATTCAGAATGTTTCTGAGAAGAGCTGAGTGTTACTAGAGGCCAAGGACAATTACCAGAAGACAGTTTGTTGTGGTTAAAGACTGTGCAAAATGTACTAGTAGAGATATAAGCAATGGGAATGCTCTGCCATGTAGTGTTAAGAATCCAGAGCTGGGATCCCAGAAAACATACAGTAAAAATCAGTCACCACTGCTGGAAGAAATAAAATTCAGTTTCTGGTAACACTTGAATATCCAAAGTCACTTAATTTAGAGCATTTGGAGCTAATCCTATTAAGACAGTATAATAGAAAGGAAAGGAAAATTTCTGTTTTGTTTACAAAGTAGATGACCATCTGACAAATGTTAATGTTAAAAATAACATATAAATATTAAAGTAAGCTCATAGAGAATTTTACTGATCAAAATCACTGTGTATTATTTGCTTCTCTTTTCTTTGAATTCAGACAAAGAATGTCTGAACTGAAGCTAATGAAGGTACAAAATGGTGAAATCAGAATGTTAGGATTTGGGATGACTGCGTCCATTTATATTGCTAAATAAAAGAGGATGTGATAGGAAACTCAAATATTGGAGCACTGATCCTCCTCACAAGTTACTTATCTCTTTCTTAGCTCTGTTCTGTTATAGATATGTTGAATCAGCTGTTTGAAACACGTGGTCTTTAGCTGGCATGGTCTTCAGCTCCGTGACTTGCATTGGCAAGATTTCGTGTTATACTTTCTTCCAGCACTGTCCTGTCAGGTCTTGCATCTTCTTCTGTGCTCTCAGACACTGTCCCCCCACACTGTTTTTACCAGTTTGAAGAAAACTTCCTGCACCGCAAAAGATTTCTCAGGACAAAGGYGCAACTAAGAGGTTAAGAGAAGGTCCAGGCATAAGTCATACATTGAAGATGTAGCTGTTCTCCTCTAGAGGGGTTAGCCCTAAGCAGTTGGAAAGTGAGTCAGTCCATAACAGTTAGCCTTGGGTCTCTGGATCAGCTTGACTTAGTAGCATGGACTGTTCCACCATTGGAAGAAATGTTCATGGCACTAGCACTGAGCCACATAAAATACGGCACACATCAGACTCAGAACAAGAGCAATGAGGAGTAGGGGAATGAAGGAAAGGTACACAAAAATGAATGGGACACATTTTTGGCGTGATCCAATGACATGTTTGCAGCAGAGGGATACTTCTTACATTGGCTAAGTGGAAATAAAGCAGCATAATTAAGGAAAAGAGTCACAGATAGAAGAGAGATTATGAATTCCTGAGCCCACAGTTAGCATAAATTATTTTTTCAGCATCATGAAGAGAATGTGGTAAGCAAATGCATGAATACAAGCATTTTATTGCTTTGTTTAGATCCTCATGTTTAAATCCACTAGTTTAAATAAAGATTTAGCTAGAGTTACATTTTGAGGTCTTTATGTGTCTGGTGACCATGTGTATCTGCTGTCACATGATCCCTGACCTTGCAGGTATGGGAACGGGAATGGGAATGCTTAAGCTGCTGGTAAATTGGCCTCTCGAAAGTATTGTGATGACCTAGGGCAGGTGTGCTCTGGCATCCCATTTATGTGGAAAGATTAAAAAAAAAAAAAAAAAAAAAGTAAGTGCCAAAACATGTGTCAGAGAGAGCAGATCAGAGACCTGCAGCCAAAGGAAGCTTCTGACCTCGTAATTCAAATGCAGCAGGGACAGTGAATTAGCATGAGTAGTATCCAGCAAATAGTACCTTATTAGATGTTTTTTAAAAAGAGTTTAAATAATTAACTCTTGAAATATTGTTTGTTATAATGACCTTAAAGATTACAAATATTTATTATTATGACTATAGATAGAAAAGCAATGTGCATGCAAAGTATCACTATTGTTCTAACTGTAATGAGGAAATGAAGCTAGAAGAGAGTACAAGTTGAGATTAAGAACTTTATAGAGCCAGTCTGAAGATCAACACAGAAAGAAGTAACTTTCAGTTTCTATCTAGGTTAAAGCCCACAGATTCAATAGGAAACAAAATCTATTGAAAATTATCATAAGATATCTCTCTAGTCTTGAAAATTTGGTGTCTAGTAAACATAAATACAAGAGAGAAATTCAGCARCAATAATAGTCTCTAAAAGTCATTGTTTCACATGTTCATCAGAAGGATGACAGTAAATTAAGAGTTTGGATTCTCAGGCTTAGATCTATACAAAGGGCTTTTTGTGTCTGCACAATTACTTCTGTCCAGAAATCATAATGAAAGCTGCACATACTTCCCAATATCAACACAGCCTCACAAAAGTTACCTTTGCCTAGATACAATCAGAACCCACCAGAAGACTCTAGAATATTCCCCACCAATTAGTGTCAGCTGTATTATTGCAATTACAATGGCTTGAACACTTTGGTACTTTCCAAAGACCTATTTATATACAGCAGTCTATTACTAAACTGACAACGGCAGCCCAAATTATGATACACTTACTCACTCTGGTACTATGTACCATGAGCACTTTGAATACAGCATTCATGATCTGGCCCATCACCCTTTAATTATAGGCGTTTTAGAAAAGACTGAGCATCAGAGTTCATTGCACTGTTTATAAAACATGAAAAAGCCAAATGTTACAAGGCTTCTGCTGCTTCAAAAAACAACTTTCCTTCCTTTTATGAACACTTCCTCTGTGCATTTTACACTGATCTGAGTGTATAAAAAGACAGCATTGTAGTAAGAGAAGTATCCAAAAATGAGAGGTAATCTTAGCCCTTGAATAAAAAAAAAAGTTAATTCAAACATCTGTTTTACAGTGTCTGTTCTGGAAATTAAATAAGATGTGTTTATTAATATTAGCAACAAAGCATTCTACAATTACAGCCTGTCATCCTACTGTAAAGCGTATTAGGTTACACTACAATAGCTATCATTGTGTGAGTTGAATACCCACTGAAACACAAAGAAATCTGTCTTGTCCTTTACACAGAAATGACTATATCAAAACACTAATCTACCTAAGCCAGCCTTTACCTGGTAAAATCCAGGAGGATGTACTTTATCCCTGTCTTTCCAGAAACYGTGTGTTAGAGCTTTTCTTTAAAATCTCTATTGCTAAAAATTGTCAGAAACAGGATATGAACCTAAAAGCAGCAGTGACTGGATTCAATAGCAGAAGTGGGATTTCCTCAGTGTAAAAAGGGGAAAGCTACTGAGATACATCAATTCCCCCTTGGGGGGATATGGGAAGAGTTTCCATGACCCTCACCTCAGGTAGCAGAGAAGGTCTCCAGCTTCCATGCAGGGGAGGYTTGAACCTTTTCTGGCTCTTTACCACTATTCTGGCTTTATTTTGCTGTTCTCGATACCATGCTGCTATATCATAATGCAAATTTTGTAAATCTCAACTATATAATTTTAGAAGTCACTGGGAATGTCAGTTCCCTGTCAGGCTTATTTGTATTTCCAAAGGAAAGCTGTTTCTGTGGGTTGGTAGTGCTTTTGTGCAGTATATATATATAGGCTACAGATTCCATACAACTAGTAAAATACATACATTCCCATTGCTGTTTTTTCCATAAAACYTACTTTTACCCTTAAGCCACTTACTCTTCCTTGCCACGATATTCTTGCTATCTCTAGATATTTCTATGGCCCTTTTCCCTTTGGTGTGTGAGTGCCTTCACCTGAAACAGTCCCATTTTCTTTATTTAGCCTTACAATACTCAAGCTGAGTATCAGGCTGAAAACAATTACCTCCCATCTGGCAGGTGAGAGTCTGTGGGCTTGTCACTACCTCCTAAGATTTGTGTGACATAACTCCTCTAACCATTACCTCCCTCTCTCTTCTCTCAGACTATGTAGTTCCCAGCAGAAAGAGTTCTCTGCAGAGGTAGTCTTAGCAATTCTCTCTAAATGGAATAACCTGTCTTTGCTAAAGAATTTTTTTTCTAGTGTAATTTCTTCTGGATAGSAGTTATTAAGACTATGACAACACCAGTAAATGGTTAGGTTTTTTTCTAGTACAGACAAACTGTCAAGAAGAAAAAGAAATGTGGGTGTAGAGAAAGAGAACTACAAAGAAAGAAGGCTCTCTGGGTACAAAATGTATTTATTTTCTGTTCTAAAGCAAAGCCCTGCATCAGCTCAGCTGTTGATATCAGCCTTTACAAGATGCTACTGAGAGGATCTTGAGAGATGTGACAATTTCTCAGGGACATAGCTGTGAACCCACTGTGAAGGAAAAAGGGGGAATCACACTTCTATAGGTTCTCATTGCCTCTAAGAACAGATGCATAGAAAAAATAGCATATCTTCTCATTGGTGCCAAGGTTTCATCTTAAAGGGAAGCTCTTCTTTTGCTTCAGGTGTAGCTCTTTATGGAGCAGAGCAGATGGGTGGGGAAGATATAGGGATCAAAAACCCTACAGTAAATAGTTAAGTATACACTCTTGTCCCAGATGAATGTCCAAAACACAACAGTGTGCTTTCTGGGTTCTGCATGTGTGGACGCACAGCACCATAGTATGAAGTGGAGTTCAGAAGGGCTAAGTAAGGAGTTGAATGAGTGTAGTGTCAGCTAATAAAAAATATTAGACGCAGGGGCTTAGAGGAATTCAGGTCATCTGACTCAGACACTCCGTTCACTGAGTCCGTCATAAATGCTGCCTTTAAACACCCTGTTCTAGAGAAGAGCTTCAAGTGTGTAATAGAAATGACTTGATTTCTAATAATAGCCAATTAGAAGTTCTCCTCTGTAATTGTGTTTGGAAATACAATGTGACTGCTTCTGCTGGAAAAAGTTAATTTGTCTTCATTTTCCTGCGATTTCTAAAAATAGATTAGAATTAAATGTCATGTACCTTTGGAATGTGTATGTTTGGTAACTAACAAACTCACTTTGTCACTGTTTATGATCTCAGAATTCTTTCCATGGAAACTATTATAAGGTCACTATTATCATCAAGCAGCAATGAATGCTGTTCATATTTTAGAGAGTCATTAGGGAAAGGACAATCCTAAGGCCTTAAAACCCATTTGTCCAGCAATGGAATGTCTAATACTTTTTTTTGTATATAAATGGTTTTATGTGTACGTAGATAGACATTTTTGGTTTGAAGATTTAGAGCAATACACATTACCTCTTCTAGGAAATTCCTGTCAGATGATTTCTTTTAGACTCTTAAACTATATCCTCATAAAAGACACACATTTAAATGAAGAAAAAAGCTACAAGGCTCTAAGAGTCCTCAATTTCCATTACCCCTTTTTAAAGGTGTCCACTACATTGCAGAACGGAGGTGTTTCTTCAGTGAAAGCCAGATTCTGCATTGTCCCCCCGACCATGCAGGAGGAAAAGAAGTTCTAATATACTCTAATAAGACTTAATAGTAACTTTTAAAGTTCTAACATAGCTGTATTTCCTCACAATAGAAGAGTTTAAATGGGTTTTCATATAAAAATGTGGTGCAAGACTCGTTTATTAATGTAAACTGTCCAGGTGAAAAGCTCTGATATTTACTCAAAATCAAATAGAATAAAATCGATGTGCTCTGACATTTCACTGTGTAAGAGACTCTGTCGCTTATTTCAGTCTCTCATACTGTTTATAATACCATAATCAGGCTGCATGACATAAAACTGTACCAGTATTTTAGAAACATAAGGTTTTGAGAGTGGCTTAAAAAGTACTATTGCATATACATGATTATATGTATAATTCATTAATGAGTCTTAAAATGGAGAATTGCCATTTATTGATAAGAGTAGCTTTGGAAGCAAAGGAGAAAACAGCATCAATAGTGCATGCTACTCACACATGTGCATATAGATCACACTCAGCAGAAGAAGACTTTAATTAGTCAAAGCATTTCTTCACATTTTTCTACTATTAATTTGCTATCAGATTTGCACATTAGTTCAAACTCTTCCCTGGCATTTAAGAAGATTTAATTAAAATCATGAAGCAAATTGAATTTCAAGATTATTTACTAAAACAAAAATAATATATAAACACATGGTTTGATTTGTGATGACAAGTTTAACTTGGAGGCTGCAACTTGTTTAATTAAGAGCAGAACCTGAAAAAATAGTAGATCAACAAAGGTACCTGAAATCTTGATTTGTTAATCTAACAGATGAAGATATAGATGTAAATATTTGCAGCTGTTTGCTAATATAGATTTAAGGTAATATTAATTGGAAGAGAAAATCATTTTATAAATAGATACTCATAGGAGGTATGAAATAACATTCACCATCAGGTGACAGAGTGCCTGAGCACTGTGCCGTAGTAAAAAAATTCACAGAATTTCTTTTTCCCTTCCCCTTCCCTTCCCCTTCCCTTCCCCTTCCCTTCCCCTTCCCTTCCCCTTCCCTT
>NW_020455016.1:1561284-1569910 GCF_003342845.1 Nothoprocta perdicaria
TTTTTTTTTTTTTTTTTTTTTTTTTTTTTCTAGAAAGGAGAAATCTGGGTGCAAATCTGGGTGTCAACGAGATGTGGCTGCTTTGTGAAAGATCAATTAGTCTCACCATTTTATCTCAATGTTTCTTACATATGCCATCTTTTAATTAATTTGTAGATCTTTTCAAAAAAAAAAGTTTAGCCTTTTGGAATAAATGTCAATGCAAAATTATATTTGCATGTCTCAATTTCACACACACATGCATATGCAAGAAATCTTTAACTGAAAAAAATCTTACATACCTTAAACGATAGCCAAAAAGTTTAATCTACTCTGATTCAGAAATGAGTAATACTGGTTGAGAATAAAAGTGACTACCTGGAAAATTATCTTTTTTTTTGCCACTCAGGAAATCTTCTGTCACCTATACTCAGGAGAAGGAATTTCTTATTTATTTGTAGCGATTTGAAGAGAGATAACCTCAATGCRCTTTCTCTTCAGCCTCCTGCAATTAGGATCCTACAATATAGGTTATGTTCATGCCCACTAGGTACTCAATTTCCCACCACGGATTATGACCATCTGGATTGGTAATCATCTGTTTAAACATAGCCACTGAACACCATTTGAAAAGTCCCAGTGTACTTCTGCCACTTCTGAAAATCTTGCATTAGATGCTTAGAATCCATTGTGGGCCATCTCAAATACCCTACAAATTATAAAAAGCAACTAAATCAGTCTCTAGATCTCCACTGACTGGAATCAGCACATAGCTATGCTTAAATGTCTGAATCTGCAGTAAATCCCAGCACAAGAGGAGAATGTGGTTGTCTCATATCAGTATCATTTTAGACACTTTCTCTTCATTGCTTCTCCAGAAGGGCAGGAGTCCTGTAAATCCTGTCTGCTGATCCTATTCTTATTCAGTCAACATCTTGTCCAAAAGAAAACTGCAATGTGATTTCACAGACCTTGCAGTTCACCACTGAAAGAGGAACTGTAGAACTCCCAGCCTTGAAGAAACTGTCCATAAACGTTTTCAATCCATGGTTTGACCTCTGGTAGAGGAGGAATCCTGTACCAGGAGGCATTTTCATGTCTGGTATTCTTTCTAGTCCACGTTAGTCCTGRCAAGGTCATGGGAACATGTGAACAACCAYGAGCATTCAGATATTGCCAAACATTCAAACAATCTATTTTTTTCTGACTATTTGGCAGGATTCACAAATTAGATGTTCCCTTATTTATTCCATGTGCAGACAAGTCTTTTTCCTCTCAGAGTATGAGTAAAGCTACTGCAGAAAGGAACTGCATTTCCTGCATAACCCCTTTTAAATTAAAGCATTAGAAGGTGAAGTGCACCTTGGTGGTTGGCCAGCAACAGCAGATTTTACTGCCTTACACACCAACCTGTCAGACTATTTTTTTTAGGCTCCAGTTTATTTTTTTCCCTCATTTCCTTGGATAAGCTGGAAATTCAGGGCATTTATTTTTGTGCAGAGCACTTACATTCTTCTAGACCAAGATTTTACATGAGCTCTTAGGCTTCTCCCTCATCCCTAGGAAAAACCTAGAAGAAACCTAAAAGACAGCAACTGTCAAAAAGTCTTTTCAACAAGTGGCAGGGCTGTGTCAGAGTTTGCTCTAGGTCAGCTGAACTAGCCTCTAGCAAGTATTATCTTCTGCCTGTTCCCAAAGGTTTATGAAGACTTGCCCCTAACAAGGTCTGCTCCTTCCCGTCTCATTGTCCTTTTCCACCTCTTCAGGCCTCGATCTAACTTGAGCTTTGAGCTGACAGCCCCAGTTTCTGATGTGACTCCTCATGGCCATTCACTCTGATGTGGATGTTATTTGTAGGTAGCATGATTATGGCAAGGAGGGTTGATTAATTTGAGCACTTAGCAGTCAGAGAGATTGCCTTACTGGAAGTTATATTTTCATTTCTCAGTAGCAGTCAATACAGGCCTCACTGAACCTATCTCGTATTCCTCTTCAGAGCTGCCAAAGCTGTTGATTCAACCGTGATGTGAATGTTTTTCTTCAAACCAATTTTCATTTGTAGTTCAACAAAAGGAAATTATTTGCTTCAACTGTTTTGTGGGAAAATAAAGTTCTGGCACACAAACCTTCTGCTTCCAGCATAATTTTCCATCCTTAGTGACTCAAAAGTGACAGACACAGTGACCATTATGTATGTGTCCATTCATGCTTCTGAGATAGACTGCAATTCTAATCTGTGTGCTGAGCTATGACCAGAGAAGTCAGCGTACATGGGACTTATCTGCAATGGAATAAATAAGGGAACAACTGATTTGTGAATCATGCCAAATAGTGCGAAAAAGTAGGTTGTTTGCATGTTTGGCAATATCTGAATGCTCGTGGTTGTTCACATGTTCCCATGACCTTGCCAGGGTGAATGTGGACTTGAAAGAATACCAGACATGAAAATGCACCCTTGTACAGATATCTGCATCTGCAGGAAGTCAACTTAGACTTTTCTGAAAGTCAATGGAGTTATGTCAAGTCTATGTGATTTTCTGACTTTTCTGAAAGTCAATGACATTTTTGGGATGTGATTCAACTGCTTTATTTTACATGTCTGTTTTAAAATGAGATAAATTGCTCTCTAGCAATACTTATCTTTCTCCGTTAAGTATGAAGAATGCTTATGGTGATCAGCTAAGATGTTGGTGTCTCCATCATAGATGTCTAGTCAGATGAATGCCATCTGCATGAGCTTTTGTGAATGTCCTGGTGATATAGAAATATAGGATTTAACTGTCCATTGAGGCATCTTAGTCCTATTTGTGAATCAAGGATCAATTGTTGCAAGTTCTAGTGAGGAAACTATGAATGAGGAACTAGTACAAAAATCACCAAGATCATTTCAAATATATTAGAAGGAAAAAATAATGTTTTTGTTGCATTTTTATTCTATTATTTATTTTTCCTCAAAAAAAAGGAACACGTAAAGCAGCTGAATAGGTCTGCCCTTCAGAATTTGCCCTGTTTTAGTGTATAAATCCTCCTGAGTGACCTAGACTGGCACTTTACAAACATTAACATCTTTGGTTGTCTTTATTAATTKTTATGTTTCTCAACCCTGGGAATAYTGGAGAATTATTATTATTTCTGTTCTTATTAATTTATATATTTATTATAGTGTTAGTTCTTCTCCTATAGAGCTGAGAGAACATTAATGAAACTGCCCTGTGGGATCATCCCTTAAGAATAGTTTTTCACACTCAGGACAGAATATTCTGTGCCACATTGTGGATTTTCTGGCCTCACTGTAAAAATGCTGCATCTAAGAAAAAGAAAACCTCAAACCAACAAACTTTGAAGATGTTTTGTTTTAATTGTTTTATGTGAGTAAGGTTAGTTTGGTATATAATAACAGGCTGTCTTGGCAACAAAAGGCTGAATCAACACAGAACATGATTGGAATTATGCATGTCAATTATAATGAATCTCATTATGCAACACAAAAGTCTAATTCTATTGTAAAGGACTGCAGTCTGCAGTCTTAAGACTGATGTCAATGCTGAACAATAACTGCCCTCTCCCCCATGTCATAGCCATAAAAAACAAATATAAACCTAATTTCTGTAGCTTTTTAATATGCAAATTTACTTGGGGTAGGGAAAAAGCAAGATATTTTTAAAATTAAAAAAAAGAGAACTGCCCTGGCCTTAAAACAGTCTATAATGTCCGTGGTTTCTTTAGCATTAACATTTTGCTTTCCACATGAAAAAGTGAAATGTGGTTATTAAGTTCTTTCCTTGTATCAAAATAAAAAGCAAGATGATTATTACCTATATTGTAACAGCTCAGTATTTTATTTATGAAATTAAACCAAAAATGGTCATAGTATTGCACTGATTAGGCTCTAATTTCTAGAAAGAAAGTTACAATTACAGAGATTATAGTAATACCTTAGTGGAATTACAGTATAGTAAGAGTATATTCTCTGTATATTGTTACAATTTACTATTTTTCACTATTATTTATTGCAAGTATTCTAATACTTCCAGTTGAAATGTCTGGGTTTAGGAGTTTATTGCACAGTAATAAATGTTAACGTGGCTTTTCCTTTATGAACATGATTGGAGWGCTGCTTGAGCTATTAAATACTATTCCATAATTCATTGTTAAAGAGCTGATAACTTCTACTGGAAACAGGCTTGCAGGCTTTATTTTATTTGATAAAAGAAAATGCTGTTGTGACTCTAGTGGATGGGGCATGTTAGTAATGGTAGCCAAATAAAATTCAAGACTTACAGTCTTCAGACTGCCATGTGGCAGGATTAGGTGAGCACATTGTGATGGGAAAGTAATGTCTGCAGAATACTGAAGCTGGTTCATGGTTCATGGTTCAGTAGCCTCTTGTATAACTGCTTAATTACAACAGTCATTACAGAAAGGTCATTACAGCACGGCAGTTGATAGCAAAGCTTATAATTTTTTTTTTCTTTTTTKCTTTTTTTGCTTTTTTACTTACTCCTTTACTCCAGGAGATAGGACCTATGACTGCCAAGCAATTATGGCTTGTGCACTATGGTTCTGTGTGAGAATTCATGGTTCAGAGCTAGTTTACAAACAAGCTTGTACTAAAATATCCATTTCTAACTGATGTAAACTGAGTTCTTAAAACCCATTATTTAAATCAGAATTACAACCGGGTATGTAGATTCCAAAATAAATGATGACCTAGAATTTTTTAAGCTGTCACTGTTCTCACCGATCACAATTATTTACCTTTTCTTACTATTAACCAAAATATAAATTTACTAGATGCTKAACTTTCAGTTATTAAACATAGGACAAATATTCCATATACAACTAGGACAGCAGTCTGAATTTTTATGGTTTAGAAATTGTAGTAGCTTTCATAAGAAATATATGATTCAGGTTATTTAGCATCATGAACATAAAAAAAAAMCTGAAAGCTGACCATGACATTTATGGCACTATCTGTATATTGCTGAAAACAAGTTATATTTGTACTAGTAAAATGTTATTGTAACCATGAACAGCATATGAAATAATAGTAAGCCCAAAGGAAAAAATGATTAGAGATACTAATTTTATAAATATATAAATAATTTTCTCTTTTACAAAACAGTAGTAATTCTTGTTGTTATTATTACTGTTATTGTTATAATCATCATCAGTGCAGTTTTGCTGGGCTAGTAGATATCGATGTCTCCGGGACCTCAATTTCCTCTGCACCTACTTTGCTGCAGTGAGCGCAGCACACTTCTGAACTTGGGGGGACTCTGTTCACCCRGGAATTTGCACGACTGCAGTAGAGTCAACCGTGCACTCACAATAGCAATATGTGACTCACGTAAGGAGCTCTTTCTCGCTCAKCTGATTCAGCTGGTTATTTCTCTCCCTCATAAGGATCGTGATCMGTGTCCCTCAACTGCTTGTCTTCGYAGAGCTCACAAGTTGTAGAAATTGACTGTAGAAGTTATAGAAATATTTGGACTTACTGGGGATAAAGGTGAGTAACAGGAGACTTTATCTCATGCCGTTACAAACTTTACTTCATAGATATCAGTTGTGTATGTGGTAGCTTATTTTCTAAACCCTGCCTTATTTTTCCACTCACTTCCCATGGGCAGCTGCCGAATCGCATCCGGTATGTCTGTCCTAAATTTGGCTGTATGTACATCACATCTTCCTCCTTCAATACAGATATGGGAAAAGAAAATAGCYTCTCCCTTTACCAGCACTCTCATTAAGAGATCTGTGGCATGGTGTGGGTGAGGCACTTCACCTCACAGCCAGCACCAGTCTGTGACTCAGTCCATCACAGACTGCAGTGAACATGCAGGTAGTCAGGAGAAGCTGGGCAGTGGTGCTCAAGAGCAGCATTAATCATCTTCCTTTTTTTTTTAGTTCTTTTTTTCTCTTTGCTTATAATATGGAAAATGAAAAAAAAAAAATCAGAGAAAATTGCCATGACTCTTTCATTTACAGTTACTAGGCTGCTGATCTGGGAAGCATATTTGAGTTCAGCATGTTCCCAGACCTATATATATTCTCATAYCTCTATTTTGTCCACCAGAAATCTCATAAGAGCTCCCAAAAAGAAAAGGCGGACCATGGAGGAATATGAGGAATGTACTGAAAAGCCTTACTTGTCCATGCTCCATATAGGTTCGTGGCAAAAGCAGCGCAGGTCTGAGTTTCCTTATCCGTGATACTCTGCACTTTGCATCAAGACCCTGTTGGGTTCACTCCAAGTGTCTCCCTGAATCGTAAGTTTGGGATCACATACTTCAAACATTATACTTCAAACATATATAATGCATACATGTTTATATGTTTGTATACATGTTGATTTTAGACATGTTATTTTTACATGTTATTTATACATGTTATTATACACGTTTGTATGAATGTTTGTATGCATGTATACATGTTTACGTGTTTACAAACATGTATAATATTTGAAGTATAAATAAAATCAAGTCAGAGGCACCACTGTAGACTATACTCCTCCTCCTGAGAGCCATAAAATCTTTGGGGTAAAATGAGCTTCCTGACTCTGTGCGAAGCAGGACACCCCAGTAAGGGAGAGACCTCCATGCCAATCCTCGTTCTACCACTGGCTTCCTCTGTGACCTCAGATCAAAACCCTCCAAAGTTTTTATACACTTTACTCTGACTGAACCCCAGTTCCGGTTCACTCATCATGTAAACTAAGCTGTTATTTTGGAAACCTGTGCTCTGTGGCAGCTTGTATGTAGTGCAAGTATATTCTGTGCCACATATTGGATTTTCTGGCCTCACTGTGAAAATGCTGCATCTAAGAAAAAGAAAACCTCAAACCAACAAAGTATAAGACTATATTTCCCATAGTCTTAGCTCTGGTAAAAAGCCTTGAGGAAACAGTGCTTGGGGTTGTGTGAAGAGGCTGAATTTCCTCTGGAATGGCTTTAATAGAGAGCTGGGTGCAGCCTTGACCGGGGGGCATGGATGGCAGTCCCCAGCCCCTCTTCCCCAGCTCTACAGTCCCCAAGCTAGGCTGTGACCACAGGGCACAGGAAAGGGAGACAGCCTCCTTCTCCAAGAACGTCTATCCCAGTTTAATAGGCTTTAAAATACTGTGCACATGAGAATGAGAAATGTATTTGCCTCCCTGACTGTGCTGTTAGTTTATAGTATGCTAACTAGGTTTATCAGTCATATTTTTTGAACAGACACATGTGGTTGTGTTGCTTCACTGTTCCCAGAAACCTATTACTTCTCTTGCAGCATACACACATATAAACCAGCAGACCCTTCAATGTGCAGTGATCATTTCAGTTTAATAAATAGCAACACAAGAATTATCTGCTCTTTGGGTTTTAATCTGTGAAATGTAGTCGGCAGAAGTGCTTAGCACAGGATTTTATTTTTAGTTTTATGGAGATTTGATTATAGGCAAATGAAGACCATGCAGTATGTCAAGGATATATGTATGATAATTATGGAGATGAAAGATTTTAATTCAAGGAAATAATCTTCTTTAGTCACAAAAAATTGCAACTTTAATGTTCTCATTAAGCAAAGCATCCACATGACGAAGTACATTTTATATAGATGGAACAGAGTATAGTTGCTTAAGAAATAATAATTTCTGAAGATGCCAAGCTAGGACATCTGGATCCAAACATGGAGCAAATCACAGAGTTTAGAGCATGTTCTGTGCTAATCTGTTATCAAGTAAAACACAAAGTTCTAACCCATCTTTGGGTCCTGCTTTCCAGAGATTAGGGGACGTATCTTGACATTTATTTTTAATATACAAACTTACTTCTTATAAAGTAAATTTGTTTTCATGAGAATGGTCATAACATAGGCTTAAAATTGCCTTAAAAAATTTCCTGGAGAAAGTGAGCAGTGGTTAAATAAAATGCCCTTCCATGTAGGTAAAACACAAATGCATGCATTCAATATATGAATAATTAGTGTTACCGATAGTTGTGCTCTTCGTGATTTCTCAAATGTATTTCTCAAAGCAGCAGTTATTTTTAAGCAAGATATTTACTATTTCTGATTGTCCCTCACAATTGCCATATTAGATTATGATTACAAAAAAACCATACRCAATACATAAAAGTAAAGCACACATGCATACATAAATCCCTACAGAACTGGTGTGTGAATGTGAATCTTTTGAATGCTAATTTACCCCTAGCCTAATCACTGCCAGAAGCTCTTTTGTGGCATGCAGCTGGAATTAGAAATCTTGAATCCTAAGTGAAGGGCTGCAGTAAGGTCTTTCCCTCTGCCTTTTATTTTTCCTAGAGGAGAACAACAACAGCAACAACAACAACAACAAYAACAACAGTCTCTCCCTGTCTGGACAGAATGGTACTGTCCCAGACAGAAAGGTCCCAATAGGCCAAGCTATTCATGTAGCACTAGGCTGCTGAGAGTTTAAAGCTGTAGTAAGGATAGGGAGCAAAACCAACTGCAGTGCCTGCATGGCAATTAACATAGTACAGGCTGGCTTTTCTTGCTAATCCTGAAGAAAGAGAATGAGAGAGAGAAATAGAGAGAGATAGGAGAAACAGAAAGAGAGAGAGAGAAACAGAGAAAGAAAGAGAAAGAAAGTGAGAAAGCGGGAGGGAGGAAGGAAGGGAAGAAG
>NW_020455016.1:1570041-1576543 GCF_003342845.1 Nothoprocta perdicaria
GGAAGGAAGGAAGGAAGGAAGGAAGGAAGGAAGGAAGGAAGGAAGGAAGGAAGGAAGGAAGGAAGGAAGGAAGGAAGGAAGGAAGGAAGGAAGGAGTAACTAGAATTGCATAAGGCAGTATCTCAGTGCTGAGATTCAGAACGAATCACGAACCAAAAGGTCAAGCAGCAAATGAATCTTTCTAAGGTATTTCACAAAGTGATAATGGTGTTTATTATTTTGCTTTAGAGAATGTTCAAAATCATTTGATAAATAAAGGTGGGCATATATTCAGTGATCATATGCAAAGTTCCCTCACTGACTACGTCTCTGAGTGCCCTTTCTTTTTTTTCAGGTCTTTTTGTGCTGCTGTTTATCTCCCTAATTTTTTAATAAAGATCACTGCATGGTGTTTGCCTTCATGCTTCTTTGAACAAAGAAGTCATGTTAAAGGATTTAAAARTTCCTAAAATGAGGGTAACACCAAAGAAAGATGACGGAAATTAAGTCAATGAATATCCTACAGTGTGCCAGTAATAAAAACATTTTTCAGAGTAACATTTCTGGGTGACATATTGAGTTTTATGAACATCACTGCTAGTAAAACTAGCAGGAATAATCAATGTATATATCTGTGTGCTGAAGGGGAATTGGATCGCTTAGTATATACTTTCACATTATGTTTCCCAAAAAAGTGCACCATATTTTTTCAGCTAGGAGGGAGGKTTTTTTTATCATCATGAAAAATTACGTACGTAAAAAGTGTCTCTTTAATTCTACTTTGGATTATTTTAGTGGTATGCCAGACTAGAAAGCAGTCATCATTCCCCTGTCTCACCCCACTCCCTCACACATTGCTGCTTATGATTTTCCTGCCATGGAGTTATCCCAGCGTTCTCTGCTGTATTTTTTCCTACCACATTTTATAGAGCACTGTATTTCCACTTTCACTTAATGTAAACAAAAGAGATCAGCTTAAATTTCCTRTAATCAATGGTAGTTTAAAACATCCTTATGATGGGTTTCTTATTCTTTAAAAGCTTTCCTCTTTTATAGTCTTACAGATTCATAAACCATTATTACTGTACATATATAATCATAATACAAACACTGCAGTAAGGAGAATACCAAGATGTAAGGCAAAATAAATCAACCTTTAGAAAATACCTATTAAATTATCTATATGCTAAATAGATACATGTACATTTATACACATATAGATGCATATATGTACACATATACAGAAAATTATACACACATTTTTCCATAAAAAACATTTAATATCACTTTGTGACTGACATCTTAAAGTACAATTGGCTTCCTTGGAGGCTTGGAAACTCTCTGGATTTGGCCCTGTATTACATTTCAGATGCTGCATTCCCTTCCACTTTTGGTTTATTTGCAGCATGTGRAGTGAGTTGCTCCAAGTCATTTAATTACCTCAATATTTACCCCAACTCAGGCCTGGTCTCCATTGTCTTCACTGAGGAGGCAAAATGGAAAATGGAAAGAAATGGCAAAATGGAAAGAAACAGCCAGGCTGTTCACTTTAGTGTGCATATTGCAAAAAAAAAAAAATGCAAGAGGATAGTGTTTTACTGTGTAAGAGCTGTGGCTAACACAGTGAAGCCAATGGGATTGCTCACTCTCTGGAGCCGGGCTAGCTCATTCCAACCTCCCTGGCTGCATGGTGATACCCCTTTGCTCAGGATGGCTCTGCAGTTTGCCTGACACTGGACCGCGAACACCATGTTGTCAGGAAAAATCCAGAGGTGAAGATTAAGTGCAGAGGGTGGTGGTTAATGGGTTGTACTATGTTTAGAGGCTGGTAACAAGATGGGGTATTGCAGGTGACCATCCTGGGACCAACAGGAGTGACCTGGAGGGGATGGCAGAGGCATTCTCATGGAGTTTATAGATGACATGAAATTGAGAAGACCAATCAATACGCTTAATGGCAGGATTGCCGTCCAGAGGAACCTAATACTCCACCTGGACCATGGAGTGATGGGTTGAGAGGAATTGTTTGAATTTCAGCAAGGACAAGTTGCAAGTCCTGCACCTGAGAATAAAGAGCCCCTTGCAGTGACTTGCACTGAAGACGACTGGCTGGGATCAGCTCTGCTAGAATGGCCCTGGGGGCCAGTGAGCCAGCAAATACCTCAGCAGAATAGATGGTCACCAGCATTCTGCAGCAGAATTAATGTTAACACAGTGAGCAGTGATTATTCCCCTTTACTTGGCATGCTCTAGACCACACCTAGAGTTCTGCATCCTGGAAAAAAAAAATCAACAAAACAGACCAAATTCAGTCAATAGGATAAGACAACATTCAGAAGGTGCTTATACTGTTTTTGAGACCAATTCAATGTTTTAGTTTTTTTTTCTTTAAAGGAAGAAATACGAAAGACTAGGGACGTGAAATATTTAGGCCGCAGTGAGGAAGAAAGGATTGAGGGGAGCAGTCAAGCAACTGTGAAGAGACTTGATTGGGAGAGTGATATCAAATGGGATGGAAGCTTGCATCAGCATCACATTTTTGTCTTTCTTGCAAATGTCAAAGCTGAAGTTGCTCTCCGTTAAAGAGAAGAGGAAGGTATAGAAAATATCATGAATATCTTCTTAGAGGAATAAACTGCTGGCTCAAGGACAGATGATAAAGTGGACCAGACATCTGTTAGCATGTATCCTGAGTACAAAAAAAGCATACCTGCAGCAATAGCACTATGATCCTTATCATGAATCTGTGCAAGCACTTTAACAATAAGATSAAGAAACTCCATGGCACTTACTAGGTACAGCATACACATGTAGTTCATCCTAGCATCAGGCAGGAAATGACGACTGGATGTTTTCCTGGTGTATTTTCTAATTTTATGAACAGAAGTGTGAACAAGAGGGAGGTCCTCTCCTCTCCTCTCCTCTCCTCTCCTCTCCTCTCCTCTCCTCTCCTCTCCTCTCCTCCAGGTCATTCTGTACCAGGAATCTATTTTAGTATTTAGTTAATCTTTATATCATCTGCAAGATCTACCAGTGCTAATCTAATGCCACATTCCAAGACATTCATAAAAGACTTAAAAGCAGGCTGAAAATTGACCAGCAAAAGGCAAATAATTCTACTCATTCATATTTTCTGCTTGTGTTTTGTGATCTCTCACCTGGTTTTTAATCCGTCATGTATACATATTTTGTGAAGTGCTAATATTTATTCAGAATATCCTGTGTTACGAAGTTGAACTCTCAAGAAACGAGAGAAAATATGTTATGCCAGTTCACTTACCTGTACTGGTCAGACTAGAAATCTTGTTGAAGAATAAAACCTTGTCAGCAGCCTCAAAGAACATTTTTTTTTTCTTCTTCAAAGTTGCCAGTCTGGAAACTCAAATCCAGTCACTCTCTGTAAGGTGGATGGATGGGTAACTCAATTCGGGACCTAAAAGGAGATGTTTTGAGCAATAATATTGCCATACCAATCTCTTGCCCCTTCTGCTCCCAGTATTTATTTCTGCATAAGAATGTTTTCCTCTTTCTTTAATGTCTTTAGGGGTGGGGTGGACCTGCTGGAGAGCAGCCCCAAAGAGAGGGACCTCGGTGTCATGGTGGATGACAAGATGACCATGGCAGCAGTGTGCCCTTGGTGGCCAAGAAGGCCAATGCGATCCTGGGGTGCATTAAGAAAAGCGTCTCCAGCAGGTTGAGGGAGGTGGTCATCCCCCTATACACAGCCCTGGTAAGGCCACATCTGGAGTGGTGTGTCCAGTTCTGGGCTCCCCAGGACAAGAGGGATGTGGAACTGCTGGAGAGAGTCCAGCGCAGGGCTATGAGGATGATCAGGGGCCTGGAACATCTGCCCTRTGAGCAAAGGCTGAGAGAGCTGGGCCTGTTCAGCCTGGACAAGAGGAGGCTGAGGGGGGACCTGATCAGCGTGTATAAATACCTCAAGGGAGGCAGTGAGGAGGAGGGGGGYGGCCTCTTTTCAGTGGTGGGCAGGGATAGGACTAGAGGAAATGGCTTCAAACTGAAGCATCGGAAGTTCCACAGGAACTTAAGGAAGCATTTCTTCACTGTGAGGGTGACAAAGCACTGGAACAGGCTGCCCAGAGAGGTTGTGGAGTCTCCTTCTTTGGAGATCTTTAAAACCCGCTTGGATGCAGCCCTGTGCCACGTGCTCTAGGTGACCCTGCGTGAGCATGGGGGTTGGACTAGATGACCTCTGAGGTCCCTTCCAACCTTAAGTATTCTATAATTCTATGATTCTTTAAGAAATTAAGCTGACTTAAGTAAATTAAGTACAAAGAGATAGGTTATATGTTCAGGCTAGGGAAGAAATATTTTGATATGATTCCTCTCTTCCAAATTAGTTCTCATCTTCCTCTTTTCTTTTCATCCTCCTCCAAGCAATATGATACACAATAGATGAAATAGATGAGTAGGTTCTTTGTGAGTCAGATTCTTTTTAAGCGAAAAGGAAAAATGACTGTTTTAATTTGCTGTGGGAATTTAATGAGTCAGCACAACCTCATGGCCCTTCTCACTTCTTGCCTGGCCTATGCTTCTCACATAGCCACTCTTCTTCTTCTTCCTCCTGAACTGAATTAGAAGCAGTTAGCATTTCATTTCCTAATTAGAGGTTTGTACCACAGTCTATAGTGGCAGAAAATGGCTAATATTTACTCATGTTAYATATAGCAGATCTGAAAAAGAATCTGAAAGACAATTTATCATGACAAGACTGATTAAACTTGAGTTCTTTCAGGTCAATCYAATCCATCTTCCATGGAGACTTGTTGGTCATAAAACACATTGACAAGTGTGGGATACAGTATACATGAAGATAGCTTTTCACTATAGCCAAATTGCTTCTCTTTAGCTGAGAATAAAGATTTTGCTATTTATAGCTTCTAACAACCAAAAATCCACTAGTGTGTTTTTCCACGTAACAACTGGAAATGCTTCCTTTGAAAAATTACAAAGTGTGGATTAGCTTCAGTATTTGGCATGCCATTCTCCATGATGGTGAAATGAAGAYTCAAACAAATTTCTTTATAAATATTTTGGTAACACAGTGTTTATTTACTTTTCAATACTCTGTTTCCAGTATCAGGGATGGGTTCACTATTTCTTCATTTTCTACTACACTGATTGCTAGAGGCTAGATGCTTTCAGATTAAAGTTAACACAAACAAAGTTAACACTTGAAAGATCTGACTTCCTTTGAAGACTGCTATCAGCGCAGAAACAACTGTGGCTTAATCATAGTTTTGTTTGAAAAAGAAGAATACATATTTACTGTGATAATATCTTTGAGTTCCTAAAGGCCAAATCCTGTTCCCACTGGTGTCAGTGACTAAACTCTCATTAACTTCAACAGAAACAAGAGCAACCACTCAGTTTGCAAAATCTGCAAAAAGTAAATATTTTAACACTTGTTATCTGTGATATTTAAGTAGCTAATAAAAATATGCATGTACAACTGCTTCATACTTATTTAAGCTGGCAAAATGTGACTTTCAAATAGGACAAAATATAGCGAAAAATATGTTGTAAATGAAGACTCAATAAAAAAAGCTGATTTTCACCCTTTCTTCCCAATAATACAGTATATGCTGTTTAATAATGCCGTGGAAATATGTCTGTGAACACTGAAAATAAAAAAAAATATGTACTTATGGACATAAAATGGCACATAATGACTTCAAAGCCTGGAGCTTTCTACTATAACACACAGGTATATATTTATGTAAGAAAAAGGTAAATTTACCAACTACTCTTCTTGAGCTTATTTCTGCAAAAGCCATCTCTATGCAGTTGCTAATGTGCTATTTTTCCATTAAAGAATGTTGCTATAGTTACAATATCTACTGYAAAAATAGTTTAGTAATATAAGAGAGTAGATGAAGAATGTAGAATAAACAATCTTTCATATTTTCAGTGCTTGGATTCTTATAGTTACATATGAAAGCAGGAAAACATATCACTAAAATCTCCTTTAATGCTAGCTCTGCTTGAATTAAAGCTTTAGAGCAGTACCATTTTACTCAGCAGACTTATTTTGTTTTGTACACCTGGTKCTACAGGAGCTAAATTCTATGACTTGTATAAAGGTTCTACGATTCAGATTCAACCAAAAATTTCAATAAAGGATGTCCCTATGTGCGCAAAGACGAGTCAGGCCCGAAAAAGATTGGCCTGGCTGAACAGGAAAGTATCCTTGAGGACTCGTGGAATAAAAAGAGATCTTTTTATTCCTTAGGAAGAAGGGGCTGGCAACTGGGGAAGAGAACAAGGACATCTCTAGGATATGGAGAGAGGAAAGGAAAAAAGCAAGAGCTTGTCTGGAACTCAGTCTGGTGACCATTGTATAACACAACAAAAAGACTTCTGCTAATACATTAAAAAGAGGAGGGAGCAGAAGATACTCCACCATTTACTGAATGTGTTGGGGACATCACCACCAAGGATGAGGAGAAGGCTGAGGTGCTTCCTGCCTTCTTTGCCTTAGTCTTTAATAGCCAGAGCAGTT
>NW_020455016.1:1577798-1579076 GCF_003342845.1 Nothoprocta perdicaria
CCCGCGCGTCCCCACGGCGGCAGTGTGCCACTGCGAGACGGCGCGAGCAGAGGTGTCTCTCGAGCCAGCTCTACTCACAGTCTCAGGCACACGTGTGCGAGCAGCATCGTGCTGGTCTGGTGGCCTGTGGCCATGGGACAAGCCAACTGCTGCCGCGCTCGGGTCGCTGACGACCCCGCTGWTGGAGGAGAGGCAGGGAGCGGGACCCCGCGCCGTGGGGCCCCCGCAGCCCGCCTGGGGCTGGAGAGCAGGGGCACCTCGCGCTCCCCGGAGCCGCTCCCWGGTGCCTTCGTGTCCRCGCGGAGCCCCCAGCTGCTGCTCCRGCTCCGCGTGCAGGTGACCCGGCAGCAGCGCAYGCAGCTGCGGCACCTGCTGCTCTTCCAGCAGGCACTGGCCATCGCCAGCTTCAAGTAAGGATCTGTGCGTGACACCCGCGTCCTGCCACAGCCCCACACATCCCKTGGCCCCAGGGGCTGCCAGGACCATGAGGAGCCTCCGTGGCGCTGCCTGCACAGGCACGTGCTGCCTGCCTGGCACCATGTGCCCGCCCGTGGGCTTTTCCAATGCGGCAGCCCCCTCCAAGCCCCGTGCCACCCACTTCCCTGTGGAGCTGCAGGGCCGCGCAGGGGCCTGCAGCTGGGCAGCAGCAGGAGCTGTGGCCGCACGCTGGGCACTGCCTCTTGCGGAGCAGCCTCCCGCTGCAGGGAAGGGCAAGGCGCTCACACATGGCGTGCTGAGGCCAATGCTCGCGGGCACCATCCCCACGGCTCTGCCCTGCCAATGGCTCTCGCCACGGCACGGCTGCCCTTGCCCCATGGCCCAGCACAGCGCTCAGGGGCTGCTCTTGCTTTCCKGCCCACAGGTGCGGCTCCACCTACCGCCTGAGGCACCGCGTGCTGCTCAGGGACCTGTGGGTGCTGAGCCGCGAGGAGGCGGTGGCGGCGGCCAGGMCGGGCCGCCAGGACGAGGAGCAGCGGGAGGAGCAGGATGAGGATGTCTGTGGCCTGAAAAGCAGCCGGACCCTCATCCTTGTCTGGCCCAATGGTGTCCGCGTGGTCACTTTTGGGTGAGTGTGGGCAACATGTGCTGGGGCTGCGTTCCAGGGCCTGTGCTGGGGACATTGCCCAGCCCGGCATGGCTCAGCTCTGCTTGGGGCCCGCGTGTGTCCCAAGCAGCAGCAGCAGCAGCAGCCGTAGGGCTGAGGTGGTTTCTGTTGTGTGCTGCAGGTCCCCGCAGCTGAAGCAGCTCTGGCTGGACACCATGCTCAGGTGAGCCCTG
>NW_020455017.1:0-1313 GCF_003342845.1 Nothoprocta perdicaria
ACAGAGGGTGCATGTGTGTGAGGGTGGGGTATATTGTAATTAGTTCCAGGAAATGGAATGAATATGTCCAATCATTTCCTAGAATTTCAGGCATATGTAGATAAGGGAGAAAGAAAAGTTTTAGCAAACATCCCCTAGGACACGCACAATAGGTGGAGCTGTCCCCCGTGCATCCAGCGCTGCAATAAAGTGAATGCCTGCTTCTTAATACTACATTGGTGTTAAGAGGTTTATTCCCGGTTTTTGGTGACAGTTTCTGGYGACCCAGGTGGGACCCTGCTTCTGAATCTYGACGGATCTGTGGGATCGCAGGACCTCCAGCCGGCACCGAGGCATTCTCGGGGAGAACCTCCGATCCCCGGACCGAAGAGCTCTGAGCAAGACCCCTGGACAGGTAAAGGCATTCCTTTCTTAATAAGAGGATCCTTAAGAAAAAAAGGGGTTGCCTGCCTATAAGCCAAGGTGAAAGCCTTGCAGGGTTGGGCAAAGGTACGTACCTAAGGTAAGGGACAGGTTCGGTCGAGGGGTGGATTACATTCACACCCCAAAGGTGCCCACCTTAGATGAAGCAAAAGCTTCACAGGTAGGGGCTTAGATTCAGCCGAAAAGCTCGCCCGTCAGACGAAGCAAAAGCTTCGCAGGGAAGGGCTTCAGGGTAGCTCCAGCATAAAGGGTAAAGGTTGAAATGAAGATCCTGTAGGGTAAAGTTCCATGAAAGGGTTAAAATCAGAGCAATATTGCTGGATAACTGTGATGTCGAAACTCGGAACGGTATCAGGTTTCCTCGTCTGGATCTCCTATTCGGTGATTGGTTAACTGTGTCGTTTTAAAATTTAAAGTGTCATCAGTATTCTCGTGTTGGTTGCTCGTGTCTGAATTGTGCATTTAGTGATTTATATATTTAAAAAGGGGGGAGGCAGACCCATAACTTCTCAACATAATGGGTAATATTTGCTCCACACAAGGAGGGGAAGAAGAAATCTTGCAAAGATCCCCTCTGGGATGTATTTTAAAACATTGGGAAAAACTCGGGGGAGGTCCTCTTATGCAAAGACAGCTTGTAGAATATTGTAATCACTGGTGGCCTGCGTATATCTTARAAGATCAGGAAAAATGGCCAAGGAATGGAACTTTAAAATATAACACTCTATTGCAGTTGATGTTATTCTGTAAAAAGGAGGGAAAATGGGATGAGATCCCCTCTGTCGATTTGTTCTTCTTCTCTCTGAGACACCACCCGGAGTGGCAAAAGGAAGGTGGAATGCTTCCCTCTGGTCCCACGATGATAGCTCTCGAAATGGAAGGTGGGGGGG
>NW_020455018.1:0-1223 GCF_003342845.1 Nothoprocta perdicaria
GTTATTGTCACTGTCACCATCGTCATCGTCACCAAGTGTCACTACCGTTATTGTCACCATCACCACTGCCACCAACACCATCACTATTGTCATTGTCACCGTCACTATCGTCATTGTCACTATCACCATCACCGTCGCTAACGGCATCACTATCATTATCGTCACCGTCACTGTGTTGCTATCGTTATCATCGCCGTCACTATCGTTACCATCATCATCGTCACCGTCACTAGCGGTGCCATGGCCACCATCGTCACCACCACTGTCCCTCTCGCTACTATTGTCCCTATTGTCGCTCTTGCTGCTATTGCSGTCACCATCACCACTATTGTCAGCGCTGTTGTCACTATCACCGTTACTGTCACTGTCCCTAACACCGTCACTAYGGTCGCTATTGTCACCACCGCTATTGTCACCACCTCTAGCACCGTTCTCGTCACCGCTATCGTCACCATCCCTCTCGTGAGCAGCGTCACTATTCTTGGCACTACCATCGTCGTCGTCACCACCGCTAACGTTGTCACTGTCACCAGKGTCCCTGCTATTGTCACCACCACCATCATCCTCGCTATCGCTGTCACCGTCATCGTTACCGTCACCACCGCTAGCGGTGTCGCTGTGCCCGCTATTGTCACTCGCCGTCACCGTCACCAGCGCCACCGCCGTCACCATCACTAGCGGAGTCGCTGTTGTCACTATTGTCACTACCGTCACCCCACCACCACGATCGTCGCTATTCCTGTCACTATCGCTGCTACAACCGTCGCTGTCGTCACTACTGTCCCCGTTCCCGTTGTTATTGTCACTACTGTCACCACTACTGCCACTACAGCCGATACTACCCTGTCATCACTCCTGTCACCGTCACCATCATCACTGTTATGGGCGCTATTGGTCCCTCTCGTTGTTGTTGTCCCTCGTTGTTGTTGTTGTCCCTATTATCGTCACCATCGCCCCATCACTGCTGTTGTTGTCCCTATCATTGTTGCCATTGTGCCGACTGTTGTCCGGTGATCTCTACCGTTGTCCCTATCATCACTATTATCGCTACTATCATCACTGTCGTCCCAACTGTTGTCCCCATTGTCACTATTATCCCCGATACCCGCGCTATYGTCCCAAATGTCACCCCTATCGTCACCGCTATCCCTATTATCACCCCTATTCTCCCAAATGTCACCCCTATTGTCCCTGCTATCCCTGTTATCACCCCTATCGTCCCA
>NW_020455019.1:0-1311 GCF_003342845.1 Nothoprocta perdicaria
CAATGCAGTCCACATGCAACCTGCAATGCAGCCCACATGCAACCTGCAATGCAGCCCACGTGCAACTTGCAATGCAGCCCACATGCAACCTGCAATGCAGCCCATGTGCAACCTGCAATGCAGCCCATGTGCAGTCTGCAATGCAGCCCACATGCAACCTGCAATGCAGCCCACGTGCAACCTGCAATGCAGCCCACATGCAACCTGTAATGCAGCCCATGCGCAACCTGCAATGAAGCCCACGTGCAGCCTGCAATGAAGCCCACGTGCAACCTGCAATGCAACCCACGTGCAGCCTGCAATGAAGCCCACATGCAACCTGCAGTGCAGCCCACAATGCCGCTCACATGCAACCCCCAATGCAGCCCACGTGCAGCCTACAATGCAGCCCATGTGCAACCCCCAATGCATCCCGCAATGCATCCCGCGTGCAAGGCAAGGCGCCCCTCACCTGGCACAGGGCCACCTGCATGATGGCGTCGAGGCCGCCCTCGGGCGAGTCGAGGTTGCCCGAGATGCGCTGGCGGCCCACGCGGCTGGCGAACTCGCTGCCGTTGGCCGTGAGCGGCAGCACGTGGCGGAAGGCGGCGGGCGCCGCGCAGGCCTCGCGCCGCTCGGGACACGGGTGCCGCAGCCGGGCGGGCGCCGTGCTCGCGTAGGGCAGCACCGGCTTGTCCACGAAGGAGCCGAACCCTGGCAGGACGCGGGGCGCGCTAAGCGGCCCCAGGGGGGCCCAGGCGTCCGGCGTTGCGCACCGATGCGCACGGACGGGGTGGCGTTGCGCAGCGCGGCCAGCACGGCGCTGCCCAGCCGGCGCACGGTCGCCAGGTCGTCCTTCATGGAGTACGAGAGGTCCATGAGGTAGTAGAGGTCCACGGGGCGGCCGGCGGCGCGGCGGAAGCGCACCTGGAAGCTCCGCTCCTCCCCTGCGCCGGGGCCGCCGCCCTCAGCGTGGCCGGGGCCTTCGGCCTCGGGCGGCCTCCTCCTCCTCCTCGCCCGCCTCCCTCCCCCGTCCTCGTCCTCCAGCTGTCCCCATCCTCCCGCATCCGGCTTCCCCGGCCTCCCTCTGCCTCCCCTTTCCTCCATCCCTCCTTCCTCCATCCCTCCCCTTTCCTCCATCCCTCCTTCCTCCATCCCTCCTTCCTCCATCCCTCCCTCCCTTTCTCCCTCCCTCCCCTTTCCTCCATCCCTCCTTCCTCCATCCCTCCTTCCTCCATCTCCATCCCCCCTTCATCTCTCCCTCCCTCCGTCCCGGCACCGCGGGGTGCTCCGGCACCGCGGGGCGCACCGGGGCGCAGGGTCACGGTGACG
>NW_020455020.1:0-1258 GCF_003342845.1 Nothoprocta perdicaria
GAAACCCAACCATTTTTTCCCCCCGAAACCCAACCATTTTTTCCCCCCGAAACCCAACCATTTTTCCTGCCAAATCCCCAGCCAAACCCAGGCGCCCGAACCCTCCCTCTCCCAATGATGAACCCTGACACCGAGTCCGCCGATCCCGCGGGATCTGACGACACGTCCTGCAATGCTGACGGGAGAGGCGCTCCGCAGGCGCTCCGCTCTTCCCGGGAAAAGCCCCCAGCTTTCCCGGGAAAAGCCCTTCCCGCTGCTCCCGCAGGGGCACCACCACGCGCCGCTTCGTGGGCCACACCAAGGACGTGCTGAGCGTCGCCTTCTCCTCCGACAACCGCCAGATCGTGTCGGGCTCCCGGGACAAGACCATCAAGCTCTGGAACACCCTGGGCGTCTGCAAGTACACGGTGCAGGTCAGTGGCGTTCCCGGGATTTTCCCGGGATACGGTGTTTTTCCGGGATACGGGGGGCTCCAAGCATTCTGGAGCCGCCTCTCCCAACGCCATCCTCAGCATCCAGCGGGACGCGACGTCTTTGGGCCAGGGGGGCCTCCTGGGATGCTCCGCATTGGGGAATATCCCAAATTCCAACCGTTTTCCCTCCTTTTCCCAGGACGAGAGCCACTCGGAATGGGTGTCGTGCGTGCGCTTCTCCCCCAACAGCAGCAACCCCATCATCGTCTCCTGCGGCTGGGACAAACTGGTGAAGGTGACGCCCCGGTGGGGGGACCTCACCGCACGGGGGGGGGGTCTCCGGGCACCCCGTTCCCAAGGGAACCGGAATGCCATCCTGTTTTTCCCGCTGCCAGGTGTGGAATTTGGCCAACTGCAAGCTGAAGACGAACCACATCGGGCACACGGGCTACCTGAACACGGTCACCGTGTCCCCCGACGGCTCCCTCTGCGCCTCCGGCGGCAAGGTGGGCGCCCCGGCCCGTCATTCCCGCAGAATTCCACCTTTTTCCCAAGCAAAACCCCACCTCGGGGCTCCTCTCCCCGTCGGCGCGTGGCTTTTCCCGGGATTTACCCCTTTGTTGCCCCCGCGGTGGCATCCCGGAGTTTGGGTGCCCATCCAAAGGGGAGGGCACAGGCGGCTCCGTAGCTCGGGCGCCCATCCGAGGAGGGAGGGCTGGAAAACTCGGAGCGGCGCCCGGAAAAGGCCGGGAAAAAGCCTTTTTCACCTCTTTTCCCCCCTCTTTTCCCACCTCTCTTTTTTTTCCCCCCTCTTTTCCCACCTCTCTTTTTTTTCCCCTCTTTTC
>NW_020455021.1:0-1310 GCF_003342845.1 Nothoprocta perdicaria
GATACTTGGGCATCTTTTGAATAAACCAATATTATGGTCAGCCCATATCAGAACACCTTTGCTATAACTTTTCCAGTTTCAGCTGCTGTGAAAAAAAAATCTTGTTTCAGCTGTGAAATTACCCTGAATCTTGTGCAGTCCCTGTCACGACTGGAATGGATACCAAACTCATTAAGAAATACTCCACTGAGCTGATCAATGACATCCAATGAAGACAAAGGAGAGAATGGCCCTGAGCAGATGCAGTCAAAAAAGATTTAGAAGAAAATGATCTGAATTCTTGGCAGAAATTCCTTGAAAATGGCTTTTGTTTTAAAGCCTCGAGAATGGCCTTTGTTTCACAGTGTTGGGCCATATCTTCATGTTCTCCTTCCAAACAGAGATGACTTGGGGTTGCCTAAGAAATAGTAGGTCCAYGAGAAAAYRTGGCACATATGCTTSYCTCTAAGTAYTCAGCAGCCAYCTGGACATTTAGTAYGTTTGCTCACAAATCTGTCTTTGGTAGTCCTTCAGTCAACACACGTGTATTTTGCCTTTTAGGCAATGCACTATCTTGACCCAAAGGTAGAACAAATCAGCGCCACTTGGATAGAACCAGAGATAATATAAACTGGCCAATAATGCAAAGGTTATAGATACAAAACAGAGACCTGGTTCCCCTTACTGTCTAAATCTCAAACTACTTAGTCCTTTTGCTGTGAAGCAATTCTTCTCTCCTTTGCTCTCTTCAGCGCATCCTTCACCTCCTTGTTCCTCAGACTGTAGATGAGAGGGTTCAGCATYGGAGTCACCACCACATAAAAAACAGAAATGATTTTGTCCCTGCCCAAACTGTAGCTGGAGCTGGGTCGCAGGTACATGAAAATAAGAGACCCATAGAAGATGSTGACAACTGTCAGGTGGGAGGCACASGTAYTRAAGKCTTTGCTCCTGCTCTYTGCAGAATGTATCCTCAGAATAGTGGATAGGATACAGCAGTAGGAGACRAGGACRACTGARGTAGTGGTGACCTCATTGAACCCTGCAAAAACAAACACCAGCACTAGATTGAGGTGAGTGTCAGTGCAGGACAGTTTTATCAGTGGGGGCCCATCGCAGAAGAAATGATCAATGAYGTTGGGACCACAGAAGGTCATTCTCAGTGCAGATCCTGTGAGTATCAGTGAATTTAAAAATCCAGCCACATATGACCCAGACAACATAATAAYRCAGACCTTTCTGGACATGAGGACTGTGTAGCGCAGTGGGTTACAGATGGCAACATACCGATCATGTGCCATTACAGCCAGAAGATAACACTCCGTAGTTGT
>NW_020455022.1:0-1310 GCF_003342845.1 Nothoprocta perdicaria
ACTGATAACAAGGAATCTTAGTCAGACATTTGAAAAATTCTAAGGAATATACTTGTTAATGGAAATATCTCTATTAATTACATCAGTGTTTTAAAGAGGYCTCTTCACATACTGTCAAGGTATTATGATGTTATTGTTATTATTGTTAATATTATTTTGCAATCAGTATCAAAACTGATGTACTCACCGGCAGGATTTGAAAATGCTTTATTTTTTGATGATGGCACAGCGTAAGTACAAATGCCTTTGGATTGCTTTGGCTGTCCCGGAGAAGAAATAATCTAAGAGAGAACATTTTTWAAAAATTATGATCTGAATACCACAAAGCATTTCTTCATAATCAGCCAAAAYCATTTGGTCATTTGATGTTGTTGCCTAACTGTTTTTTAWTTGCTTTAAAAGGCAATTCCTTATTTGCCAATTTACTTGCAACTGTTATACCAAGTCTATGCAACACTAATCAGCACATGAAAAAAAAGTACACRATAATAATTCCACAATAAAAAATGTACACGATAGTATTTCTTCCTCTCTATCTATATGATGCCTTTTTTATTAGTCTCTTTCATTCAGCTTTCWATGACTGATATGTACTCTCATATGGTCCTAACTCCAAAARCATATTCAGATTTTCCTAAGAGAATTTGAAGAAACTATTATATAGAATCTGTTCCCATTCTCTAGTATCTTGCATCAGTTTTCAAAAATACAGTGCTAACAAAATTGACTTTAAGCTCAATATTTTCTTAAATGGCTCAATATTTTCTTAATATTGCTCAATATTTTCTTAAAATGACTATCAATTAGGCAGAATCCACACTATCAGTATGGGGAAAACACATTGATTTTGCCTTAAAACACTTTTACTCAACTCAACTACAAAACGCAGGTCTTAGCTCAAATRGTCAAATCCACACTTSGTAAAAACACAGACTTTGTAGGCAGTTAAAAATGGCTTCTTCCCTTAACGTACGTGAATTAAAGAAGGAAATCCTTTACATGCAACAATGAACAAAACAGACCTTTGGCATGAGGTTCAAGGCACTAACTGCTGGTGGGTTTGTGGGATGGCCAAGTACCCTACTGGGGCTGGCCTCTAGCCCTCAGAGCTGCTAACCACTATGCCAGCAGCAAACGTCTCCAAGGCAGCACCCAAGAGAACTGACTTTAGCTTCTTAAAACCAATTGAGAAATGTCAATACCACAAAAAATGCACCAGGATAACCAGGGTCTCACCAGAAATAAAAATTGGGCATGTTTTGCCACTGCTAAAAAATCTGCATGGTATTTGAGCGTTCCTTCTTCCTAAG
>NW_020455023.1:0-1251 GCF_003342845.1 Nothoprocta perdicaria
GGCCAGGACGCTGCCCTCGGAGTCGCCGGTGAGCAGCGCGCCCGCGGCGCCGAACGCCAGGCACTGGATGAAGCGCGGCTTCCGGTGCGCCTGCGGGCGCGGGGCTGCGGCGAGCCGAGCGGAGCCGAGCCCGGCACGGAGCCCGGCACGGAGCCCGGAGCAGAGCCCGGAGCAGAGCCCGGAGCAGAGCCCAACCCGGATCCCATCCCAGAGCCCAGTGTGGATCCCAGCCTGGAGCCCAGTGCGGATCCCAGCCCGGAGCAGAGTCCAACCCGGATCCCAGCCCAGAGCCCAGTGTGGATCCCAGCCCGGAGCCCGGAGCAGAGCCCGCCCCGGATCCCTTCCCGGAGCCCAGTGCGGATCCCAGCCCGGAGCCCGAAGCAGAGCCCAACCCGGATCCCATCCCAGAGCCCGGAGCAGAGCCCACAGCAGAGCCCAGAGCGGAGTGGAGCACGGAGCCCAGAGCAGAGCCCGACCTGGATCCCATCCCGGATCCCATCCCGGATCCCAGCCCAGATCCCAGCCCAGATCCCAGCCCAGATCCCAGAGCGGATCCCGGCCCGCCTCCCAGCCCAGGTCCCGGATCGCCTCCTATCCTGGCTCCCATCCCAACTCCCATCCCGGCCCCTGGAGCAGATCCCATCCCAGCTTCCATCCCAGCTCCCATTCTTCCCATCCCAGCTTCCATCCCAGCTCCCATCCCAGCTCCCATCCCCGCTTCCACCCGTGTCCCATCCCTGTCCCATCCTGATGTCTCCCAGCCCTGTCCCAGCCCTGTCCCATCCCAGTTCCCATCCCAGCTCCCACTCGATCCCATCCCAGTTCTCATCCCTGTCCCATCCCGGTCTCTCCCGCCCCATCCCGTCCCCGTTCCCATCCCGGCGCTCACTCCGAACACTCCCTGCTTCTTGGTGAGCGCCGCGCCGCTCCAGCTCCAGAAGTAGAGGTGGGATCTGCCGCCGGTGACGATGCTGCCGCTGTCCAGCGGGTTGAACTCCACCGTCAGCACCGACTCGTTCGTGCTCTGCGGGCACCGGGGCCGTGGAAAGGGGCCCCGGCGTCCGGGAGAGGGCCTCGGGATCCCGGGAAGGGTCCCGGAATCTGGGGAAGGGCTCAGGCGTCCAGGGAAGGGGCTTGGAGTCCAGGAAAGGGCCCAGGGATCTGGGAAAGGGCCCAGGGATTCAGGAAAGGACCCTGGGATCCGGGAAAGGGCCTCGGCATCTGAGGAAGGGCTCTGGGATCTGGGAAAGG
>NW_020455024.1:0-1297 GCF_003342845.1 Nothoprocta perdicaria
ACAATGGGAATGGGGATGGCCTTGGTTACAGAAGCTGTTGCTAGAACTGTTATTCTTGTTTGTGGCATTCATTTGTATCGTGGGTTGTATTCCTCGTGTGATAGCGTTAGTACGTGGAATGATTGAAACTGCCATGAGGACGGTACCTGTCCAGGTGTTACAATATAGTTATATGACCTCTACAGATCATGGAGTGGAAGGTATAAGAGGAGGAAAGATTCATAACCTGTTTATGATCTGTAGAGGCCTTGAGACTGTTGTGAAGCTCAGAGCTAAGCTGTTATCTGGCTGTAGCGAGTTTCAAGGTGGCTCTACAGCTCCCAAAACAAGGGCTTTATCTGGCAGTGAGGAGCAACTGAGGAATTTGGAGGCGGCTGTGCCAGAAGGCATGGCACCAACCCACGGTATTTAGGGTTGAAGTATTTAGTGCCCCTCTGCCCCTCCCTAGTCATATGGGGGCCCCTTGGGGCCACACAGAGGCCCATACGGCCCCGTCATCTATGTGTACACTGAAGGCCTGGGAACTGCACAGAAACCACCCACCCCGTGCACGGAGATCCCTGATAGCCACATGGAAGACCTTAGAGCCAGGTGCATGGAGGCCTCAAGGGTCCACTTGGACGCCCATAGGACTCCCCATCCAAATGTGCATGGAGGTCCCTGGGGGGGCACACAGAGGCCCATAGAACCCCTTGTCCTCAATTGCATAGAGGCCTCTGGGGACTGCATGGAGACCTCTAAGGCCCACTCATCCCCATGCACATGGACACCCCTGGGGCCCTCTAGAGGCCTCACTGAGGCCCATAAGGCCCCTCTGACCCAGTGCGCACTGAGGCCAAAGGGAGTGTGCACAGATATTCGTAGGGCCCTCCCGTTCCCTTGAATACAGAGACCTCTGGGAACTGCACAGAGGCCCATAGAGCTGCTCTGTCCCAATGTGCCTGAGGGCAATTGGGTGGGGGGGGGCACACAAAGACCCATAGGCACCCCTGGCCCATGCGCATGGAGGCCCCTAGGGGACACATGGACACCCGCAGGATTCCGTGTCCATGCACAGAGGCCTGTAGGACCTGTCGTCCTCGATTGCACAAAGGCCTCGGGGGAGTGCATGGAGGCCCGTAAGCACCCCCTCGCTCCGACCCCATGTGCACAGAGACCCCTGGGGGCCACACTGAAGCTTGCAGGACCTTCAGTCCCCATGTGCATGGGGGTGCTGCGGGGTGGTGCCGAGGACTCAGGGGCCCCCTGCCCTGTCCCCATGTGCATGGAAGCCTCTGGGGCTCACATGGAGGCCCAT
>NW_020455025.1:0-1309 GCF_003342845.1 Nothoprocta perdicaria
CGTGCTCTTCTGGAAGTAGCGCCCGCCGCGCGCTGCGGCGCCCTGCAGCGTCCTGCAGCACCGGCATCACTGCAGCGCGCTGCAGCACCCGCATCGGCGCAGCACGCTGCAGAACTGGTACTGGTACAGCACGCTGCAGCACCGGCATCAGCACAGCACCCTGCAGCACCGGCATCACTGCAGCGCGCTGCAGCACCCGCATCGGCGCAGCACGCTGCAGCACCGGCATCACTGCAGCGCCCTGCAGCACCCGCATCGGCGCAGCACGCTGCAGAACTGGTACTGGTACAGCACACTGCAGCACCGGCATCGGCGCAGCACCCTGCAGCACCGGCATCATTGCACCACGCTGCAGAACTGGTACTGGCACAGCGCGCTGCAGCACCGGCATCGGAACAGCACGCTGCAGCACCGGCATCGGCACAGCGCGCTGCAGCACCGGCATCACTGCAGCGCGCTGCAGCACCGGCATCGGCGCAGCACACTGCAGAACTGGTACTGGCACAGCACGCTCCTGCACCACCATCGGCGCAGCACGCTGCAGCACCGGCATCACTGCAGCACACTGCAGCACCGGCATCGGCGCAGCACGCTGCAGAACTGGTACTGGCACGGCATCACTGCAGCACCAGCATCGGCACAGCGCACTGCAGCACCGGCATCGGTGCAGCGCGCTGCAGCACCGGCATCAGCGCAGCACATTGCAGCACCGGCATCGGCGCAGCATGCTGCAGAATTGGTACTGGCACAGCACGCTGCAGCACCGGCATCGGCACAGCACGCTGCAGCACCGATGCTGACACAGCGCAGTACAGCACGCTGCAGCACTGTCACTGGTGCAGTGCAGCATGCTGCAGCACGCTGCAGTGTGGTGCAGCATGCTGCAGCACCAGTACTGGCATAGCATGGTGCAGCACGCTGCAGCACTGTCACTGGCGTAGTGCAGCACGCTGCAGCGCACTGCAGTGGGTGTGCAGCACGCTGCAGCACCAGTACTGGCATGGCACGGTGCAGCGCACTGCAGCACGGTGCAGCACGGTGCAGCACGGTGCAGCACACTGCAGCACAGTGCAGCGCACTGCAGCACGCTGCAGCACAGTGCAGCACACTGCAGCACGCTGCAGCACAGTGCAGCACACTGCAGCACGGTGCAGCACGGTGCAGCGCGCTGCAGCACAGTGCAGCGCGCTGCAGCACAGTGCAGCGCACTGCAGCCCCGGCGTGGGCACCGTCCCCCGCGCGGGCAGGGCACCGGGCTGAGCCCCCCCGGGCCCCCCATGGATGTGGCCATGTCCCCTGGGTCCCCCCA
>NW_020455026.1:0-1252 GCF_003342845.1 Nothoprocta perdicaria
TCCTCGCTGGTCCTCGCCGCTCCTCGGCCGTCCTCGCCGCTCCTCGCCTCTCCTCGCTGGTCCTCGCCTCTCCTCACGGCTCCTCGCCGCTCCTCGACGGTCCTCGCCACTCCTCGCCGCTCCTCGGTGGTCCTCACAGCTCCTCGCTGCTCCTCGCCGCTCCTCGCCAGTCTTGGCTGCTCCTCGCCGCTCCTCGCCGCTCCTCGCCGCTCCTCGCCGGTCTTCGCTGCTCCTCGCCGCTCCTCGCCGGTCTTCGCTGCTCCTCGCCGCTCCTCGCCGCTCCTCGTCGCTCCTCGCCGCTCCTCGCCACTCCTCGCCAGTCTTCGCTGCTTCTCGCCGGTCCTCGCTGCTCCTCGCCGCTCCTCGCTGGTCCTCACAGCTCCTCGCAGGTCCTCGCCGCTCCTCGCCTGTCTTCGCTGCTCCTCGCCGCTCCTCGCCGGTCTTCGCTGCTCCTCGCCGGTCCTCGCCGCTCCTCACCACTCCTCGCCGCTCCTCGCCGCTCCTCGCCCCTCCTTGCTGCTCCTTGCCGCTCCTCGGTGCTCCTCGTCTCTCCTCGCCGCTCCTCGCTGCTCCTCGTCGCTCCTCGCCGGTCCTCGCCACTCCTCGCCGGTCTTCGCTGCTTCTCGACGGTCCTCGCTGCTCCTCGTCGCTCCTCGCCGCTCCTCACGGCTCCTCGCGGCTCCTCGCCGCTCCTCGGCGGTCCTCGCCGCTCCTCGCTGGTCCTCACAGCTCCTCGCTGCTCCTCGCCGCTCCTCGCCGGTCTTCGCTGCTCCTCGCCGCTCCTCGCCGGTCTTCGCTGCTCCTCGCCGCTCCTCGCCACTCCTCGCCCCTCCTTGCTGCTCCTCGCCGCTCCTCGGTGCTCCTCGTCTCTCCTCGCCGCTCCTCGACGCTCCCCGTCGCTCCTCGCCGCTTCTCGCCGGTCTTCGCTGCTCCTCGCCCCTCCTTGCTGCTCCTCGCCGGTCCTCGCCGCTCCTCACCGCTCCTCGCTGCTCCTCGCTGATCAAGTATTGGCATGACTGGCCGTCCCGGCCAGGAAAAGACAAAAAGAAAAGGATTAATTACTGTATGGTAGCACGGGGAGGGCAGCCTATGAAGGGGCAGCCAGTACATTGGCCCATATATGGGTCTTTTGAAGACGGGCTTTGTCAAGCTTTACATTTCTAGGGGAACTCTAAGGAGCCAGGAAATCCTGAAGAAAGGGAATATGTAAGATCAGGGCTGCCACGGGGAAATAATGGGAATGAAAGGCTCT